>NC_136009.1:2475000-2792500 GCF_048128805.1 Centroberyx gerrardi | reverse complement strand
TGGCAGGCACAGAAAATCCCAAAACTATTTGGAATGTTCCGTCTGCCAGCACAACAGCTGCCCACTTACAAACAGGAGAATGTCATTATGCATAAACTGGAAACTGGAACTGTGATAATATTGCGATAACAGCAGGGCGGTTAGTGTGATTATAAATCCGCATAGGACATCCAGTGAGGAAGTGCATCCGTGTCGTTTTCATCAATGTAAAGCAAAAGCATGTGTCTGTTTAGCACAATCTCATCTCTAAAAGATAGATCTACATGTGTAGTTATGACAGTATTCCACTATGCAAAACTCTCAAGAACGGCAAGTTGAAATTATTAATTCCGATTTGTTCAAAAAGCTGTTTTTCATGTTTGCGATCAGAATAATGCCTAATGACATAATGAAACATGATTGTGAAATATTCTTAGTATTAAAACCTATTTTCATACGGTGTTTCAATTCAACATTTAAAGGAATAGTGCACCCAAGAATGAAATTACATTCGGAAGTGGAGGAGATACACAACGTTTTTCAAAAACAACTGGCTGTAGTGAAGATTTGCGCTAAATAATGGTGTAAATATTGGTCTTTTCCACTGTTTTCCACTGATTGTTGGCTTCAGGAGACTTGGATTATGCTGCAGAGCTGTATGGAGTCATTTTATGGATATTTTTTGCTCTTTTTTTGCTCTTTTCTGAACTCTAAAGATCGGTCCCCAAATACTTAGTTGTTTTGGAGAACGCTGCTACGAAGTTGTGCTGGCAACCTCCGAGTGTGTTTTATGGACTAACAAACTTCACCTGTGTTTCAACTGGCATGAGGGTCAGTAGATAATGACAGAATTTTCATTTTAAGTTTTATGAATACACCCCTAAAAGTAGCAAAGATGAATATTGAAAAGTCAAACAGAATATTGCTGTAAAAGTCTCCTGTAATCCTTGCAAGGTTTTGTTTTATTGTTTTTTGTTATCATTTCTGATTCATTTTGTTGTGTTTAAGTGATAATCCTCAAGATCCTTTTTTTAAATTTTGTCTCCATCTTTGTTGCTAAGCGCTCATTGCTGTGGTGTTTCTGCACTGCACTTCCCAAAGATCACCTGTCAATCAAACAGTGTGTCCAGTACTTTTTCCTTGGATTTTCTTTGGATGAAGTTTGAGTTTCTGTAGGTGGTGCTCTCTTCTTTGTCTGTTTAGCCATGGTTGCTATCGCTGCTCATGTTTACTACCCAGTTCTTCTTCTATTTATTCAAAGCAAACCGGAAACGTTTGCATCACTTCCTGTGTGCCAGAGGATTTTTCCCAGGAAAGAGCTACCAGACACCGGCTGTTTAGAACAGCAAATGTAAAAGCTTTCATGAACTGACTATAGGTTGAATCACTATTGTGTTATCAATCAGTGATAGAAGTGAGCAAAATGGACATTTATTTATATGAAAATATTATTATACTTTAAAGAATATTTCTAAATGTCCAAAGCATGCATAAACCTGCTTTTACTAGAGTACAATTATATTAATTGCTTTGTCAACACAAGTAGACTGGTCATGATAGAAAGAGAAAGAGATGCAGGGTGAGTAGGAAGAGTAGTAATGAGAGTACCGAGGTGTCAACCAGTGGTTGCGTTAGACTTTCTCGTTGTCCGTCACTTTGACGGACAGGGTCGTAAAAATTCCGTCATAATCTATTATTACCTGTCATTTTAATTTTTATTTTTTTTAATGATAATGAGACATAGCCTACTTAATAGCATTTAATTTTCAAAAACAATCGATCACAATAATAATATAGCCTACAGAAGAACAAACTTAGATTATGCATTTTTAAGAGAGAAAAGATGAACAAACAGAGACACCGACCGTGCGGTCACTTTTCATGTCAACACACACGAAGCAGATGAATGATTTTTTTTCCCGCAGTGACAGCGGAAGGCACTAAAACACCGTGGCCATTGTGCCTAAACAGGCAAATATGAACGATGCAATTTTACAGAATTAGATAATTACAATTAAAATATGAACAAACCATTTACAAGAAATTAAATTGAAGTCAATTGACCTGCTGTAGCCTAGCCTGAACTCAAACCTTCCTCCTAGTCCGCATGGACTTAAACTGGGTGCTCGCTTGAGCGTAATCAAATGCATCAAGGGAGATTGCTGCAGAGGCGATTGTCATTAGGTTTTGCGTCTTTGCCTCGGACAGACGGCTTGTCATGGCCGTTTTAATTTTGTTCTGAAGGCTGAACCCGCGCTCTGCTGCCACACTGAAGACTGGAATTACCAGCGCCACTGCAGCCAGAGTTTTGAAGTCGGGGAACATTTCTCCCAGGGAAGTGATCAGAAGTCGGCAAGACTCTCTGACCGTGGGATTTCCCGATCCTGCAAGCACTCGCTTCACCGGGAGGAAATCCCGCAGCATGCGCTCCTTCCCTGCTGCACCCCTCTGTGACCCGTAGTGGTCACAGACGTGCTCCAAGGCCTCCAGTCCATAGGTCTTCAACGCGCTGTCAGCACCCGGATAGCAAGACGCGTTGAGTACGGTGTCGAATTACTTAACGTTAGGGTAGATCACCCTCAGTGTAATCTGTCAAAATGACAGACGGCCTTCAGATTTTTCCATCATTGTTAAAAAAATACCATCAATGACAGAAAATATTTGGTTAACGCCGACCCCTGGTGTCAACACATCAAACCACAGAGGAGAAAAGCCTTAAGAGAGAAAGTGTGTGTGTGTGTGTGTGTGTGTGTGTGTTCAGTGATGAATGGGGACGGAGGCAGGTGTGAAGGTTTGATGACTTTTAGGCTAATATGCAAAAGTCTTTTCATCCTCACTCTCTGTCAGACACACACACACACACATTCATTTTATTCTTGTGAGGACCTTCCATTGACTACATTCATTCCCTAACCCATAACCCTAAGTCCTAACTAGGGATGAGTCATAAAACCAAATATGTGAATGTTTATTCGTGGGGATTAACATTGAATATTGAGATACATCATTAAAATACATCCTGGTGACTCAGTGGTTTAAGGTGCGTACCATGTAAACGTGACATCCAGGGTTAGAATCCGGCCCATGAATTTTGCTGCATGTCTTTCCCGATGTTTCCTGTCTCTCTTTACTTTGTCTAATAAAGGCAAAAATGACTAAAAAAATAGTAACTTTAGGTGTGCATCAGCCACTAGAGGGCTTCTGGTGTCATTTAAACCTGCAATAAGTGATGTCAGACCTTATAACCAATCCTGTAACTAATATGTGCTATGTGGAGATTTCATTGAGATATAATGATATAAACCAATATACACAGCAGCAGCTGTGTTGCTGTTTTCACCTCGTTTCTAAAGCTTGTTGTCAAAATCCGCACACATCCGCAAACAAAGCTTCTCCTGCTCCATTCAGTAGCTTTTCATTTTTTAAAACTAGCTTGGCTCCTCCCTTGCTATTTAAACGCAGCACTCACCCCCTCCCATTCCTGAAAAGAATTCTCGTAATGGCGGATTCGATGAAGCGAGTTAAACTTGTTAAACCTGTTAAACTTGTTAAACTTAATGAGTTAAACTTGTTTAACTGGTAAACTTGCTACCTACCTCTTCACTTGTCATTGTGGGACTGGTAACGGGCGATATTTCTCCGTAGGTACGGTTAGCTTAACTGTTAGCCTTTATGCATGGTCCTTCACTAGGTTTGTCTTTAGGGGCCTCCGTAGTCCAGCAGTTTTGCTGTGCTTTATTTACAAATGTTCTGCGGTTTCTGTGACCCTCTAGTGGTTGGAAAATCGCTTATTTACTTCAAGAAAGTAAAGGACAGTCTGGTTCAGTGGACGATAGCATGGCTCCATCCAGTTGTGTCCACCAGCCAGGAAGATGGAGCTAGCCAAACTACCATGACAACATTTGAAGTGAGAGGATCTCTGACCTCATTGACCACGTGGTTTATAAAGATATGCAATCGATCAGACATGTTAAGAGCAGGAAGTGATGGGAGTGATGCTTTTTGTTCATATTCTGTTTTAGCATTTGTACATTTTGGCACACACTGAATATCTGAATATTTATTTAGACCACACACTGAATAGTCAACCATGAGAAAACAGACTTATGCTCATCCTAATTCCTGCTCCCTATCTAGCTTAGGACCAGGCATAATGACTTCACAAAAATATCCTCACTCTGAAGGTCTAAAACTCACATTGGTTCTCACAAGGATAGAAGTGCGCGCACACACACACACACACACACACACACACACACACACAGCTCAAGGATGCAGGGTGATTTATCTCTATCTAAAGGTAGTTATTTATACAACCCTGTCAATGGTACAGTGTGTGTATGTGAGCAGCCTAGCTGGAAATATAGTGTGTGTGTGCGTGTGCGTGTGTGTGTGTGTGTGCGGGCGCGTGCGCACTTGTTTGAGTGTCCCAGCCTCAGTTATATAACAATGCAAATTTACAGAGCCAGCTTGGTAAATTATATCTAGTGCATTGTGCTGTTTTGCATTTTTCCTGTATCACGGTTCAATAAGCCTCAATAAAAAGCGTAGAAACCCGCCTAACCAGGTCTGCAACATGCTGGTTTGCCCAAAATAGAAACAGTATAGAAACCAGTCTAACCAGCTCTGCAACATGCTGGTCTGTCCACAATAGAAACCGGATGGAAACAAGGATATAAGCAGTTATGCAGCATGCTGATCTGTGCCACAACAGAAGCAGAAGACAAACCAGTCAAACCACTCCTCCAACTTCCTGGTGTGTCCATAATGGAAGCAGTCTAACCAGTTTATCATACTGATTTGTCACACAATAAAAACAGTATAGAAATCATTCTATCAGTGCTGTAACACGCTGATGGGTGCCACATTAGAAACAGCACAGAAACCAGTCAAACTGCTGCACAATCCATGTCTGAAGTATCTGTTGGTTAATTTAGACACTCCTAAGTTGTCTCCTCCCTTCATCTACTTCTCCCTTTCATTACTAAAATGGATTGAAGAGGTGACTTCAACAAAGGATGAATCAGATGTGAATTGGATGAATCGAATGGAATGGATGCATGAGTCTATTTTCTACACACCCATAGAAAATATCACCACAGGAGCATGTACATATATGCACTGTATATATGTGATTCAACCTGCTAATGCTGTTCTTGTTGATTAATACATGTGCATTGATGTAAATTTTAAAAGCAACAGAGTCACTGTGGGATTATGAGCATCATATCAACTTTTGAAATATCACTTGCTAAATGAACATGGGCTCCATTATTGAATTACCACTAAAATAAATGTCATGATGCTCTTTGTGTGTCGACCTGCTGCAACTTGTAAATAAAAAAAAAAGAAAGAAATATGTATGTATGTTGTCTTAAATATGTACTTTTCAAATTCATACATCCTTGCATGGTTGCAAGCTCGATTTACAGACGAATCCCTGCCCTACTTTGCTCAGCAGATAACTTTTTAATACAATTTTCATAAAATAACCTCCATTATGGCTCAGCAACAGCTAAATCAACCCTGCAAGGTAATTCTTCCATTTTCAACAATGTTAGAGATGGTGATGGGGAAATACAAACACCTTTGGACTGCAAACATAGCTTTTTAACATCAATAAATCATTACCACATTAATTTGTAGACATTAGTATAATTACCGTAAACAAACAGGCCTCTACAGTGCATTTTACATTGTGTGCCACCGGGTCAGATTTGGCGGGAAATCTGCTGGATTGCTTTAGGGCACAAAGGGAGATTGATTTACAGCAGAAATCCGGAAGAGGGCGCTGTTCTTCCAGGGCAAACGGAGCTGAATCTTTCATTGTTTCTGGCAATGGCAGATGGTGGAAGGAGTGAAAGGCTAATGGAAAAATCAAGAAGCTACAGGGTTTATGGGAAATGTGGTCTTGAGAAACACTAGTACTAATAACACCACTGGCTACTTATTGTCTCCACCATGGTCTCATTTGTTTGCGGCAATACGTTTGGTTATGGTATAACAACGAATAAATTAACTTGACAATGTTCTATTGATGGTTAAAAGTGTAAAATAGCACCCTTAAAAGAGCAGACTATATTTCATACTGCTCAGTCAGTATGCATAGAAAGCAAGACTGGACACTTTTTGCCTGCTGGACTATAAGAAAACAGACTCAAACTGTGACAAAAATTGGGATTATTAACCTTCCAGCAGAACCAAATAATTTGTGCAATCCTCAGTAGGCCTGTTTCATATCAAAGTGCTACACTATATTCTCTAAACTCAAATAAATGTTTATATCAGTAAGAAATGGATGCACTTCTGAAATATTGATTTTAAAACTGAATAGCCCCTTAGACAATTTTGAAATCAGTCAGTGGCTGATAAGGAACCACGGGGGAATGTGTTTTTCTGAAAGCTTCATAGCTTGTAGTTTATTATTATCATTGCTATGAATATTATGTGAATTTTTGTCACCCTGAATAGCCAGAGTTTCAACTTTATTATGAATATTGACATTTTGAATTATTCTATGCTTGCATAATTCAGATTAGGAATGGTTATGCTTTTCACTGAATCTGCTTGATTTGTGCTGGTAGATCTCCCCAGCCTAGTCAAGTGAATATTCAACAGGTTCTCATACAACGTTCATGTTACAAAAACGTATGCACGCTTGATTCATACATCTACACATTTGATTTGTACTATACCTACGCATGGCCAGCAACATGACCTGCGCTCAAACAACTTCGGTTAATGTTATGTTTAGGCAACCAAAACTTTGGTTAAAGCTGCAGTAAGCGATTTTCCGACCACTAGAGGGTGACAGAAACCGCAACACATTTGTAAATAAAGCACAGCAAAGCCACTGGACTACGGAGGTCCCTAAGGACAAACCTAGCGAAGGACCATATATAAAGGCTAATAGCTAAGCTAAACGTACCTACGGAGAAGTGTCACCGGTTACCAGTCTCGCTTATCCAGATTTTCCTCCCGCTGAAGGTTACATGTCCCACAATGACAAGTGAAGAGGTAGGTAGCAAGTTTACTAGTTTAACAAGTTTACTCGCTCACTTAATCGATTCCGCCATTACGAGAATTTTTTTCAGGAATGGGAGGGGGAGAGCTCCGCTTTTAAACAGCGAGGGAGGAGACAAGCTAGTTTTAAAAAAATGAAAAGCTACTGAATGCTAAATGAATGGACCGGGAGGAGCTTCGTTCCAGAGCAGAATTTGACAACAAGATGGTTTAGAAAAGAGGTGAAAACAGCAACACAGCTGGCTGCTGTGTGGATATTGGTTTATATCATTATGTCTCAATGAAATCTCCAAATAGCACACATTAGTTTCAGGATTGGTTATAAGGTATGATATTGCTTATTGCAGTTTTAAGATTAGGCAACTAAAACAATTTGCTTCGGATAAAGTTTTGGTCATGGTTAAACGAGAAAAACTTCCACTGAAAATGAAAACTTGTACATATGAAATTGTGGTACATTACTTTTCGTAACTATAACTATGAATTTGATATTAGAACGCCCTGGGATTGTAGAGTTCATGCCAAACAAGGTTGCCCAGAGAAATGGACTTAAAACCGAAAAGGAAGATAATAAAAAAGAAAGTTTCCCTCTCTCAGTAACTACTGTTGAGGAGCTGCTGTACAAGGTTCTCAACCTGCAACTGCTCCTTGGTGAAAACGTATGTAACTCAATGTGTTGCAGAGCATTTCTAAAAAAGAGCATGCACACTCAGCAACATCTCCAGATAAATCAAGCTAAAGAAAGATGTCGTGTCATGTCAAGAAACTTGCACACAGATGAGAAAAATGTTTGCTCTCCAACTTTTTTAATAATCTTGACTGACTACACTTGTAAGGTCCAACTTCTACAGAAATTAGCAAAATCACAGGCAGGCGGAAAAAACAAATACAGCTGACTCAAGTTTTTGCTGCTCCCGAGTGAGTAGCTAGTGACATGGCAACAGCAGCACCTGCACAAATAACACTAGAAATATATAATTATTATTATAACAGAGGTGGAGAAATCAAGACAAAGCAGAACAGTAGAACTTCCCACCTCTCTGAATGCAGCTCTGGCTCCAATTCAAACCTTGGTAACACTAATTAAAGCAGTTTCCCACTGCTTTTCTCAGTTTGAGAACCACACCATTCTGCTCGTACCATTACAGCACTGTTATCTATTGATGTGTGGTTAGACAGGTTGATTTTTAGGCGGTTACTGTATGAAGGGTCAGACCTATTTTAGTTTTGACTATTTCTGTTTTTTTGCTGTCATTAGGATGCAGATCCCACTTAATGGTGAAAGGTAGACAACACCACAAAACAACTTACATTTGATGTAGTAGTTCCTTCGGTGAACAGTGTCAGTGCTTCCGATTGGAAGTTGGGTTTCAGCAGTTTCAACGTCAAATTACATCACAATTTTTACAACTACAAGTGTTAGGGGACAGCTGTCTGTCAGCTGTCATGCCTCTTCCCTCTCAGGGGTGAAGGCCTGGATATGCTTCTGAGAACCTCCCAAAACGAGCTTCCAGAAGCCCTGAACCTTCATGGTTCTTCAGAACAATAGGGTCTGTAGGAGGAGCTGCAGGCTGTCTGTCAAACAAGGGGGAGGGGTGGTAAACAGGAACTAGTCATAGGTCAGAGGTGAAAGCGTGTTCCCTGTTGTCTGTTCAAAGAAATGGCGGCAGGCTTGTTTCCCATCTCACAGGTTTATTTGTGGTGCTCTGCCACAATATCTGCACGAAATTGATCTAAAGCGATCTGTAACGCTGCGCATCACGTTATGTTCTCTGTCGCACCAGAGACTGATCTCACCTGTGCTCATAGCTGCTGCTTGTAAACTCACCACACACGCAAAATTTTTTGTTTTGTTTTGTTTAAATCAAATGTATTTTTGCCTAGAGAACAGTCGTGATCAAAGTGACAAATAGCAAGTGTGGTCGCGGACAGAGAGAGAGAAGCACACAGACACACTGCTGCCTCATTCAATCATTTCTATAATAACTACACCTTAATTCCACAAGCTGAGGTAACTGTGGTTGCCACTGTGAATCCTATGAAAATAACAGAATCAGCAATGATTTTGTTTTGCCAACAAGTCTCGTCCAGAGCCTGTCCTCCCCCAAAAAACGACCCCATAGGTTGTTTGTACAAGCAGCTTATTACGACCTATAGTTACGTTTTAAAGTTAAGCGACCTCTAGCGGTCGTGTAAATAATGACAATGTGCTACGTTGGTCTGCGTCCACATCACGTGACTGTCACGTTTCTCTCTCAACATTGAAATAACACGGTGGAAAGTAAGGGTGTTGTGGTCGGGGATGGTGGACGGGCGTATACGTTTGCCTTCGATGTCGGCGAGCCAGGTTCGATTCCCAGCGTTTCCAAATTAAACCATGACCAAACCATTTTCCTAACCGTAACCAAGTTGTTTTAGTTGCCTAACCATAACCATAACCCAAGTTGTTTTCATTTCACGTATTTTTGTGAGATCACGTTGGAAACGCTTCTGTGGGTCGTATTAGAGGGTAGGAACAAACGATGTGGTCGTATGGGTTGGAGGACTTGTTGCTCGTCCATGTAGCCGATGCCCAATAAAGCCATGTCCCAGCAGCCATAGAACTCCATTGTATTAAAAAAACTATTAAAAACACGTCAAAGAGCCATGCTGCTGCTCTGGCAGCATATTTCATCATCACGATGCACCGGGCCAGCCGACTTTTTCCTCAAACAACTTAATAAACCGGCTGTAAACACGTTTGCGATCTCAGGAAAGTAGTTCCGTAGCACCGAAAATAGTCCCCGGCGTAATGAAGAATTTGTTCCCATTTGAATTTGATTTGGTAATAACTACAATAGCCTGACTTTTCGTGGTAACAGTTAGCGATTTTTAAAATTGAACAACCTTGAAATACAGCTCACAAAGACATAGTCTTTGTGAGCTGTATTTCAAGGTTGTTAGCTTACAATTGGAGCCAATGACTTCCGGGTTGAAGGCGAAAAACGGTACGTGGGAAGTCGGAAAGTAACGGGAGTAGAGCAAACGTATTGTTGATTTTGTTATTTTCATAGGATTTGTTGATGATAAGAAATGCATTAAAAAACACCAGCCTTATCCTTTAAAGGTGGGTGTTGGTAGGATGCAGGGGGGTGGCGGTTGGGGGGGTTAGACTGTCCTCTTAGTTTTGTCTATTCCTCCATGTTATTTAAAAGACAGAAAACTGAACACTTACTCTAAACAAAAATAATTTGTGATTGATGATTTATTTACAGTGCGCTCAAATCTGCCAAAGTGGTACAAAACAAGCAAGTGTATAATTCCGTCACACATGAGATCTATTCAATGATTAATGGATAAATGCATAAAATATAGTGTAAGTCTCCTTTCTCACAGCCTTATACTGTATGTTAAGCTCTCTTTGGCACATAAGAGAATGTTGTGTGAATGAATCAGTCTTTTTGTATCACAGTTTATTCCTCTTAAATGTGTATTTTCTATTTCTTACAATTTCTGTGTTTGGAACCTAGACATCCATG
Source organism: Centroberyx gerrardi (assembly GCF_048128805.1). Taxonomy (NCBI): domain Eukaryota; kingdom Metazoa; phylum Chordata; class Actinopteri; order Beryciformes; family Berycidae; genus Centroberyx; species Centroberyx gerrardi. The sequence continues at coordinate 2,781,980 of NC_136009.1, read as the reverse complement.
TAAATCTACTGAACAAAGCAGCGCAGACATTCCTCACTATTTCATTGTAGCAAATTACACGTCCTCATCACCATTATTGATCAACATAATGGATTCATGCATAATTTATGAATATCTGTTTCTTTCTGGATTCTTTTGTGATGATATCACTGGAGTGAAATGGCATTGTTTGTAAAGCCTAATAGCATGCTAGCTGCTCTCCTCCATCCAACAGGGACTTCTTTTATACTGAGCAGCATTAACCCTTAGGGTAAGTGATGGCCATGGCTCCTGCTATTGCTGTGAGACTAGTGAAACAAGTGCACTTTTGCTGAAATTTGAAGTATGTTTAACTTCTAACATTTGGTGCTCTGAGTGCTAAAAGCATGCGTAGCTCTCAGCGCTATCAGGGAGCACGCAGCAGCACATCCTTTCCATTCGAAATATGAAGAAGCAGCCAGCGCTGTGAAGAGAGTTTCCCGGTGGACATGTAACCTTAGGGTATGTTTGACAAACTCAGCAAACTGCCAGCTCCTTTTCTACATTAAATTGAATGGAAAGCAGCTGCTTTGGAAAAGACGTCGTGCCTGGATTTTTTTTAGAATGGACCACATGACCTGCACCAACTAATCACAATAAAGAGGTGGGACAGATGGAACGATTGATCATCAAACACAATCATAGGGATGGACGATTCCACATTTCCGACTCCGACTCCTTATAATGGAATTGATAGAATCGATTCTAAATCAATTCCGATTCCAAATTAAAATCAACACAAAAATGAAAGTTTTTTTTTTGGCATTCTACCAATGAGCCTTGAATTCCTCCCCCGCAATTGAACACAGATTAGCAAAGAGGCCTAAATCAGAATTAATTAATTACAAATTTGTTTCTTCAATTCCAGAGTTTGGAGTCGAGATTGCAACAGGAGTCGACTCCAAGTCCGTTTCTTAGTAGAATCGATCAGAATCAACATGATGGAATTGAGAATCTCCATCCCTACACAATAATCACACTAGTTGGAAAATAAGGAAGCACCAAAATCTGATTGATGGCTGATGACCAACTTTTTTCAGTCAACAAGCTTGTTGACCATCCACACATCGGCCGAGTTTCCCTGATCCCTCATCTCTGTAGGAAATGATTGGACCTCTGGTGACTTGTTGATCATGTTGTTTGCAACGTGAATGCATGGTAAATGTGGGACAGTTGGACATAAGTATTGTTTGCTGGTAGTGGCAGATGGTCATTATTGAATAAAAATGTATGGTGTGGGACCCACTTTACATTGGCAGCACAAAATGCAGTTGAGGCATAATTTTTTCTACAAAAAAACCCAAAAAGAATAATAATAGTGTGAACATAGACTTAAAGGATAATTCTGGTTATTTTCAACCTGGGCCTTATTGCCGTAGTTCTTGCCATCATGATGATTGTGTTCAAAATGTCATCACTTACTTCACTTTAGAGCTTTCACATCTCCAGGAGTGAACAATTATTATGACATTTCAGTTATAATAGTCCATTTGATACTTTTTCAGCCTTGCTTACACACTTCCTTGTTTACTTCAATGGCTGCTGGTTTTCTGCTGCGTTCAAGTCATATTGAAAGGAGCGAAAGAAGGTGCTTTCGTTGCTTCAGCTTGAAAGCATTCTTCACGTGTTTTACTCGTTGGAACGCCCACATCCAAAATCTATTTCTGTTTTTGAATTAAAAATCAACCATAAATGAACTACAGCAAATATTTCTCGCATTTCATAAGTGTGGCTGATTGTATTAGTGTGAATATAACTGATAATTTTGATTTTTAATACCTTGGACTACCGACATTGGTGGATTCTCTTCTATGTTTAAAAATCCAATATGATATCAGAGTACTTGAACTTTGTACTTGCCAACTAGCTCACACTAGTTAAAATAACACATCTAATATAACAATATATGCAAGTTTCAGGCAGTGGATAATAGGAAATTGGATATAGGCAGGTCCCATTGCTGTGTGGGTGTTACTGTGTTGAAAGGACGAGTTTTAATCACTTTTTTGGGTGCAACTGTTGGAGATTGTGTATGCCCTGTGTGTGTGTCTGTATTGGAGAGCTCTACAGTGAAGTAAGTGATGAAATTTGCAACACAATTAATCATCATGATGGTGAAAACTTGGAAAATAAGGCCCAGGTTGAAAATAACAAAAATTATCCTTTATGTAAATTACAGCTTTAGCTATGCTGTGCCCATCAAACAAAAACAGTGTGGGAAATTCTATCAAAGCTTGGCCTTTAGGAAATCATCATCTTTCTAACGCTGATTCTAATCCCTGGGGTTGGGGGTGGCGTGGATTATCCTGTAGTGTGTAACATGTCTGATTTTGTCATCCAAATCTGGTCGGGTTCAAGCCTGAAATCTGAGCGTGACGGTGGCAACAGCCAATAGGAGTTTAGCTCAAGGGGGGTAGAAAAAGAAAATGAACCGGAAAAGAAGTCACATTTAACCACAACAAACATCAACTCAATAGTTATCAGCAAGATTCCCAATTCCACTTGCTCCATTCTTGATAAATTGCTATACAATTTCATTTGGAGGAATAAATCTCATATAAAATAGAATAAAATAGCAGTATAACTTTTTTGGGACCCATTTGGTAGCATTTCGGGACACCCACACACAAATCAGTAACCCACATCTCACTATAAAGTCGGTCATTTTTATCTATTTATACAGTAATTCCATTTTAATGATTTTCATGCTCCTTTGTGTTTAGTAAGTCTCATAAGCCTGGGAATCATGAAAACGAAAAAAAAACAACAGTGAAATCATCTTACTGCAATGGCAGATAATTTTTACCGGTTTCAACAAATTTTACTTTTTTTAGGGAGAATGTAACTTGTTTCAGGACATTTACTTGGTAAAAGTGAAATCGTCTTGGAGAAAGTTTCTCGTCTCAAGATTTTCTTCATTGTTTTATGATGATTTCTTGAAAGAAGTCATATTGGCATGAATCAAGTGAAATTTATTGAAAGCAGCAAGATTATCTGCCAGTGCAATGCCTAATTTGCCGAAAAATATCATGAAATAAGATTCATAGGTCTGGAAACAAGATGAAATCACTTGACAGTTTGACATTTTTTGCAGTGCACTGTATACTTTCCAAGACACACTGATCAGTTTTCAGGTTTTCATCCAGTCGCAGTTCTAACTAATAAAATGGGATTCTCTGTGCAGTTTTGGACTTAACACAACCATCTTACACCAGAAGAAGAGCAATGACACTGAGAGAGCTTATCATTAGCTTTCAGAGTGAAATGGTTTAATCAAGCTCTGAAGACGCTGCCTCTTCCCACGAGCAGACAAACCAAAGTGACAAGGCCCTATTACTCCATCTATTAATTTGTCTTTGCTGTCTTAGGGTATCAGAACGGGTTTCTTCTGGGTTAGAGATACTGTATGTTTTAACACTAACAGACAGCTCAGTCAATATTCCCTGGGAAAATAAAGGTTATAAAAAATTCCATAGTGTCATCTGTAACAATAAATCATTCAGAAACAGTGAGTCAAGTTGCATGGGTGGTAAAGGGAAGACACTGTCTGATACCAATGTACGGCAAAAACGTTGCATCTTCAAAATGGCAACTCAACAGGATTGATAAAAATGGGTTCATTTTCCAGATAACATGCATGAATCTGAGTTTTGGGACACATGGTCAATGGTTTTGTTTATAAACTATCAGCTGTTAAATGCAATAAAAAATGCAAAACTGAAGATGCATGGGTTGTAATCAACATTTCTAATCTACATTTCTGTGCAAAAGCACTGTTTTGTTAAATTTAGTATGCATTTGGCACAAATATATTTATCTAATTTACAAAGAAAGCTGTCATTGATGTAGCATCTAAGTAGATATAATTAATAACAAAACGAAAACAGACGTATGCAGGCAAATATCTTTATCTAATTTACAAAGAAAGCTGTCATTGATGTAGCAAGTAGATATAATTAATAACAAAATGAAGACACACTTATGCAGGCAAATATCTTTATCTAATTTACAAAGAAGGCTGTCATTGATGGAAGTAGATATAATTAATAACAAAACGAAGACAGACTTATGCAGGCATATTGCTATCATGACTATTCTCACAGAGTGTGTTGTGATGCCTTGACATATCACTTTCAGTCAATTTATTTTTTACACAGTATTTCGTTTTGACTGACATGTTAGTGTTAGGTTGTTCATCAGATTGTCAACCAATCAAATCTAAATTAAGAGTAGATGACATGTATTTTTTATAAATCCAGAGCAATACACAGGTAATGTGCAGTGACATTTCATGGTAACTCGTATCTTTGCCGGCGATCTGTGCTTGGGCCGGCTGCTTTGGTCTCAAAATTGCTAATCGTGCTGTTGGCATATTGATTGAATTTACATGAACTATGATACATATCTTATTCAAAAGGTCTAAAGACTGGTCATGTAGAAGCAGGATGCAGGACATTTCAGAAATAGATTTGACATTTTCTGACGCAATTATTTACTGATTGATGTAACATGCTAGCAAATGGAAATCACAGACGCTGCCTGCTCTGAGGCTGACAGCCTAACAGAGATGACTAGAACATGGCATTTTTGTGGAGGCTTTTTCTGCCAATTAATATATTCTGTAAAAAGGGCATTTTGCAAAAAACAGCACTTTTCAACAATTTTCATTTACTACAGTTTCCTCCATAAATACAATTCATAGTTTTAAAACACCTATTGTTTTTCTATGTATTATTACTAATATATACAGGCCAGGTGACAATTGTTTTTGTACATTTCTTTGTGTCTTTCCGTCTTTCTTCTGACAAAAGCTGCCTTCCCATGAATGAAAACGCACTAGACTTTGCAGAGTAGTCCAGTCTGCTCCAAAACGATGCATACTGTAATATGGGGCCAATCTTCCTGATGGTGGCACTATAGCAACTGTCCAAAGTTTAAAACTTACAAAAAATGTATTACAAATCAACTATATGTGCTACAGATGTGCAATTTTCTGAGGATGTAGGCCTTTTTGTGGATCAGAATTCTGTGTAATGACCATAGTATAGTCCATATTATGGCCATTACACAGATTTTTGATGGTCCTAACCATTTGGCTGTGAAACACAAACAAATTTGATAGTGAAGACATGAAGTTTGGAATATATATATATATATATATATATATATATAATATCTAATAATGCGTGGCCACGACTTACTAGCATATGGGAATGGGATCCTAATGAGTGGCCATGACTCAGTAATGTGTGGGAACGAGACCAAAAGGCGGGCATTTGGCCATCTGCTATTGGCTAGTCTTTGGTGCCAGGTGATGTCATCTTCCATAGAGTACAACAGGTGGTGACATCACCTGGCACTAAAGACTAGCCAATAGCAGATGGCCAGTTCAGTACCCTACTATTCACCATTAGGTGTCAGGCTTCACCACAGATTTGGGTTTGGGGTAGTTACTCTTTAAATGATAAACCCAATGTGCTGGATTGAATTAAACCAGTATGTGTTCTGTATTTACTTAACCAACCAACCAAGCATTTATTTATTTATTTTCAACTAAGCCAACATTTTTCAACATTTTTAGGGTGTAGTTGTGCATTCAGACCTTCAGTGATTTGAATGGCACTCGTCAACTAGTAAGACAAGCAGTGTTTTACCTTGAAAGCTGCTCGACTAATCATCCTCATTGTAAAATGAATGGAGTTTCAACCCATTTTACCTGACATCGAAAATGCCAAACACGCTCAAGCCCATCAAACACAAAGCCTTCTGGTAACCTTTTGGTGGAAGAAAATGCATTGACTCTCCTTTTCTATCTACTCAAATGTCAAAGTCATTACACAGTATATTTGGAGAGGAAAATGCCTCAGACGCTCAACTTAAAACTACTTTCACCCTGACAACGGTTTTGGAAACATCAAGGAGCGGCCTCTCCGATCTCCTCGTGCCTTTCTTGCTCCTGCTATGAAAACTGTAAAGGATCAAGAAGCAGATGCTTTGCCACAGGTTATGTTGCATGGGTGATGGATGTATAATAACAGTGTCAACTACCTGTGTTATCTAATCACTGGATTTTTGGCGGAATAACCTTGAAAAACCCAGCAGCAGTGCATTGAAGAGCATGTTCAAGCTCATCAAATCAGTGACAAAGGGAGAGGGTGGGCAGGTAAATAAATAATTTTCCCTCCCATTTTACCCTTTTAAAATAAGTTATCAAGGGCAATGCATTTAATAAGTTCATCCCACCCTAAAATCGAAACCAAACAGTATACAGACAAGCAGTTGAGGGTATAGTAAAGCTCCTTTGTGGTACGTGGAAGCAAAACCCATTAACAGTTCAAAGTTGCATCCATCCGGTCACCTACTGTCTCTTAACATTAATTCCCCAAACGGTGAGAAAGCTTCTCTCATTCCTCTCATGCCTTCATCTCACCTGTTTCACCATGCCTCCGTTTGCACTCTTTCAACCGTGATTAGCACCTGTTTTAACGCCCTTATCTTCTCCTCACCTTTCTCACACTCCCTCTTTAAACCGTCTTGCATCCTCGTCATTGCTCCCTCCCTCTCCCTAACTTTCTGAAAGCGTTTTTTCTCTTCTTTTCTCACAGCAGCACCCCCACCCCCACCCCCACCCCCACCCCCCCCACGCGAAATGCTCGGTTCCTGCCGTTGCCCTCCATGCCTCTCTTTCTTATCTAAAGCTTTTCTCAGTTCCTGTCATCCCTCTCTCTTCTTTAATGTGCGCAGATGTCAGTCGCATTACAAATTGAGACATGGCTTCTTACACAAACTTGACAGCCCTTCTCTACATTTCATTTTCATTCCTAGTCTTTTTTTTTTTTTTTTTTTTTTGCTACTTGCATAATATGTTATGTCTTTAAGGTTTTACTGAAACTCCCAAATGGTTTAGACACCACCCCAGAAATTCTTTTGCCCAGCTAACTGCTTATTAACCGCAATAATCACTAAGAAGTTCTAGATGAATGGATGGATTATTTTGTGTCATACCATATCCCACATGAGATGGCATGATATATTCTGTTGTAAGGATGAACACAAGTGGCGGGACTCAGAGGGAGGAAACTCCAGATGGAGAGATTTGTTTCTAAGAAATCCACAACAGAATGAGCGGCAACTCTCCGTCGGGGTGGTAAAACTGCGGAAATGTGACAGCCTTCTTCTCAGTGCTCCCTTGTTTTACCCTTGTCCTGATGTTATGCTGTCAGGCGCATTAGGGAATGAGGGATGGACTCTTCCACAGACCTGACAGTCCTCCATATTCCTATCTCACCCTCTCTCTGTCTTCCTGTTCTGAAACATAAAGTCCAGTGTTGCTGCAGTCACTTTCTGGGGACACTCCTCCACTGTGCACACAGTACGTACTCTATGAACCAGTAATCCCTTAAAATCCCCTTAATTCACCCTTTAATTCATGCAAAATCCCCTTAAAATTAATTAAGGGAGTTATTAATGGAGGAGACCCCATAAAAACTACCTTAAACACCCCTTAATGTTTGGCTGCTTACATTCTAATTTAATGTAAAATTCAGGGAGACAGGAACCTTCCATTAATAACTCATTAATAACCTGTAAACCATGCACAAAAGGCATAAAAAAAGCAACTTTAATTGCTAGTGTCTTCACGAACCAATCCCTTAAAAACCCATGATACTATCCTTATTTTTTTAAAGCTATGTTATTTTTAATAGATAATTAATGTTTATGTAATGAGAAAATTAAGGACATTTCAGGGATAAAATTAAGGGGTTTGGTTTCATAGTGGTAGGTATTTAGGTTAGAGCTTGACTGATATATTGAACCAGTATTGGCCTGTTATGAAAAATGGAATATGGTCCAGTCAATGTCACCCACCTCTAAAATGAAGAATTTTGTTGTTTGACACATATTTAATTGTAATTGATCAGTACTACACAGGCTGTCTATGGGAAGCCCTTAACCTGAATTGATTCTAATCAATTCAGTTACATTACAGACATTTTGATCAGGAGTATGTATGAATTATTATTGTCATTATTGAATGACTTTGATTGAATGAATTCCTTATTTTCCATGAATGGCAATTACTAATTAACACAAAAAATAGCATCCTTACATAAACATACACATATCAACATGCAGTCATACATGTATACACATATACATAAAATTATTTATAGATTCATACAAAAGATCACAGCAAACATTACTCCTTTTGTTTATACAAAACTTATTCAAAACGAACCCAAATATCTCATGTTCAAACAACCGACTTAAAATTTCAAAGTCCCCATACATAAAAAAAATATTTCTCTCTGTAGCTACCTTGACAAACAAAATGCTGGTTGTTTACTATAGGGCTTGATTTTTTTCTTGTTTTTCTCAAACTAGTGCAGTGCCCGTTCGCCCTGCTGCTGCACAGAGCACTGTTCGCCCCGCCCCGCTACTGCACAGAGCGCTGTTCACTTGTTTATTCAAAGTTTATTAATATTGAACGTGTTGCGTGTCCAAATTGCACCAAATCCGACACTGCACGTCCTTGGGTCCCCAGCAATACACCCACCAAGTGTGAAGTAGATCGGACGAACGGTTCTTGAGATATGCGAAGGACACACATACAGAGATTCCTTGCTTTATAGTATGATTTCAAAATGCAAATCCAATTTGTTATCCTTTACTCTGGCACCATAAATTGTCTGATCAACTGAATAAGAGGAACCCATGGAACCCAGCTCTGTTGAAATCTGGGTGCTACAAATGAACAGCCAAAACACTTCAGGAACCTTGATGACATCAGGATTACCACGTGACAGCTCTATAACAAAGGCAATACAAAATCAGAGGCAAAGCTGCAACCTCCATAACGGTTTATGTTTGTTCATCATTTGTCGTGTGGGTTTGATTTTCCAACAAAATAGCATGTGAAAGCAATGCTGTTTAGCAGCCGACTTGGAAGTTCTACATGTTGGACCTTCCTACCTGCCTTAGACATCCCTTTTTTGGGACATCTAAGGTAGGTAGGAAGGTCTTTTTAGGAAGGTTTTTTTAACATAGTTATTATGACTTATTATGACTATTGAAAAAGCTGCCCCACAAAGGGTTCATTCTCGCGGATGGCGGCTGCGACCTCTCCTGTTTTGGCAGTGGTACGCTGGGCTCCTCTTTGTTTGGTAAAGGTTATGCTGATTGCTTGACAAATGGAAGTTTATTGTTCTTTTTTCCAATGCATATTTGGTAAAAGTCAATGCCCAGTTTCCCATGTTTAGAATTTTCTGTTTGCTTAATATAGTGGGATTTGTTATTCTTTATTAGATGATCTGTGACAGCGATTGTTAATTGAATCCAGTTATCCTTTTATTTTGGTAAATATGCCAATTTAGCATGAATGTTGGAGTTTATCTTGTAAATACTATAGTTATCATTAGTACAAATAATATTGTTTTAGAAAACCAGTCAAGTAATATCAAGAACCAAACACCCTGTTATATCAACTTCAACTCCTGCAATAAATTGGTAAATGCATATCTTTATCCAGTTAGATAAAGACCAACAGGTGAGGGAGGATGACAGTGTTAGTCAGAGCAGGTTAAAAGACAAGAAGAAGAAGAAGTTATCCATGGGGTTATGAAACCAATCAAAGAGACTCCTAGTCTTATATAATAAAATACCATAAGGGTTCAGACTCAGTTCACATGGTGTTTTATTCCAAAGTATAAAAAAATAAAAAATAAAGAGATTGGAAGCACCTTAAATGCAAAAGTAGCAGCAGTAGTAATATTATCCTAGGTTTCAATGGAGATTTTTGTGTCCCATGGTCTAAATGCCATTTCAGAGGTTTTTCCACACTGACAAGAACAAAATTCTGGGGTAAACACTGAATATTTGGAATTTTGGGGGAATCTTTCAGCATGAAAATGGTCAAATTTAAAAATAGTGAATGTCAGCACAAAATATCAGCTATCGGCAGCTTCCAAAAAGTAATCTCAATCAAACTCTAATGTAGACTCTGCCATCAGGACATCTCCTCTGACTGGTGATGACAACCAGCGATGAGACAGAGAGCTATAAAGTGGTGGGAAGAGACTAAAACTGTCAGGACTCAGCAACATCAATCGTGTGTGTTGTTCTTGACGTATTGGCTCAGCGTGGAGACAGCAGCACCTGAACCAACCGCCGACAATGTGAAATGACACCAATGACTACGAGGTTAAGTGATCTCAGTGATCTCAGTCATTTCAGCCATAAAGTAAGTCTCGTGAGGGAGTACGAAATAAAAAGGTGAGAAAACTATGGTCTGTAGTCAATGATCACTACCTACATCAACAACTACCTAAATAGATAGACAAATAGACAAAGGCAGTGCAAATGCATACATAAAAACGTAACAATCCTATTTACAGATTAGTATTTACTTGTAACTTCATTGTAATATACATTACAATATATAACATTCTGACACAACAGAAGGTATACAAAGAATTTATATCTAGACTTAAATAGTAGAGTTAACTATTTCACAAATAGTAAGGTGGGCAAAACCCCTCTACATCCCTGCTTAGTACATACTAAGCAGTGTTACTCTAAGCTGTTCTCATAAGCCCATTGTTCTGTTCTGTGTTAAATAAGTTAAGATGAATCTTTAATGATCCCTGTGGGGAAATTGGGTCGATGCAGCAGCAAATACATATAGTAATAGGATACAGCAAAATCAGAAATGTAATATTATTAACATAAAAATAGAACATAATTAACTGGGGTTATAAAAACATATGCAACCAACAATTGAGCCTTGTCTTGTGAAATTTTGTGAATTTTGCCCAAAGTCTTCAAATTTTCCCACCATGAAAGTATTACTTAAAGGAGACACGACTAGAAACAGGTAGTAATTTGACATTGAAGTAGTGTTGTGGTCAGGGTGGTGGATGGGCAGATACATTTACCTTAAACTCAATGGCACGGCTTCATTTCGCAACTCATGACTAGAACATTTTTTGTGTGAGTGAAGTCTTAATTTATAGCAAAAGTGTTAATTATTCACCCAAACCTAACCATAACCAGCAAGAAAAATGGTGTGTCCAATTTGTAATCTATTTTGTGGTGGGGGCAACGTAATCTTCACAGAATTTGTGTCCACAACACGTAATCTGCATATGCCGCACCCGCCCACTCCCACAAGCCATTGCATCTAGGCCTGTCATCTGTGTCTAGGCCGTGCCACATGACGATACCAGTGTCTGCTTTCTCAAACAAAATGCACCATAAAAACATAGCCTAATAAAAACTAGAAACTTGAAAAAGGCCAGAAATCCGTTTAAGATGAAATCAGCTATGCTTCTATTAAATTTGCCTGGAAAATATCCATGTGATTAAAAACATTTTCAGAGTAAAGGCCAATATATACTTAGTTCTGAGAGGGTTTCAGAAATGTTCTGAAGTTCAGACAAGGCTTCCATTTGGGGGGGTGGTGATGCAGTTCGAAAATGTGACTCTCCGAAACTGAAAGCAAGCAAGCTAATGCTAAAAACAAGCTAATGCTAAAAACAAGCTAATGCTAAAAACATAACCCCTTGGGATAAGCTACCTGGCTATTCTTTGTGATTGTGATCAGTGCTGACTTGCTCTATTGCTCTAGGTCGGTCAGGCAGTCAGTCAGTCAGTCAGTCAGGCAGTCAGGCAGTCAGTCAATCAGTCAGTCACGTAACGCTTAGTGAGATGATGTGTTTCCCATACAGAGGCACAAAATCAAAAATCAAAAGTTGGTCAGTGTATATAAATGGATCTAAATCGATCTCTAATGCACCTGATGTGCGCACCACGCCATGTCTGTAATTTGGAGATGTACAGACAGCAGACCAGCAGCATTGAACTCAATTGAAACCTGTTGCCAGCCAATACAACCCAACTCCTACGTGCTTTCTCAGGGAGATGGGTCGCCTGAACTGAGTGTCTTGCCGCGAGAGTCTTGTGGAGAGGCGCTGACAGATGAAGTAAAAAGTAGCCCTTGACATTCTGAAATTTTGGATGAAATCTGTTAAAGTGAAGCCATTAACGTCACGATCCCACCACTCCTGGCTCCGACTACGCATCCACATGAACCTCCGTACAGACGTAGCAGCCATTGCTCCACAAAAAGCCATAATTACAAATTTGGCTCTCTTTCTCCTCATCCTCGTCCTCGTAATCATCTGCTGACACATTCGCTGGCTTCCACTGCACATCAACTTATACAGGAAACCGTAAACGCTGACTTCAGTGGCCTCCATGTTTACTTCCATACGACAGCGTGCTGCGTGTGACGTCTTTGTTATTGTTCTTTTGCGCATGCGGGTCAGTTCAGGGCCGTGGCCAGTTCACACTGGAATCTGATATTGGCCACATTTAAAAAATGATGTGAACAGCCAAACAAAAAAATCGGAGGCTTGCAGTGTGAGCGTAGCCTTTGTAACAGGGATTTGCAGACAGTAACTTGTCTTCGCTGCCCTACAAACTTTAACGGTAGGTGACGTCATCTTGTGGTATTTAAGTACCATTGGTGGAATTAGGTAATTTAACCGTGTCGCAGTGCTTCAGTGCAATTTAATTTAACACACATGCCGTGGGTCTGTACAGGATCTGTGCTTGTTTTTAATAGGATGTTAGTTGCATGAAGACCAGGCACAGGGATTACGTTCTCCCTCAACTGCGAGTAGGCCTAGACCAGGCCTGGCCGTCAACCAGCCACCAGGACACCAACATCAGCCAGTCACCTGCACATCTGTGTTCCAGCACTGACTCCACAATAAACCTTGAGGACTTAAATGCAATAGCACTGATCCCACAGACCTGCTCTACACCAGCAAAAGAGCCATGCTCGACAAGAAATAGAAAGCGCCTTTTGGAACAAAAGATTCTCGCCTAATTGGATGAGAAATGGGCCGAGTGCAGAGAGTCGGAGTGCAACCAGATAATCTAGTGTTTTGGTCCGATGCTGGATTTTGCTCGCAGTCTCCCGGAGACCGCGCTTGCAGAGTTTGAGTGTGATATCGCACAAGTTGTTTGCAGAACATGGCAGAAGATGTGCAAAGACTAAAACATTTGTTTTGGGACTCTGCAGGACTTGTTTTGGGGCTTACTTTTTGAATGTGTATATTATTTGTATCTTTTGTACAATAAACAACTTCTCTGAAAATACAGTGCTCTGTGGTCCATTTTTCCTCCTGCTAAGTTTGAATTGAAACCACTAGATTGTTATGTATGTAATGTTATCATAGCCAGCTTATGCAGACAAGACCAGATATCGTTTAAGACTTTATTGAAGGAAACGTATGTAAAACACATTTGACCACAAACACAAAAGATGTCATTATGTAGGTTAGGGTTAGCCATATGGCACAGTTTCAAAATTAGTATCCTGGCTAAACTTTACATACATCTGAGGTTGTAATAATACATTAACAGCTTCCTCTAGTCTTTACTATATTCACAATACGTTAATTGTGTTTTTTCTTAAACGGGTTAGTTGTGTAATCATTTCAGTTAAATGTGGGCTACAGATTGTAAATACTAAAAAGTGTACATCTTTTGATAATAATAATACTTTATAATAATAATGTTTTATGCTTGCTCAGAGTTTTAAAGGGCTGCCCGAAAAAGAGCCAAGCTACAAAATTATTCTAAAGGTACGTTCAGACTACGGGCTACAAAAGCTACAGAGCGGTCTGGCGTACCAAGCTACACTGTTACCAACGGAGCAGAAAAGTGTTGCCCAGGTGGTCGCTGACGGTTCATGTCGTCGTCACGCTGGCTGCACCAACTGATAATGCCAGACTGTCATAGCGTTGCATTTGTCTCGTTTTTATTTTATTTGGCAAATACTCGTTCTTCTAATTCATCAAGTAAACAATAATAACGTAAATATCACTACCCTACACTACCTTGATTTGGTCGCGCTTCACCGCGTCATCAGAGCGTGGAAAAAAGTTGAAGCTAGCTGAACTTCAGTTTGTAGCTGCTACATTTTACGCTCTGGCGTTTGTAGCGTTGTGTCGCTGGCTTCCACTGAAAACGAATGACATCCTGTCACTTTGTAGCCCGCAGTCTGAACGCACCATAAGGCTTCACTGAACTAAAAAAAACTCACATGTGTAAAACAGAGTTTCCGTTATCCGGTAATTACCGTTTTTTTACTGGGAAAATCTGTTGAAGTCCGACATATTTAAATCTCTCCGGTCATAATGTCCGGTGAAAATAATTCCCTCTAAGCACAATTTGAATTGTATTAAAATAGGCTAAAATTAAATTTCCACATATCCTTCTATTAAAAAAATGACAGGGATCTCTCTCAGTGGCACCTATAGTTGCAGGCCTTTTGGATTTCGTGGCCACAATCTTCGCTTACATAGGCACCTTCTACAGACTGGAGAGCCGCAGCCGCGGGTCTGCCATAAGCGAAATATCTTCCTCCTCATCTTCAGTCTCGCCGCCTGTAGCCTCAGGGCTCGTAGGTTGGAGTATGGACTGTCCAACTCTGAGGAAGACGCAGCGGTGTCACTCTCGACAATAATTTTGATTAGACAATAAAGTGAACGATGGTCAACCTGTTACTATGCAGATGTTCATTCATAATTTTAAGGGACACATAGGGGAGAGAGGGACGGGGAGAAGTGTTGCCAGGTTCTTAGTGACAAAACCCTCCCAGTGCCAATTAAACCCAACCCATAAACAGCCCAATGATCAATGAAACTAGTCCAAAATAACAAACCAATAACAAAACTCCACAATACAACCCTGACAAACTTTATAAACAGCGTTTTAAGTCCTACAGCATTTATAACATTTCCAAGTACATTAAAAGCCGCGAACCTGGCAACATGAGGAATGTGAGCTAAGCTAGTAGTTCTGCTTGTCACCCTACCTTTATGAGCTTCAAAACTATATTTAGCGTTTGAATTTCACAATAATCTTTACACAGAATGAAAGCCACGGCTTTATTTTATTAAAATCTGATGAAACCCCAAAACAGCCAAAAATCGATCTTTTCTCAAAATCACGTTTATCCACAAATGCGCCGTTGCGACTTCCGACTGAAAATGATAGAACGCGTCACATATTTGACCGGAATTTCTCCCATTTGTCCGGGACATTGAAATCTTCCAGGACACGTGGACCAGCACCAATTTTTTCTAACAGAAACTCTGGTGTAAAACACTTTTATAGGTTGACACGAGCTACATAAATGACAGGTTTGCAATGTTCTCAGGTCCATTATGGGTTAGGATTCAGCAGGCCTCTCCTTACATATGCCACCTGCCAAGGCACTTGCCCAGTGGATATGCAAAAGAATGTCTTTAAGTCATTTCTGACACAAAGAGCTGCACTTGTTGCTCTTGCAGCAGGGAGATGCAGTACATCCAGCAGATTTGCGTCCCCCTCAACACGTCTCCTCCACTCTCCAGGCTCAATGACCCCTGAAGCGGTGTTGATGTGGTCAATAAAGTTTGGTGGGATGTATCTGGAATCCCTCTCTGTCGCTGCATCCGTGCTGGTCAGGAAGTTGTGAAGGGCCACACATGCGTGCACAATGGTCTGAACCTTCTGGGGTGTGCATTTATCGTATGAAGGCACAGTTTCACCTTGAAAGGGACACATGAGGTTAACATGCAAGGGGAAGGCTGCATCTTCCACGACCACATACGGAGTTGTCACTGTGGAACCAGGCAGTGTAGTGGGCTCTGGTAGTCCTAACCTCTCTTCGAGCAGCCTGGAATCAAATCTGCTGTAACAAGGGGATTCCACCGCGCATCAGCTTCTTTGGAAGAAAAACAGTCCAGTGCTTCTCAGGAAAAGGACATAGCAGCAAAAATAAAGAAAGGATTCACTGGAGCACACAGACAATTTAGCCTTTTATTGAAGGTGCAAAGACTAACGTTTCGATGCTACTGTAGCATCGAAATGTTAGTGTGCCGTCACTCTCCCAGCCATATGCTGCCACATCCGCCATGGTGAAGCAGTACTGTGCATCACAGACAACCATGAGAACAATGGAATGTGTTCTTTTGTAATTGAAGCAGTCACTACCTGCTCCACTCAGTGCCTTGATGCCAAAAGTCTCTTGCTATATCAACCCACTCTTGATTTGTTGTGGAAAGTTTGATGAACTCGCCGTGGAGTGCCTTCCAAATTTCTGTGCAGACCTCTGAAACAATAGCACATACCGTTGCATTCCCCATCCTGTAACTTTTAGCCACACACTGTTGGGAACTGCCTGATGCTAGAAAACACAAAGTCACTGCCAGTCTTTCGCCCAAATCAATGGGGCTACAATGCGTGTTAGCATGTCTAATGTAGGGCTCAATTCTGCGTTTTAAATCATCAAATCGAGCTGCGGACATTCAAAAGTAGGAGAAGTGCTTTTCCTCATCCAGCTCATGATGGATGAGGAAAAAAAAAACCACTGAACTAGCATGTTGTACTCTCCCTCCTCTGTCTTCTTTTGTTCAGGGGACGCACCGACCTTCTCCTCTTCCTTCACCTGAATGCTTCAAGTACACTAACAACAGCAGCTTGTCCTCTTCTGACTCCATATCATCTTCCTCAGATTCTCATCTCCATCGAAGTGTGCCGGCATTTTGTTTGAACGGACAACAGGAAACACGCGCTTTCACCTCTGACCTATGACTAGTTCCTGTTTACTACCCCACCCTCTTGTTTGACAGACAGTCTGCAAGCACCTTAAACACCTTCTACATATCGTAATGCACATTATCTGACATTGACTTCAGGCTGGGGTCAAGCTTCAGTGACAGGTAGGACTGTATCTCAGAGTCCAAGGTGCTATGGTGACGATCCATTATCTTCCCAATCTGAAAAACAGCTTGTGGATTTCTTGGGAGATGGGGGCTCATCCTCATGGGATTCAGCTGGGAGGTCATAGTGGTCCTCCAAGTTTAAGTTTCTTTAGCAGCATCAATTATTTGTAGACGAGCATCTTCATCAGTCATCTTTAGTAGGCACAGTTTAGGAGTTAGAAATGTTGCAAGCATGAAAAGCATGTTGAGTGGCTTGGTCGCTGATCTGCAGGGGGATATCAATTCCTCTAGGTGGTATACACATACACCTGCTATCTCCGATGGTATTGGCTCCAATTGGTCAGCTGTGCAGGGCTCCATAAGCCTAACAGAGCTGCCAGGAGCCGCCCTGCCGGCTCTGTGAGCAGTGTTGTCTTGTTCGAGCGCATTGGTAGCGTCCTTGAATGGCTTCAAAAATGCAACCACACTTTGCAAGGTGTTTAATTCAATGCTGCCAACTCTGTGATACTGATTGCTGGTCATCAGCACGGAACCGATGACGTCATACTGTTGGAGCACAGAGTGGCACGTGTCAAAGTGTGAATTCCATCTTATATTGACAGACTGCTTCAGTCAATTTTCCTTGCTGGCCACAATGTTTAAAGTAAACTTTTTCCACATCAGACAGCAACTGCAAAACCTCAGGAGACTTGGCTGTTACTTCAGCTGAAAACGCACTGGAGAGAACAACATTCAGGATTTGTGCATTGCAGTTTAGCTTGTATCCTCATAGAGCCACCACAGCATTTGCTCCCCAGTGTGCAACAAATACAAGCTTGCTAACCATGCAGGGAGCATCGATTCCAAATTCTTTTATCTTCTGGAACAGGAAAGCAGGGATGTTGTCACCAAATGGTACTGCAAACAGGACCCGCAATGTTACATTGTAACATTGCTCTGCTTTGATGTGTTACTAGCTAAATATAGTTTGCTACAAATTATCAACTTCGCTTAAGGTATCATGGCTTTGCCTACACACACTGACAATTTGGCACACAGTTGAGTTGTGTAAACCAAACAGATCCCCGTCCACCATCTGGAAGCTTCCAGTAGCATAAAATCTCAGGGCCACCAGGAGTTGGAGCATTGGAGGTACAGCTGCATTTCTGTCACTGCCGTGCTTGATAGCTGGTCCAACCTTCCTGTTCAGCTCCATGACAGACTCCTTGCTGAACTGGTAGCTTCTTAAAAATTCTTTATCATCATAAAATTCAACTGGGTTGAGTCTGCCCCTTGTTTTCCTTTGAGGAACTCTCTCATTTTGCTCCAAAAATGCTGCCATTTTGACAGTTAAACTAGCTCAAATATCAAATCCCTGATCAAACTTTAAATTAGAGTTTAAAGTTTTGCAGCAACAGGATTGCCAAACTCCATTCAATCCGCAGAGTCACTCTCAATCTTTAAGAAAAGGCTAAAGACCCAGCTCTTTAGCGAACACCTTCTCACCTGATGGACTGTGTAATTGCTTAAAAAAAAAAAAACTAAATACTAAAAAAAAATCTTTATCTGCCTCTATGCACTGCCTCTTGGCACCTACAGTATGTCCTGTCGGACTAGAACTTAGCTTTATGGCACTTACTCTCGTTCTCTCCTGACTAAATCCTTGCTTGTGTTGTATTAAAACCTCATATGTATGTCGCTTTGGATAAAAGCGTCTGCCGAATGGGAAATTGTAATTGTAATTGATTATATTGTAGAAGTGGCAGGAATGCAGAGACGGACAACTTCTCTCGTTGACTACACCAACTCGTGTGTCATTTATTTTTAACCCACAGAGCAAGACAATTTACCTCGCGCTCAAAAACACAACATACGTCGAGCTGACGTCAGTCTCAGAAAACCAGACTTTCTTAAAGGGACCGTGTCTCCTTAACCCTGAGAAGCACACAATATAACTGCGTGTGTTAAACATACCCAAACCACAGATTATGGTGAATAATGTCTATAGAGTCCGCCACAATATCTAGGTTTAAAGTAAAAACTAAAGACTAAGAACTAAACAGTTGCAGTAAATGGGGAGCAGTCCTTTGGCTTCAAAAAGGGCAACAAATGTCCATAAAATGACTCCATACAGCTTGTGTAGTATAATCCATGCCTTCTGACGCCATATGATCGCTTTGTGAGTGGAAAAAGTCGATTGGCATTGTATTTACTTCCGCATTACCAAACCACGCGAGGCCGCACAAGGTTTGTGTGTGTGACAGTGCGCGACCTCCATCTCGTGAAGTTTGATAATGCGGAAGTAAATGCAATGCAGATCGACTTGATTTTCATTAAATAATGGATCAAATTTAGTTATTTTCGACTCACAGAGCGATCGTGTGGCGCCAGACTTGGATTATACTACACAAGCTTTATGGAGTAATTTTATGGACATTTGTTGCCCTTTTAGAAGCTGAAGGACTGCTCCCCATTAACTGCAGTTGTTGGAAGAAAGCTCCTCCAGCAGTGAGCCTGGCAAACTCCTGGTAAGTTGTATGAAGAAAAAACACTCACCCGAGTTTGTACTTTGAACTACTCCTTTAATTCTGCTTAGTCTTAAACTAGCTTTAAACCTGCAATAAGCGATTTCAGACCCTGTAACCAATCCTGAAACTAACGTGTGCTACGTGGAGATTTCCGTGAGACGTAATGATATAAACAAACAGCCACACACGTGGACCAGCTGTGTTGTTGTTTTCACCTCTTTCCTAAAGCTTGTTGTCAAAGTCGGCCTGAGTAATGGCGAATCGATGAAGCGAGCGAGTAAACGTTTTCAACTAGTAAACTTACTACCTGCCTCTTCACTTGTCTTTGTGGGACATGTAACCTTCAGCGGGAGGAAAATCTGGCAAAGCGACACTGGTAACCGGCAATATTTCTCCATAGGTACGTTTATTTTAGCCATTAACCTTTATGCACAGTTTGTCCTTAAGGGCTTCCGTCGCCCAGGAGCTTTGCTGTGTGTGTTTACAAAATGTGTTGCGGTTGCTTTTCACCCTCTAGTGGTCAGAAAAAATCGCTTAGTGGAGCTTTAAAGTTTGGTGCAACACAACTAACTTCTTTAATCCAGTTTAAAAAATGAATCCTTGTTAGTGCAATCCACCCTAGGACAAGCAGTTAAGCTATTAGCCCAACTGTTGCCAAATAGCTACAGTATTGGTGCATGTGTGGCATGCACCAATAAACAAAAATGCCCAGATTGAAAAAAAAAATTGTGTTGAGATATTGTCCTGTGACTCTCTCTCTCTCTCTCTCTCTCTTTCACTCACTCACACTCACACACACACACTCACACACACACACACACACACACACACACACACACACAAGCACATAGTATCACACAGACACTTGCCCCCACCTATGCACACACAAATAAACACATAACTCCCAATCCACCTCAGCTCTGTTTAAGTGCTGCAAACACTATCAAATGCCTCTTTTCTAATCAATGAGGAGTGCTGAACACCATTTCCCATCAAAACCGCTGTTAACCCTCCTCCCAAATCATTGCTAATATATGCCGAACACCATTTTTTGTGTTGTTGCTGACGCAGCAAGATATGTCTAAACAAGGTTCGCTCTGTAAAAGCCTACCATTGCTCAGTGGTTCCAGGTTTTATGCTGAGCACACTGTCACAGTAATTGCCTGAAATACTCCTGAGACAGAAAGAAAGACTTAAAAAAATAAATGCCACTAGCGCTACCAAGGCCAGCTCGGAGGGCAGAGGCACAGCTGGAGAAGAAAGAACAGGCTCTGTATATACACACTGCAATTGTCTGTACATTGTCTCCTCTTAAACCAATGCAATCCAAAATTTCTAGAAGGGAAAGTGAAATTTCATTTCTAAAGTTGGAATGTTTTACTTTTGGTACATGTCCATCTTACTGGAATGGGTGGGTAGAGCCATGAACATTGACTATATAAGGATAGCTAATAGATAAGAAAGAAGACCATCCTCCCAAGAACTCGGTTGGGCCTCCAAGATTGATTGGGAGCTCTGACCCAAAGAGGTAGGGTGAGCTTGGGTTAGTTGCAGCTTTATCAGCTGCAACATCACCCCATCACCTGGTAAGCAAAGTTATGCCCCAGGAACATCAGCCGGGGCCCCATTGGAACGAGACCTACAGTATGCCTCGGAGTGTAAACACGGAAACGGGAAGATTCACATGCGCGCAAACGTGACCGCTTTTCAAAAGCTATAGTGAAGATTTGTGCTAAATATAATGGTGTAAATACAGGTCTTTTCCACTCACAGTGCGATCGTTCGGCGAAGATGTGGATTATGCTGCACGAGCTGTATGGAGTACTTTTATGGTCATTTTTTGCTCTTTTTAGCCCCGCGACAGCAGGGGCTCTATGGATGGCAAAGCCAGCCGCTCTGTTCACCACTTTATGGGTCACGTGGCCCGCAGGGAGTTAGACTGCAGACTCCAAGGCAGAGGCAGAGATGCTTCCACAAAATTCAACGTTGCGGGGCTGGTACACTCTTAGGCTGTGTTCACACATAGCGTTTTTTTGTGTGGAAAGGGTTAGGGCTAGCTCAGTAACCAGCTGGTTAGCACTTCTAGCAGACAAAACAGTGTTGTGCAACAAGCAAGCTTACCAGATATTTCCAATACATGTCCAGTATAATCCATACTGCCTTTGTGATCACTGTTGTGGTAACGGAAATTCACTTATTACAACGTCCAATTTCTCCACCGGCATTTTCACTTTCTCCATATTTGTTGTTGCTATGGGAAATGGCTAGCATCTCCGTCATTGCAATTGATTGGCTGAGAAAAAAGCGGTTCACGTCACCCGCCGCTTTTCTGAAAAGTTGAACATTTCTCAACTTTTGAAAGCGCTCCGCTCTGACGAAAAAAACGCCGGCTGCAGCGCTTTTCGGGAGCGGCCGCCTCCCATTACTTTTAACGAGAAAAGGGCGCTGGCAGTTGGGGAAAAAACGCTATGTGTGAATGCAGCCTTAGTCTTGTTGGAACTCTAAAGAACCAGATCCTACTCACTTTAGTTGTTTTGGATGAGGCTGCTTCAGAGTTGTGTTGGCAACCTCCCTGTGTGTTACATGGACTAACAAACTTCACCTGTCACCTTTCCACTGGCATGAGGGTGAGGTGAAACAAACAGAGCGCGGAACAACAAAACAGAGCTGATTTTATCCATAAGGTTATAATGCTTTTGCAAAAGCACTTTCAATACCACTTAGATTCGCAGAAACATTACAAAACCTCACAAATGCATACCTGCCAACATTAGGCTGTGAAAAAGAGGGAGATTTTCTTACTAATGGATATACATTGTCTATTGTCGGGGGATCAAAATCTGCCTTTAACAACTATTTTCTGGTGCGTTTTGTACATTTATTGTACATTATTGTACAATATACTTGCATTCGTGACCTCTCACAGAGATTAATAGCCTATGTAATCCAATCTAGAAATAACAGAATGAAATGCAGTATGAAATGTAAAAAAAAGCACTTAAAATATCAAATAGGACCCTACCAAACTAGTTTGTTTGTTTACCATGGTAGTTTCCATTTCCATTTTCCAGTAACTAAGAAAAAATCTGTTTCTATACCCGACAAGCAAGCATTCAGTCAGTGTCAGTGTCGATATTTCTAGATTAGTCACTTGGTTTATACAAAATAGCTAGTAAATAGCTAGTACATCTACAAGTTTGCTGATGTGGCTAACGGTTAGAAAGGGGAAGGTCTCGCACCAAGTGGACTGAAATTTGGAAGCGTATTTCTTCTTCTTGGGGCCTGTTTCATCCATTTTCAGCGGCAAACTGAGCGGTGGGCTTGAGCGAGTGCAGTGACGAGTGACACACATCAGGCAGGGTCGTTTGCGCATGCTCACCTCTGCCTCTGGGTTGGGTTGCCAGGGACTACGACACATATCCCACACATAAACTGAGAAACACCCATTTGATTTGTATCACTATGAAATCGGGAGATTAACGGGAGAAATTACCAATTGGGAGCACAGCGGGAGAAAGGGTTAAAAATAGGGAGTGTTGGCAGGTATGCAAATGCAGGCAATCAACAGGCAAATCAAATCACAGCAGTTACTCAACATAAACATAAGCAACACAGCAGACTGCACAGCAGAACAGCACAGCACTGATACATCTCTTACTTTATTGTTGTTTTTCAGGCAGTCCTCTGCTCTGTATGAATCGGGTTACTTTTTCTTGTGTGTTGCGGCTTGGTCCACAGCAAGAAATCCAGGTTTTTCTTGAGTCTTGCAACCCTCCAGTTCGTTTTGCGAGAAGAAGTTGTAGTTCGGTGGGTTGAAAAGTATTTGTTCCTCTCACACCACATGCCGGTTAAACGGCAGAAATATTTCTTTGCCCTGTCATTACTGTCACAATGGTGCCGCACAAATCGTGGATCAAACCTCAGCTAAAACATTACATTGTGTTTCGCTCAGCTGGTAAGTAATAGCTGCCTTCAGCATATTAACCCTAGTGTAGTGTGTCAGGAATGAAGGAGTTTAAAATGCTGCACCACACAGCCGCCTACAGCATCAGTCATCATCATCCATCCAACCGTCGCTTATTAGGACGGACCGGCTCTGCTGACAAGAGTAAAATCCTGAATGCAAAGATATTGAATAATAGTACAAAATATTAGTATCAGCACTGGACTTTAAAAACCCTTAACCCTACTTTGTACCGCACCTTGGTCAATAATGGTCAGTTTAAATGTAGCCTACTTTAAATAAAATAAACTTGACTTCATATACAGTAATATGGCCACTAATATTGTATCTTTGCCACAGCAGCAGATCTGAGCTCCATAAGGTTTGATATCACATCAGACGTATTCAAACAGTGTGATAGGTTACTACATGAATCACTAAAGTGTATAGTAACATGACAAAACATGATATTAAATTACTAATTGACCCTTGACACCACTGCTCAGCCACAGGTAATATATGCTGGTGGTGAGTGCTGTGCGTGTGGGAATGGGCTTTTGGAGTGGAGGAGGGGTCAAGACTCCAACCTACTCCTAACTCCAACCTATTGACCGTTTCATGTGTTACCCCGATTATCTGATTTGTGAACATGAGCAATTCTCTCCCAGAGCTACATGCAATGAAACTCCAATCTGTGATGTTATAAAGAAACAAAACATGGAGCTGCTTCACTGACAATGATACCCCAATTACTGGGAGTAATCAGCGTATTACTCCCAGTAATAAGCAATATTTTGATTGCGTTTACATACATTGCCTGTCAAAAGTTTGGACACACCACATTATTCTTTATTTTTACTATTTTCCAAATTTTAGAATAATAGTAAAGACATCAAACTATGAAATAACACAGATGGAATTATGCAGTGACCAAAAAAGTGTTAAACAAATCAAAACTGTCTAACTGTTATATTTTAGATTCTTTAAAGTAGCCGCCCTTTGCCTTGATGGAAAGGCAAAGGCTTTGGAAAGAGATTCATACATAGGCATCAACTTCACTATTTATATTTGTCTAAGAAACAATTTTCAAGCATTTAAGCATAAGCCTTTAGATCAAAATGGATAATGAAAAACATAGTACATTCAATGAAGTGTCCCAATGTGAGATGTCCCAATAAATGCAAAGATTGAGCAGAAATCTAGGTGTGTTAACTGGGTTCTGCTTACTCTAATTACGGCCTCATTCCAGTTAAGATAATCAGATATCAGACATGACAATCACAAAAACATGTCCTTAATCAGGTTAACATGGAATTATTAATGTGCATGTAAACATACTCGATGAACTGGAGACTGACTTTATGGACTCAGAAATGTTATTTGAGTTTTCCAAATGAGTATCGCTAAGTTGTAGCGAGTTGTGCTATCAGCCAGAAAATGTACCCATATCCCATAAAATTACCCGCAGTACTGCCAAAAGTTCTCTAAAAGTTAAACTCCCACTCACTCACTCACTCAGCTCTTGAATTTGTCTCTTCCTGACATTGCTAAAAGAGGCTTGGTGCAGACTTAGTTGCTCATGCTGACAAATTTAGACTGTACCTTCCACGATAATGTTAATAAGATGTGCGGATTCTGTTTTGGAAAGGGATATTCCCTTTAATGCTGACTGGGGCTCTAAGGCAGCTGATGAAAGAAACTTGCATCAGTGTCCAGCAGAGTTTTTACCATTATCTTTTTAGGACTGACACTGTTGATGAGGATTCTCAATGAGTGACAATTGTTTTTATTCCCCCTGGCATGGCTCTTCTTAGAGTAATGTCTGCCCTGCTGGCAATTTTATGCACAATTTCCATGCAATTTTTTTGTGTTGGAATTTAAAGTCAAGCGCCATGAATACTATCCATTCTAGGGAAATATCCTGCTTTGTAATAAATTCAAATTTTCTGCCGCACCCTTGCTTTGATCGTGCATTTACACATATGTACATGTAAGAGTAGTTCACTGCAAAGATGAGCGCTAAAAATCCCTTATAAAATCACATATCCATATATAGCGGCTGTACCTTCAGTCAGAGAGTAGATGAAAGCGATACAGAAAGTGTGTCGGTGAACTCCCACCACTAGCCCGGCAGAGAAGATGAAAGCCTGACCACCCATCCATGGTAGAATGAGGAACAGCCTGGTTAATTATAACTGAGTCTCTATATGATTTTCTCGGCTCAGACAGTTTGAGAGCTCACCAGTGGTGGAAAATTCAATTAGTGCTTACCCTGAAATGAAATATATGAGCAGAAAGCAGAGTTGTGGTCAGTAAGCTTTTAATTTGATTAAATTAAAACATACATGGGAAATTCATTTCAGTGCACTGCTCCCCCTTTTTTTTTTTTATATATAGTTTGGAGATGAGAACCTTCTTGTGCCAAAGGTTTTCAGTAATTCAGTTTTTAAGGAAGCCCTCTTCAATTAATTCAGATGAAAGTGAATTGAACCCAGCTCTTGCAGAAAAGAATGTGCACACATACAACTCACAACTAGACATGCAAGCACATACACTCAAACACACACACACACACACACACACACACACACACACACCTCACAAACTATACTACGCCTACATAAATATACATGCACTCTAGTAACAAAGACAGAAAAAATAGCTTAGTTGGCCAATGTTCCACTAGGCGTTTACAGGTCCCATATTATAGGAATTATATCAATATCAAATATCTGTAGAATACGCACAGTATGTGATTAGAGATGTCTAATGAGGACATTGTTAAAATTTGATTTTGTTTCAGGGGTTAAATTTAAAGTTATTACATTTTGAAAAATCCACCCTTTTTCCAGACAGTTTCAGACTAACTCCAGTCAACATCACAACTGGATTTGGTCCTGATTGGCTCCCCTCACTAAAGAATTACTGGAATCCTTCCAATCAGGCCAGCTTGCTGCATTTGAACTAGAAAGCATCCACTCAGCAGGCTTACCTCATTTGAATTACAGGAGCTGGTGTCGTCGGCCAATCAGTGTCCAGTATTGTGAGGACTGAGTATTCAAATTAATTCAATTTAAAGGAATAGTTCACCCAAAACTGAAAATTCAGTCGTTAACTACTCACCCCCATGCCAATAGAAAATTGGATAAAGTTTGTTAGTCCATACAACAGCCCTGGAGCTTGCCAGCTGAAGTACATTGCAATGTTCTCCAAAACAACTGAAGTTGCTGGGGTCTTGTCTTCAGACTTCAAAAAATAACGGAAAATAAGCATAAAATGGCTTAATGTTTGATGTCCACTTTAGTCTCTGTTCTGTATGTATTCTGCATAGTGTAATACATGCAGCGTTTCTGGTTAAAATGGCACATATTATGGCATTTTTCATTAATATGGGTGCTCATTTATTGAATTTGACGATTAAATACAAAGGAATTGGTTTAAAACAGTATTTCTACCTATTAAAATCTTGCGCTTTTATTTTGAAGGCTAAACGGCCAAACCGGAAGTCTTGTTTCTGGTAATTGGAGCTAGTCTTACCTATTGAGGCCGGGGTGCGCACAAACGTGACGTATTTTGAAAACAACAGCTAGAGTGTCGATTTCAGCTAAATAATGGTGTAAATGTCGGTCTTTTCAAGTCACTATAGGATCTTTTGGCTTCAAGAGACTTGGATTATCCTGGAAGAGCTGCATGGACCCATTTTATAGTTATTTTCCATTATTTTTTGAAGTCTGAAGACAGGTCCCCTGCAACTTCAGCTGGCAAGCTCCAGGACTGTTGTATGGACTAACAAACTTTACCTGATTTTCTACTGGCATGGAGGTGAGTAGATAATGACTGAATTTTCATTTTCGGGTGAACTATTCGTTTAAAGCTACTACCAGTAGAATTGGAAACTTGCTGACTTTGGCGACCCTTTGAGTCCCTTAGTGGTTGTGTCGCAAAGGGGACTCACCACTTGTTCCCTCCCTCTGCAGAAAGAAGACACATTTGTATGTAAGAGGTAATGTGAAATTGCCATAACTGAACAGTGGAATAAACTTGTAAGGAGGTTTTTCCCATGCACAAGACCAGTGCATCAGGAGCCAAATTCAGGTCAGTGAGTCAATCATCAAACGGCGCTCCCTCACTGTTGCAAAGGAATAGCTTTGCAAGCGTGGTGGCTAATATGTGTGACCAAAGATTACGGTGACCAGACGTCCCGGTTTGTCTGGGATTGTCCCGGTTTCAAGATGGGTGTCCCGAGTCCCGACAAATATCTGTAAAACACTAAAATGTCCCGGTTTTCAACATTCACTACCAAATTGTCCTGGTTTTCACCACAATTAAAATAATAATAATAGTATTATACTTGTTTTCAGCGCTTACATAGACATTTATCATGTTCTGTCCCGCTCATTATTACCTAACCCAATCAAAAAACATCAACAATGCACCACGCGTCTGAATTCAACACTGATTTGTCTGTATGTGTGTCAATCAATCAATGTGTCGTTGTCAAGGTTGTTGCTAGCCTATGACGCTTGTGGCTCTGTCTGACAGAATCTGTCAGTACGCTAACGGTTAGCTGTCGTGCCAAAGAGAAAGTCGGTCTTTTCTAAAGACCTCCAGAAGGCTTACTCTTTTCTTCGTGAAGTAGCCGGCAACGAAAATGCTGCGTTCCGCACACACTGCAAGAGTACATTTTCGGTCGTGCACGGTGGAAATGCCGACATAAAAGATCATTTCAAATAAACTATGTTTTGGTGGATTTTTGGAGACAAAACATCATTTTTTGTTTGCTGAGGCGCTGTCCATGGTGTTGAAAGGTGCAGTCACTAGGTGTGCTAAGCGCTGAAATAATTGTCCCCCGTCCTGATGAAAACGCCTATGGTGCATAAGCACATACATGTGCGCGTGCATGAACGTGCGGTACACTTAAGGGTCCCGGTTTGGGGGTTTGAAAATCTGGTCACCCTACCAAAGATATTTGTTGCCAGTGAATATTTTACTAACAAGATGGATCCAGCAAAATTGTTTTATGAGTAACAGGTGTGGAATTTATTACATTTAGTGCTAACTTAATGCCGCTCACTTCGAATTAAGTGATGCTCGCTCGCCCAGTATTCGTATCACAATGTGTGTTTGTAACTGCAGTGGCTAATCTATGCTGACATTTTAATTTTTATCTTTTTTGCTGGTGAATATTTTAGTTACAACTACATTGAGCTATCAAAGCAGTTTTGCCTAACGTGGAATTTAAGTTTGGCCAACGCTAATGAAACATTTTGGCTAACAGGTACTATGATACTGAAAGACAGCTAACATACTGGAGCGCAACATCTTCTTGACAATACATTGGTGAATGTTGTTAAGTTACTACAGTCCTGGTTATACCAGGACTACTACTACTACTACTACCACTACTAATGATACTACTACCACATTTACTACTACTGCTACTACTACTACTGTTGCTACTACTACTACTATTTCTACTAGTACTACTGCTGCCACTACTACTACTATGGGAGAACCGGGACGATTGTAGAACTTTCTTGTTTTTTTCCTCATTACAAAAAGATTGCGTCACGTAACTCTACATATATTATATATTTTAATGTGGACAATCTACACATGTGCCCTATCAATACAAACAATCATTTTGTCACACAGACCAATACATCAAATGTCATCAGACCGAAAAGAGAAGCTGCACAATGTTACTTTTGCCCCTCACAGTCGGGACAAAAGTAGCACAGGCGGGGGACGAATGTAGCACTGGTCAAAACGGATGACAAAACAGTTAACCAACACATTTTTATGGCATGTTCTTCTCATTAGTTCAATTGATCATCCTGCCTTAGCCGCACCTTTTATAAGAATGGCTGTCATGTCAGTTTGGCAGGCTCTCTCATACACCTCAGACCTGATCAGATCTCAGTCAGTCTTCCTCTGCCTAATCCTAGGCATATCCAGCCAGCATAACACCAAAGAAATGCATAGTTAAGTCTGTGCTACTTTTGTCCCTCCCGTCTCTCCCTGTATTTAAGCTAGGAGAACAGAAAAACTAAGACAACATGGTACATGAAATGTTTAGTCTCATGATAGGTCTAACAGATGACATAAGTTTGCAACATCTGTGACAAAAACCAAAAACACTTTCAGTTTTAATATTTTATTTACCGATATGAAAATCACCATAAAACAAAAAAAAATCACAAAAACAAAACACACACTGTTGATTTTTTTCTGCAGGGAATTCCTTGACAGTAGCATCTGCTCACTAAGTTGCAAGTTCCTGGCTCTTGTGTAATACAAATAAGGGTCAATGCTACAACCGTACCACAACTACTACAACTATAACACCTAATACTGCAACTGCTACTACTACTTCTGCTACTCATACTACTACTATGACTACCACTGCTAGTACAACTACTACTGCTACTAATGATACCACTACTACTACCATGTTTACTACTACTGCTGCTGCTTCTACTACTACCATTACTAATACTATTACATCCACTACTACCACTTTCACACTTTCACTTCTTAAAGCCAATGGTTCTGTGTTAAAGTGTTGCCTTTGCTATGCTGTTAGGTGTCTACGGCGTTGCGAGCATTTATAGTTCTGCGTTGGTGATTCTGCGCATAGACCACCAAAACGCTAGATGGCAGTGTTGTGCTTTGTTAGCACGTAAGTAATAAGAAGTAGTAGTGTTTATATTCTCTGAAACTCATGTTCTGGGATATTTGTCGCCACAAATTCAGCGACATCAGGTAATCTTTATCATTTGAGGATGAGGTGTCCTACAAATGAACATATTCGGGTACCTCCTTAGCTAGTCTCTCTTCAGTCTGCCCCATGTTGTGCCCCATATCGGCAGACATTAACCGGATACAGGTTGGAGGAAATATGAAGTGGGCCGATCACAGCTCAGCTACATTTTTGGGGAGGTGCACGTAAGCTCCAGCAGCAGCCTCTGTGGGCTACACCAGCACCGCAAAGATCCTGTCCTAGCATGCATGGACAGATTTCCAGTTCCATCAGGGTAATTATAACATCCAAAGATTCATATATCCAAGGTCATTTTAAATGTAACTACAATCAAGAATGTAGCTGTGATATTTGAGGAAGCTAATTCTAGCTAATTCTTTTTGAATTCGTTGTTTGATTACAGTTATAGCTAGAATCCAATTATAGAATGAAGGATTTTAGTTAGCTACTACCCAACGCTATGTAATGTGCCCCCCAGAATCAATAAATCGATCATCATTACCCTAAACCACACCCATGGTTCTGATGTTGCTTCCTTCTGGAGCCAATCAGTTGACACTGTTTCATTTTCCTTACAGAGAGAATGGGAAGGGCAAACCCACATGAGTGAAGCTGGACTGAAGATACAACAGCTAAGATTAACTGATTGTTAAAAGAAGATAGACTTGCTGTGAAATTAGATTAGAACAACGTTCTCTGTTTTGCAAGTCCGCGCTACGGATGTCAGTTTCAGACAGGATAATGAAGCAAAACAAAATGTTAATCTAGGATGAGTGCCTGGCAAGTGGACTGTAACTTCTTTACATGTAACGTACAATCCTCTTTTTTGCCTGCAAGGAGGATTTTTTATATTAGTTTCAGCTACAGTGCTCCCATCATGCTGAGGAGCTTGTTGTGCAGAATGAATAATCAGGCAGTAGGTAAGTATCTGCTACAACAAGCTGCTTCAGCTGTCAGTGTGGGAAAGGCAAAGCCAGAAGCAACACTTAGAGATACAGAGAGATGGGGTAATACAGAAACAGACAGGTAAAGGGGAGAGAGATATACATACAGAACATTAAAATATTACAACAATATAGAGGACAATCGATAGAATGGTAGATTAACAAATGTAATCATAGAACAATGCACCATATATAATGACAGAACCATATACAGTATATAGTCTCGTTAAAGAGAGGCAGAGATTAAGAGAGAAACAGAGTAGCCTGATTTCAAGGTGATTCACAGAAAATCACAGAAGCATTGTACATTTGTTTCATAAGAACAACATTTTGGAAAAACGGTCTGCAGAAGAGGAGTAAGCTTTTAACCAACCAAGTGTGCAGAGAACAAATTGAAACAGGCCTAAACTCGGCCAGTTTCGTTTTTTTCTTAACCTTAAAGGGGAATGCCACCCATTTCCAGTAGAAAAATCAGTTTCTCTCTACCCTTCAGGGAGTACTGTGATCAATTGGTTCCAAAGCTGGAATTGCCAGGCCCAGCTGGGTCAGGTCACATGAGTAGCTTACGTACCTCGGATGCTAATATGATACGCCCCCTCTTTAGTACAATGCTTTGTCAGTGGGAGTCAATGGGATCTAAGACGTGAACTTGGTGATTTCAAAGCAAACAGAGAGCTTATTTGAGTGACCCCATCCGAATGAGCCAAGCAATTCTTAAGTTTTTACTGTTTTGTAAAAGAAAAGGTCATAACAGGTCTTACAAAGATCCACCAATATTTTCTGTTGTAGCTATTCGCCATGATGCTAGAATAACATTCTCATACTTATGTGCCAGAATTCTTTAGAGCATAGCCCATGTACCATAGAAGCAGAATGGCCCAGCCACCACTAGGCACACTCAGTCAAGTCCATCATTTGATGATGGTGGTGGAAAACACTCTCAGCTGCCACTTTAGGATCTAGCCCATGTACTCAATTGACTGTTTGCCAAATAATGACTGACATAGCGATCCACCAATCCGTGCTTAGCATCTGTCTACTTCCTTCGACACTGCACTGAGAGTATTAGAGTACGGCTTTTATTGCAGCGGTTTGACTCTTGACAAGGACAAAGGTGTTGTTGGGGAACTGCTGAGGCAGATAGTAGCGCCTATGGTAGCGTCCATCTTCAAAGTTTGTCGGACATAGCAACAGTAACTAAAGGGGCCGGGAGTTTACAGAAATGTTGCAAACGGTCAGCTGGGTTGAGATCTGGTGACTGGGATGCACATCAAACCATTCAGTGACTATTCAGGCCTTGAGTTTGGGGTTATGTCCTCCAAGTTGAGACTCCTCCCATCCGAATGGAAATGCTTCACCATAGAATGGACGTGACCAATCAGAATGGTTTTGTATTAATTTACCTTGCCCTCTAAGGGGTTCAGTAGACCCAAACCATAGCAGGAAATTGCAGCCCACACCACAACAGAGCCAACAGAACTCTTCACTGTGGGAAACACACACTAGCTCTTTTGCCCTATGCCACACATGTACTCGTACAGCAAAAATATACACCAATGGGTAGCTTCAAAGAGTGCTTTAAGTTATGCAACCATGTAAACAGATATGCGAGCGGCCTTCTTTTGGCCCCATGAGAGTTCCATTTGAGATTTTTGCTTCACTTCACTGGATTGACATCTGTTTGATGCGACGCTGTATGCTGTCACTAACCGTTTCAATACCGAAATCCTCATCAAGATCTGCATACTAAGCCCTCAGCCTGGTTCACACTTTAAAATCCTCAACATATGTACAGCTTGTTAATATTCAACAGCTATCTCTTCACTACTACTTTGTTCCTCATTCATTATTCACTGTTGAAAGCCTGCTGGGTTAAAACAGATCCAAAAGGTTTATATCTGAGGTTGCATCACTCTCTCTCTCTCTCTATATATATATATATATCATGCTGTTTAATTCCTCTATAGTAATGTTTACACAGTGTTTATTTATTGCATTTGGTATTGAGCTGGAGACACTGAGAGAGAAACATTTAAAGCAATCAACCTTGCAGACAAATATAAAATACATATTGACTGTTACAATCACATGCATTCAGATTTTAGCACTGTGAGAATTCACCCAAGTTTTGTTGCATTGTCTTTTTTTAATTTTAAGAGTTCGTTAATATCACATATTTTGAGATCTATACATCCAAAATTGTATACAATGAGTAGGTTTCATGACCCCAAGACCCATTAAAAACCTATTCAGAGCACACTTTATGTGTTTTTTAATGTAAAAATGATATGGTTGCCAAAAAGGCTGTGTTGAGTCATTTCTGAAAAACAAGACTTTTTGGAGATAAAAAGGTTTACAAGGATTACAGTATTTGAATGTTCTGTTGTGGCCTATTCAAGTCCTGCCCACACAGGAGGGTGCACATGTTCAAACTGCTGTCCCTAGTTATTACTACTTGAAATATGCCATCTGTTAAAAGCATGTGGATGCAATTTAAGTCTACAGTCCTTAGTCCTTCAAATCCAAATAAAAAGTAGCTCAAAGTCTACGGTAGCGAATTTTAGTTTTCCTTGACATTCTGAATGCACAATACATGCATTGAGGGAGAAAGGGAAAAAAAATCTGTCCTTAGTTCTCTTTCTTTCCTCCTCCCTCATAGCTCTCTTTTCTTTCTCCCTTAGGCAGTATTATCTTTGTATGTGTGTCCTACATTTGTTATTCATCTATTGTTCATTGGCCCAAATCCCTTAGTAGTCTACCTCCTCCAGTCCTCTCCTAACAAGCACTCTACTTCCCTCCTGCAGGATAACACCCTCGTCACTCACACTGAAAACACTTCCTCACTGAAGACATTGTCTAGAAAACAACATCTTCATCAATCTCCCTTGACTTTTCCGGTCGGAAATCTCCAAAGTGTTTCTTTAAGCGTCTTACCTGCTTGTTTCCAGTCGGACCTCGGGTCCCATCGGCTCTGGGGGCTCGCGAATTCCCAAGTAAACCGCACACAGAGAGCGAGGGAGGGGATGGATACAGACAGAAAGACAGATTGAAAGAAAGGCAGAACTGGAGAAGAAAGGAGAGAGAATGAGAGAAAGGAGAAGATGATGTTAGTGTGGCAGCGGCGAGAAAAGCAATCAGGGACTCTACAGTGAGGAAGAAAGGAACAATAAGAGAGCCAGTGTATCCAGAAACAGCAGCAGTGTAAGTGATGGCATTCAGTCACCCAGCAGACCCGGGGAGGTGGTTTGTCCTCATTTGAACAGACACAAAACAGCTGCAAGGAGAGAATGTCCAAATTAAGTAAAAACAAAAAAACAAAAAAAAAAACAACGAATAGGGCTACAGAGGAAAAGACAAAAAAATACAGCAGTGGTGAAAATGAAAAACGCTGGTGAGGAAATGAAAGGGTGACAGTCACACTAGTCTGGCTGCTATAGTCTACTCACTGCATGCCCTTGCTCTCTCTCTCTCTTTCTCTCTCTCTCTCTACAGTATGTCTCTCTACCTTAACTTCATTTTCTCACTAACTCGCCCTCTCTTCCACCCTTGATAACAGACAAATTCATTTGTCCTCTGCCGGGCTCTTGTCCTATCTACTTGTGTGTAATCAATGGGACTGGGAGAGAAAACAAGGGCGGCTGATTTAACCAGACAATCAATGACTTTAAGCTGCCTTCTGAGGCTTCTCCTACCTGGATAATACCACTTCTGCCATTGCTGACTGGAATACATTGGCCCCCATTAGACATTTGGAATACACACACCGTGGCACATTCCAAAACTCATACCTATCCCCACATGAATGTACACTGGGCTGAACTCCCTTGGTCGATTGGTCGATTGTTTAGTCAGCATGCTGTTGGGTGACCTAAATTTCATTGGACAGCCACAGTTTGTG
The DNA here is from genome assembly GCF_048128805.1 of Centroberyx gerrardi. Classification (NCBI taxonomy): domain Eukaryota; kingdom Metazoa; phylum Chordata; class Actinopteri; order Beryciformes; family Berycidae; genus Centroberyx; species Centroberyx gerrardi. The sequence continues at coordinate 2,747,126 of NC_136009.1, read as the reverse complement.
CCTGTGTGGACAAATCCATCAACCTAAATGTCTTGCCTCAGCCCAAAGATCAAAAGCTGGCAACATTACCAAATGTATCACCCATTGTCTTTTCCCCTTAGTTTGAAGTCTGGGAGTTGTAATTTATGTTTCAGCATTACTGCTTTAGCCATGCTGTGATGAATTATACACACATTTTCTAACTTCTAATTAGATTTCCAAGTTAAGAGCGAACTAATTTGTCATGCATTGTGTTAACTCTCCTCCTTTGGCAACAGGATGCATGACTCGCACGTGAGGTTGCACATTGCTGTCGCTGAAGTGCTGTTGCTGATGACAGGCAGTCTGAAAGACTTGCAGTTTGTAGGCTATCTTTGCATTAAAAAAAACAGCTCTACTGTACGCTCTCACTTCATGAAACACACTGCAAAAACTGACAAACTTGTTATTTTATCTTGTATCCTGACTTATCAAGCTTATTTTAGGATTTTTTTTTGGTGAAATCATTTTACTGCACTGGCAGATAATTTTACCCGTTTCAACAAATTTGACTTTTTTTCAGGAGAATATAACTTGTTTCAGGACATTACTTACATATAATTTGACTAAAAATATCATGAAATACGCTTGATAGATCTGGAAACAAGTTAAAATCACTGAACAGCTTTCCATTTTTTGCAGTGCAGATTGCTCAATAAGCAGGACACCAAATGCTATGTCTCTTGGAATGGAAAAATCAACATTTTATAGCACTGATTTGTTGATTGGTCAGTAAAAATAACCCCTTGTGCATTGACACACAATATCCATATGTAGCACAACAACCTCCGGTAGTTTTACTCACTACAGCTGCAGTACCTTCCTCCACCTCTTCCTCAACAGTGTGAAAACAAAGTGCAGCTGAGTACCTTGCGCTTCATCTCATTCTCAATTTCACCTGCTAGTAAATAGATTTTCCATTTTCAATACAAATCCAAAAGTTCCATATATCAATTCTGCAGCTCCAATTTTACCTTCTGAATCAAACTGAACTCTTAAGTGAATTGACCCTGACGCTGCCAAGCCAAAGTGTTATCCATTGTCACAGCTGAGATCAAGGGTTGATAAAGTGAAGGTCATCCCCACTGTCTGGGGCTATCTGTTACGCCGTAGCAATCAAGAAAATCTATTTTCCATCACACCAACCGAAGAGGAGAAGATGGATTCGATGCACATAGAAGGGTATTGATTTGGCAATTTCCGAGGGACCAACAAAATGGTCTCCCAACTGTTTAATTGTTTTTATTCCCCCAGCGTGTCTTAGAGTAATGTCTGTGCCCTGCTGGGAGTATAGTAGTAGTTTATACACTGTTTAAGTGCAATTGAATCCTCCAGATGGTCTTTTTTAATTTTTTAGATGAATGACATGTCTCACTATCTAATGATTGTAAGCTAGGCTATTGTGTTCATTAATAGCTAAAGAAAGTAGAGGCCATGTATGGATTGTGATTGCTAGACATCACATGAAAATGTGATGTCTAGCAATCACAATCCAAATGATTTGGAATGACTTCACAACTGCAAGTACAAAACTGACATTCTAACCTCAATACCAAGCATAGCTGTCAGGTGTCCAATACACATCATGCAACACAAGGTATATGTACCTTGGCTGAATGTCAGTCTCCATATTCTATGGGTTTTATTCATGCTTTTCATGTTCTAGAAACCCTGGTGATTTGAAGGTAATATTCAGGCTTGCGTGTCTTAAGCGGAGATTCCTAAACATGAAAGAACAAGGTGAAACGCCTCCTCAGAACCATCTACAGAGGTAGACTTCACAGAGATCCCCAACCATGCATCTGTGGTTCAATAATGTTGCAGTGGCTGTGTGATCGTGGTCGCCCTCAAACGTCATCATGCGTAATGTGTGAAGTAGTTGTACCGTTCTACATTTAGTAAACCCTCCTTTCATCATGAACATAGACGCTAGGTGCATGCTCATGTGGCAATCAGCAGCAAGTGTACCTGTACCTGAATGTGGTTCTGTCCATGTTTTGATGTTATTTTTAACATTTTCTTTTAAGTCTTTTATGTAGATTTTAATCACCAATGCACAATGGTGATGAACTAGAGGAACTGTTTTTAACTTACCTCTAGTCTGGCTTGTCCACAGTTTGTTGCTAAAACATCCATATGGGACCAAGAACAGCAGAGAGTTTCTATACTTCCGCATTACCAAACCTCACGAGATGGAGGTCGCACACTGTCGCACACACGAACCTTGCGCGGCCACGGTGGCCTCGCGAGGTTTGATAATGCAGAAGTAAATGCAATGCCGATCGACTCTATTTTCATGAAATAATGGATCAAATTTTGTTTTTTTCCACTCATAAAGCGATCGTCAGGCGTCAGAAGACTTGGATTATACTACACAAGCTTTATGGAGTAATTTTATGGACATTTGTTGCCCTTTTTGAAGCAGAACATCCTGCTCCCCATTCACTGCAATTGTTTGGAAGAAAGCTCCTCCAGCAGCGAGCCTGGAGAACTCCAGGTAAGTTGAATGAAGAAAAAACACTCACCCGAGTTCCAGGTTAACTTCTTTAGATTACATAGATCTAGGAAGAGTCCAGGTTAACTCCTCCAGATGATGTAGACCTAACAAGAGTACAGGTTTACTCCTATAGATTATGTAGATCTCGGAAGAGTCCATCTTAACTCTTTTTAATGATGTAGATCAAGGAAGAGTCCAGGTTACTAGGAAGAGTCCAAGTTAAGTCTTTGATGATGTAGATTGAGTAAGAGTCCAGGTTAAAGGTGCAGTGCAATGAGAATTGCATTTCTCAATTTCATCGTGTAATTTAACAAATTACCTGTTAATGTAAAGTTACCCAAATTATTATAACTGTCAGCACTGTGGAACTTTGACCATACCGCCCTTTGAAAAACTATCCCTCTGGTTGTCAGCAGAATCAAACAGATTTAGAATTCCAAACTCCTTCCTGGTATATATAATGTCACCTACAACCAAGTTTTTAATGAATGCTCTGATTGGTCGACAGTATGTATAGCTAATAAGGTGTCCCATAGTCTGTCAGACAATAGCTAGCCAGCTATTTGCCAAACTATCCAAAACCTTTGTACCTCCATTGTTGCTGGGTGCCAAAGTTACACTGGATATTTTTTCCCCAAAGATAGAAATATTGGTTGCAGTGGATGGATGGAGGGAAGGTTAGGCTCTCACTCATTCCTACAAGCTTTGTACCATCTAACCATCAGAAACTGAGATGAATAATGCTCATTGTGTTAGAAATCAACATCAAACTTTTCCCGATTGAGTTAAAATCATCACAACAATCTTTAATTCCTTTAGACGATGTGGACCTAGGACAAGTCAAGGTTAACTAGACACTTTAGACCTAGCAGAGCAATTGAGTCGCATTTTTAACTATATCTTTCAGCTGTCATTTATACAGCAGATGGTGCCGTCGCATTGGAAATGGTTTGCTGTGGTAACTGTTGCCAAGAACAGCCACCCTAGGGTTCTCAGTGACTACAGGCTTCCTTGACCTTTTTAGTAATGAAGTCATTTGAGAGACTGGTTATGGACTGGTTGCCAAGCTTGAAACTAACACTAAGCTAGTTTTCACTTGTTTAACCAACAGAGAGTAAGGGTGAATGGATGTCTGTCTGGGGAGCTGTCTTCAGGGTTGTGTCCTCTCACCTGTCTCGTATATTCTGTATCTAGACAACTGTTTTAACCAGCACGAGAACAGACATACTGTAAAGTTCACTGACAACTTTGAAATTGTTAACCTACTTCAGGTTGATGAAACTTGCCATGGTCCTAGATGCTTTTGTACATTTGCATGACAGTGCTTTTCTACAAGTGAATGTAGCCAAAACCAAAGAAACAGTATTGATTCCAGGCAGAGTACGATTATTAAGGGTCAGATCGTAGATACTGCAATCAATTACTAGTACCTGGATACAATGACAATAGATTGAATTTTTATTGCAACACTGAAATGCTGTGCAAAATAGGACAACGGTATCTCTCTTGCATAAGCAAGCTTGATAGAATCCAGTTTGATAAGACACTGATGATCCTGTTTTATAGAACTTAATGTGAGTCCATACTGACTTTTTCAGTTATTTGTTGGCATGGTAATTTGAAAGTAGTGGTCTTGGCATTTGAAAGAAGAATTCTCTAGCGAATATTATGAAGGTGGCCCATAAGATAGCAGGAATACAGTTCAGTAGATTCAGTGATAACAGGCAGGTAATAAATAAAGCAAATGCTTTAAATTGGTAGGATCAAATTCAAATCTACTTCATTGGCATGATAAAGAAAGGATCTATATGTTGCCAAACATTTGCAAAGGATAAAGTCAAATAAATACCTAACACCTTATCCCTACCACCTTAGATCTCTTAAACGTTGGTAGTGGACTTCTTTATCCTACTGCCTTAGACACCTTAAATGTTGGTAGAGGACTTCTTTATCCTACTGCCTTAGACACCTTAAATGTTGGTAGAGGACTTCTTTATCCTACTGCCTTAGACATCTTGAATGTTGGTAGAGGACTTCTTTATCCTACTGCCTTAGACTTTCTAAATGTTGGTAGAGGACTTCTTTATCCCTACTGCCTTAGACTTTCTAAATGTTGGTAGAGGAGGGCTCCTTTACCCCTCCTGCTTTAGACCTGCTAAATATTGGTAGAGAACTTTATCCCTATTGCCTGAGGGTGTGTTCACACAAGTTTAGAGAACAGAACATACAGTTCTATGAGTATGTTGTTTGATGTTCAACCGTTGTTCCACACAGTTTTATGGGCATAACAAGATGGATGTTGACATCTGATAACCAACATTTATCATGCTTGGAAAGCATAATTTAACGAAGTGAACCAAGCTTTTTCTTCATATGTTCTTAACTGGTATGAACACCAGAGATGGTCAATTACAGCAAAGAGTCCATCATGCTTAGCTAAAGTTACGGGAATTGGAATCAGATTTGTTTTGACAACCCCCCACTCCCCAGTTGCTGAAATGTCTAATCTCGCAGAATGACAGGTTGCCAAAACTCCTTCCAATAAATGAGTCCATGTGACCGTTTTGGTTCACTTGTAACTAGGCAGTGTGAACCTAAACAAACAAAATATAAAAATGCAACAAAGTAAACTTTTCCCCTTTTGTTCGGACCAAAGAAAACAAACCGTAGGTGTGACCGCATCATGAGACCTCATAAATGTTGATAGAGGGAGGAGGAAGATCATGATAGTTTGTCGATCATTATGTCATGAAATTGGTGATGATGGTGATGATGATGATTTGTCTTATGCTGCTTGCCAGAAACACCTTTCATTGGTGTATGTCGTTGGTGTTGAGCCTGTCAGTGTTTATTGTTTTTAATATTTCCAATTGCCAGTTGGACCAAATAAAGTTGAAACTTCAACTGGTTGAGCTTAACAGGCATAATATAAAACTGCCACCCCTCACATCTTCTGACAGCTGAAAATAAAATAAAATTTGATTTTTCCAATCTATTCCTTTTGGAGATGGAGCAACAGTGCAGCAAAGAATGCAGTAAAGAGTGTGAATTCCATCTGTACAGTTTACAACGCTCCTGACTACACTGACAGATACAGGAAGGTAACACACTTGTGACTGCATACTTAAAAAAGGAGTGAAATAACCCTGGAATATTTTTATCTCAGTAATGTAATCTGAAAACCACGGAAGAGGATTAGGGCCACATGAAAAATATATTTGAGTTCTGACTTTAAACTCAGAATTCTGACTTTATTCTCAGAATTCTGACTTTAAACTCAGAATTCTTACTTTTTTCTCAGAATTCTGACTAATCCTCTTCCATAGAAAACTTTTGGGTTGCTTTGTCTCCATATAAATAACAAATCACTTGAGTATTGTTATAGATAACCAGTATCAATCATTATTTTGAAAGACGTTAATTTACGTTGGTATCAACAAGCTCTCATGCTTTTTGCTTTTCAAGCATATTTTTGTGTAAACTAGGAAGTGCTTAAATGTTTTTTCCAAACTGTAATGTGATTATGTGTAATTGCAGCAGCCATAACAGGTGATATTAGCTATAACTACTATAATTATAGTTACAGTAATTTTAATATTTTCTATCTATCTGTTGGGTAATGAACATTCCTACAATCATTATCACATTAGTCATCACAGTAAGGTTCGTAATTATTATCACATTATTCATTTATCACATTTCTCATCAGCAGACATGGGGGACTGATGGGAACATCCATTGAGATCATTCAAGAGTTTTTTTTAAATTAAAGATTCCTCCTTAATTAAAGAGAAAAAAAGAGAAATTAAACAAGAGAACAGAACATTAGAATATGAAAATCCAAAAGGAAGATTTATCTCTTTGTAGTTGATGAGCAAAATGTATGTGTATCATTGAACGACCCACATTTCAACAGTCAGCTTTTTGGGAAGAAAAACAGACGTAGTGTTAACTTGATATGTTTCATGGACTAACAGAGGACCATGTAAACCTTCAATTCAAATAAAAACAATGGTGTTTACATGACAGCATCAATACCATTGTCTTTATCATGTGATGTTCAGTAGATAAGGGGAATAAATAAATGTTCATCATTTAATATATGTTCACTTGAGAAAGTGTTAATCAAAGGCCAAATCTGTAACTGCACTGTTGTTGATTTATTAGATTTATCTCTGAAATGTGTTGTCCAAGCATCTGATACAAGGGCTGGATCAAACATTACAAAAGTTATTAAAAAAATCACAATTTATTCTATTACTGACATAATATTGTCTGCTAAATTTAAGAAACTTCCAAAACTCCTTCAAAGTTTACAAAACTGGATTCAAGCCCATTTCAACTCATAGCCCAACTGTTTTTCTCAATCTTTTCAAATCTTTCTTCCACTTTTTTTCCCCCTATTTTGTCTAGCGAAGAATCTTAATGCAAAAACCCTCATTACAATGGGAGATGGTGGCTGACATTTAAAAAAAACAAATCGCTTGACATTCAAAGCGACTGTCAAGTGAATGAGGTGTAAAACCGCTAATTCCCAGAAAATGAACACAACAAGAGATTGCAGTTCACAAATACATCACTTATTATCAAATAGCAAGGCAAGAGCAGCCAAATGATCAGTTATTTGAATGATAATCTTTTAATTTCTTTGAGGTCATTATTGTGTGCTAAGTTGGTGTAAACCTATATTCCATTTTTGGGTGAATCACTTTCATGAGACTCAAGGATCTGCTGCTGAAGTCAAAACAGCAGTTAAACATAACTTTATTAAATAACATGAAACAAAATACATGTAAACATATAGTACCTCAGGCACTTTGAGGAGCTATCGAGTTTACCTTACATCAGAATCTGCAGCTAGATCCCCTGCTCTCTAGTCAGTCCACAACAACTGTTACCTACTGGGACAACTTCCTAAAAGGACGTCACATTATTCTAGCCAGTGCCTCTCACAAAAACCACCTGGTTACTGTAAAAAAAACACGTCCAGAAAAGTAAACTACTTTCCACGCAGCCGTACTGTGCCATTGATCCGTTCAACAGCAGTCTTTTGAGCCACTCTGCTGGGCCGCTGCATCTGTCACTGTTATCAGAAGCACCAACCCAAAGTGCCTCTCTGCTGTCCAACTTCCACACACACACACACACACACACACACACAGCTCCGTCCCCTCAGCTCTCCTCCAGCTCAGTCTGATTGCGTGGCTGTCTGTCAAGGATGCTAGCTAGCGTTTTGAACGACTGTCCCCAGTCGCCAAGGGAACTAAAATCCTCTGATCCGTCAATTGCCCACATCTCCTCTATAGAGCTGAGCGAGCCGGCCACCGAGCCCTCCCCCTCATAGGCGTAGGTCGCCAGCGAATCGTACGGCGGGGCAGCGTAGCCCAGCTGGCTCTCCTCCAGCCGCTGCTGGATGAACTCCCTGATCATTTCGGCGTCACCTTCGGTCACTTCGCCGCAGGGGGCGGGCGGGGCCCCGTCGTTCACAGCGGCGGCGCCGGCGATGCTGGCCGTTTGACGGTGGATGTCGGGCGACCTCACATCGTCACGGCGGCCGCTGAGGTGCAGCAGGACCCCGTCGCCGTAGCCGTTTTTCTCGCTCGCGGCGGCGCTCTTGGGCGCGCTGCCGTTGGCGATGTGCGTGCTGGTGCGCTGCGTGTGCGTGTTGCGTAGCGTGCCCATGTCGAAGGCGTGAGTGTCCTCCTCGCCGCCGCCTTCGTCGTCATAGTGGATGACGTTGTCTCGGATGTCCTCCTTCGATGACATCAGAGTCTCCTTCTCCTTGTGACGCCTCTGGCCCATGTACAAGGCAGCCATTACTTCAAACACAGAGACAGAGAGAATGAAGTGATGGATTAGTTAAACAGCACTTATGCAAATGTAATATTTTTATGCATTCATGATTGTAGTCTGTTTTATATCCATTTATTTTCTGGCAGATGATCTAAACCAAGTGTGGCAGCACTAAGAGACATACATTTGATATTCTATTGCAACCAAAATCTGTCACATATAGTCTCATAAAGAAAATAAATTGTTTAGAAAATATTTTATTTGAAAGCTTGAGCTCCAGACCACTTTTCTGACATCTTGAATTTTGAGACTTTGAGGGCGGGGTTTTAGAGATTGGCTATTGTGTCCACACTTTTGATTGGTCACTTAACAATACCTGCCTTAAATGGCATCCCTCCGCTATGTTCTCTTCTATCAATAAAATTTGGCAAAATTATGTTCTAAAACATTGGACCCACAGTCAATTGAAAATCACAGTAGTGGGAACTGTTGTTGAATATGTTCACCAACGTGTTAAATGTAAATTTTCAGGTTATTTTCGTGGTCTCATTCAAATGAATGGGAAGTAAAAATCCCAACGCTACAAACTCGTCCAGCTGCATCTGATCTTGATGATTAGTTTATATTCTGGTTTTCATGGTGGTCAAGTGCTGAATAACCCCCATGTTAAAACTAAGTGGAATATTGCTTTAAGCACACAACCAATGAAAATCCATATCTGGTCCATTTTAGTGTTTCTTGCCGCAATTTTTAGGAAGTGGTGTGATGTAACTAAAATCTATGAATGAAACGTCATCAAACATTATTTCTACATTCAGATAGACATGTACACTGTTTATTGCCTGTTTTGATCTTGGTGTTGAATAGGACTCGATTTGCTCTGGTGTTGGTCTTGACTTGGTCTCAACCGCCTTTAGACCTGGCCTTGACTCTTGATTAAAGCCCTCTTTACAAATACATCTCAAATTGAAATAACACATTTTTGAAACAGCAAATCAACATCCTTTGAAGTTCCAGCTCTCTTGGAACATTTTATTTAGCACTAAAGTTATACCATGAACATTTTTTTTTACTTTACAGAGTTTTTCAATTTCACCCCAAGACTACACAAACCAGTTTCTGCGTGTTGTGTCTCTGGTTGCTGTTTGAGGCAGCCGTCAGAGGAAAGGCACACAAATGGATTAGTTGGAACATAATAAGGCTGGTTTAGAGCCTGCTGTCTGTGTCAGATGTACAGTGCAGAACAAGAAACAGTGCTGTGGATTAGTTTCACAACTGGAACTCATTCTACAGTGGCGACTCCAGCCTCTTTCATAAAGCCTTGTGCTGCATGAATTTAAAAATCAGTATTGTATGCATAACATGGCAGCATAGGATATTTTTAGCTCTCTTGAATGTACAAAGGCAGCCATAATTTTCTATATATTAGTACAAGTTCTAATAGAATATAGAAGCGTGGAGCAGTTCTGTTAAAGCTATGTCACATAACACAGGTCTGTTTTTCTACATTATATTAGGTTGTACACAGTAGATAGTGACAGAAGAAATGGAAGAGAGAGAGAGAGGTAGATGGGGGATGACATGAGGAAGGTCATGAGTATGATTCAAACCCACAATGTCACAATTACATGTTCACCGGACGTACAAGTGCAACCGCAGCTGGGAAATCAGAGGTATAGTGTGGTTCTATTATTAGATGATATACTTCATAATGTCTTTTTCTGCTTGTTATACAGTTGTGCCTAGTGAAGAATAACTGGAAAGATGGCGGAGAGATTGAGAAAGAGTAGAGAAGGCAGGCCATGAAGGTCAGTTTGATTCGAACCCACAGGGGCACACATACAAGGTATACAAGCATATGTCTTAGCCTGCTGAGTCATCAAGGCGCTTCATTGTATTTGAGATGTCTTCAGCCCACAGTGTTGTTCACATGGGACTAATACTATCTGGGGACGTCCAGTGATTTGCGGAGATCGTCTGTGATTTAATTCCTGAGGCTGCTGTACCTATGGAAGCCCATTTCTGGCAAAAAAAAAATTTTCAGTATGAAGCTCATTCTTTTCAATATTATGACTTAGCATCTCATAATTCTGAGATATTATGTCATAATTATGAGATACTAAGTCATAATTATGATATAGTATTTCATAAATATGACTTAGTATCTCATAATTATGATTTAGTATCTAAAAATTGTGAGATACTAAGTCATAATTATGAGATAGTATCTCATAAATATGACTTAGCATCTAATAATAATGACTTACTATCTCATAATTATGACTTACTATCTCATAATTATGACTTATCTCAAAATTATGAGATATTAAGTCATTATTGTTAAATAGTATCTCATAAATATGACTTAGCATCTCATAATTATGACTAGCTACTAAGTCATAATATTGTGAAAAAAATCTCACTTCATGATAAAAAAAACAAAACAAAAAAAGTCCCAAATTTTTTTTTTTACATGTGGCGGGAATGGGCTTCCATACGTACCTGTAATTTGTAAAGTAAAAATTCCAGCACAAATTACTGTATTGCTGTATATTACAGAGGTCCCCTGATAATACTAATCCCATGCAAATTGTACTCCAGGTAATTTCAGCCATAATTTTTTTGGCACACAACTCCTGTCACGAAAAATCTAGGCAGCAATGGAAACTATGGAGAAGGGTTTTGAATACATTCGACTTCGAGTTCTGCTTTGCTACACTGGAAAGTGACAAATTGTAAAAATCTTGATCTCATTCAACTGATTGTGATTTACAGCAAATTTCATTATCCCATGCGAATGCATTTCACGAAACGCAGTGTGGGGCGGTAATTCATAAATACACAAAGTCCATAAAACCACATAACATGGCCGCAAAACACTAGTCCTGTGAGAATAGGGCTTTAGATATGTAGCAGAGGTACAGAATGGGGATTAGAAGAAAACAGCTGACAAAACATACTGATGCGTAACTCCACATTGTTGAATTGTGTAAGAGCGAACATAACTGTTGTGACAGTCCTGAGGAAACTTGAGATCCCCAACTGGCTGAATTTTTTGACTGGCATGCATTTTTGACATTTTACAATGCCTTCGCAATGGCTTGGCTGGGTCCCAGGCCTCATGATAAATTCTACATATGGGAGAATGTGTCAGCAGCGAGCCACATTATAAAAAGGCGGCACTGGAGATCAAAAGGTTTCTGCGGGGCACTGACAATTTACACACTGTCAAATAAATCTACGATACATATTTCATCAGAAATGGAAGGAAGTCAGGAATATGAATTAGAGCAAAGACAGAGGGCCAATAATGATCTCTCATGACCCATAAGCGATCTTGTCCATCTGAAAGCCTTTACTCTCAGCCTTCCATATACTGTAGATGTAGTCTTATGTAGCCCATATCTGGGAACTGCACCCCTTACCCCCACTCCATTTGAAAACCAATCGTCTGATCTACGAAGCACATCAGTGCGCAGAGAAAGAAAAACAACAACATCCCCTTGGGGGTATGTGCTATACAAACTAAACAAGGTCATGGAGTAGAATAGGGGCTGGGTTAATAGGGGCTGCTGGTATGCACTGGAGTATATTGATGTTTCAGCATGTTCAGCTCTTTGGGAGACTTAATAGAAGAGGTTTGTGTGTCTGCATCAGGGTTTTTTGGGGGAAAATGCCTGCTGCTGGGGAAACTGACTTATGGTACAATTGAATAACAGTGAAATGGAAAGTAACATGCATTCAGAAATGTTAGTAGCGGCACTGGGTCAGATGGGAATTCAAATGACAAAGAGACAAAGTCTGGAACCTGTCTGGGGAAAAATACGATTCACTGTCTAAAAATGTTGATGGGCTTTCTTTGGGATTTGGATGATACAATAAGGTGCGCAGGTTAATCTACCCTGAAATAAGCTCTCTCTTGACAAAATGTCAATATTCTGTAAGGAGTAAATCTTTTTTTGGAAGCATTGCTCTAAATAGTGTTCCAGTACATCCTTTTGTCCAGCAAAATTGATGACAGGCAATTTCAAACACCACAGTAAAATTTCAGCCGTACAATCCAAAGGGAACATAAAGGATCAAGCGAGTAAGCGTGGTGTGTAAAATGTACAGGAAAGGGACAAAATTGCCCTTTCTTAAAATACATTAAGAAATTATACAGTAGTTGTTATGCACTAGTAAATGGTTGAAATCCCTCCAGGCTGTGATGTAGCAGCCACTTTTATCTGAGCAGGGGGGCAACATGAGAGGGAAACCTACAGTACGTGCCAAGAGGAACTGAAGAGAGAAACAGAACTGATCTGGGTATCAAGAGTTTGCCATGGAATGAATGCGGGAATGTCGAAACAACACAACACAAAAATTTACCCAGTATAGCGCATAACCTTTACATTTTTTGTAATTTTGTCTCCATCTTCACTATAAGCCTGATCTCTGCATCACTTTCAGTTTAGCTTGGTTGGTAAAGTATACAGTAGGTTTGCCACACCAGAGAGTGGGTGGGTGATACAAAGTCACAAAAGTTTATTTATATGAAAACGTCACTGACTATCACTTTAAGAACACACTCTGATGCAGCAATATGTTTTGGTTTCTGACATTTGTTTATATGAAAATGTTGCGGATTATTAATCAAAAAAGTATGTAATTGCAGGTATTGTCTTTCATGAATTCCAACAACATCTTTGAAAATTTTTTATCCGGTTTCAGAGCTCACCACAGTACTGATGCTGCTCTACTCAGGGTGACTAATGACTTCATCATTGCTGCTGACAGAGGTGACAGCTCTGTTCTAATTCTGTTAGACCTTATCACTGCCTTTGATGTTGATCACAGCATTCTGCTCAGTCTCTTAGAAATTGAGATCGGGCTCACTGGAACTGCTCTGAATCTGTTTAAATCATATCTTTCTGACAGAAAATCTCAGTTGTGGCGTTCCCCAAGGGTCGATCCTAGGCCCCTTGTTTTTCTCTTTTTACATGCTCCCTGTCGGTGACATTATTTGTAGACATAATATCCAAACATTTCTATGTACCATAAACCCAGGTAACTCGTAACTCTAGCCTTAAGGATTGCCTATTGGATATTAAATGCATGATATCCCAAAACCTCCTAAGATCTATGTTAATGCTGCAAGTTTGTCTACAGTTTTGTGTTGACCAACTGATTTTGGTTGATTTATTGGGTCCTTTACAACAAAATTGCCTCGGACACCACACACACACACACACACACACACACACACACACACACACACACACACACACACACACACACACACACACTACACAACTAGAAGGGCCACATTTAGTTTTGTACCCTCCTCTATCTTAGCCCCTAACTTGTCCTCCCCCTTCCCCTTCCCCTTTCCCAACACGCATACACTCACACCTGCCTTTTAAAAAAAATCTAAATTTAGATAAAATCTGCTGTTTTAGCTTATTTCTGTGGACTTGTTGTGTATTATGATTGTTGTGACTATCATGTTTGTTGTGTTTTACCACTGCACAAATGTTGCTTGCGGAAGATAAAGTTAATTTGAATTTGAATATGTGATGAGACCATATTACCCCCATTCTAGCTTCCCTGCACTGGCTTGCACTGGTTAACTGAATTGATTAGAATAGAATAGAATAGAATAGAATAGAATAGAATAGAATAAAATAGAATAGAATAGAATAGAATAGAATAGAATAGAATAGAAGATCTTCAGTAATCTACAGTGATCTGCAGTTTTTCAGGCCTGACAAGGTCTAACCCAAAGTTACAATTCTGACCTTTTGATCCGTTATGAGCCTGAACTTCGCCTGAGATCTTCAGGCAGTGCCCTCCTAGCTGTCTCTAGATCCAGGCTTAAAACTAAAGGTGACTGGGCTTTCGTCGTCAGAGCCCCTTTGCTTTGAAACAGCCTGAGGAACTCAGTCAAGCAGAGTCTGTGTCATCTGTTAAATCCCTACTAAAAAGAACTCTTTCACAGCTGTTATTTCTTTTCTGTTAGTTTTGTCTCCTTTTCTATTTTGTTCTTACTGTTCTGGCTCTTATTTGTCTGCCCTATGCTTCTGTCTGATTATATTACCTCTGTTTTTCTTCCAAGTCTTTGTGAAGTATTTTGTAACTTTGTTCTGAAAAGTGCTATATAAAGTTAATATCATTATTGTGATTATTCTATTTGTTATTGCCATCGTGAAGTGTGCATGGAAAGCTCTCAGTCTGTCAGGCATGGGGAGAAGGTGGATGTTATGTTAGCAGCCATTAGCCCTTCCTCCTTTCTTTTCTTTTATGCAATCATCCCCCCTTTCAGTTCCCCTCTCTCTCTTTATAGAAGACACCAATAAAGGAGGCACAATGGCCTCGGGGAGGCTGTGATTCCTTTCTGATGTGCTATCTGTCACTCCAGCACGCACACACACACACAAACACAACAAAGCAAAGACCTGCATGTGTCTTTCTCTCGATTGTGATGATTCAGTTCTGAGGGCAGGATAAAAAACTGCTCTCACACTGCTTTCATTTCATCTGCTTTATCTGTACCATAGCGTGCACATGCACACACACACACACACACACACACACACACACACACAGGCTTGCCTACACGGATGCATACGAACACACATGCACACAGATACACAGACGGAGATGTGTGCACTAGAAAACCACTGCAACACATGGCCGCTACTTGTTTCCATTGAGACTAGAAAGGTGGTTACGCAACTATAATTCACTGTAACAGAAGGAACAGAGACTAAATGAGAGGATAGGACAGGAAAAGGGAAGATAAGTACATCAGCAATCGGCCTTGGTTACAAGGTCCGTCTCTCTGAGCGCACTCTGACTCCTCCCCGGAATAATTAGAAGGAAATGTTTACCATGGGTTGTTAGCACCCTCTAGTGTTGTGACAACATACACATTCATTCACTGATGAAAATGCCTCACCGCTTTGTAATGTGTGTAGAATTGAATAGAATTTAGAAATGAAACCCCCAACCATTACAAAAGTGTCCATATCAATACACCAGTAAGTATAATTTGGGATAACAGACATCTTGTGTTATTTTTCCAATGCATTAAGTTTTAACAACAACATGTTATATCAGTGTGCAGTGAGTTGTCCTAAATGCACTAATGCAGTGGTTCTCAACGTGGGGTCCGGGGACCACCAGGGGTCCTTGAGGGGGTTCCATTATTTCATTTACAAGAAGTTAACACAATCAGAGAATGTAGAAGAATGACTATTTTGATCATAGTTTCACTGTTATCTCTCTACCTACAATACAGATAGTCTTGGAATTCTGGACAAAATCATATCTAACAATAAAAATATTCTCAGATTTGGGTCCGAGAGACAAAATCTCATCAAATGGGGGTCCGTGGCTGTAATGTGGACTAAATTAGGGGTCCTTGATATGAAAAAGGTTGAGGGTCACTGCACTAATGCATAATGCACTCAGCGAAATTCTGAAAATTATACTTTTTTAAGGCTGGTTACACAAGTAGTAATGATGTGTCATTTTCAACAAATCAGTTGGCACAAACCCTTACAGCTGCTGTCAAGTAAAGACCGTAAGATCTTACTCCAGTTTGGATGATTTTAATAGAGGTTTGCATGCGAGTGTATGTCTTTGGAGAAGGTTTTCAGCAGCTAAATCTGGCACACAGGAACAGCTATGGGGTGGCATGGTTTGCCGATGTATTGGGCCAATATTGGCCTTTCAATAAAAATTAGGTATCGGCCAGTAAGTATCGTCCACTGCCGATATGATGGAAGTCAGAATATGATTTTACTCAACAGCCTCAAGGGGGTCCGTCTGTGAAACCTGCAATGAAATCTGCCTCACCCTGCCTTAAGGAGCTGCTAACTATTCCAACCCATCTAAAATAATTTCATTAGTCTGGGTTTGAGTTTTAGTGTCCCATGATGGTCTAAATGCTGTTTCAGAGGCTTTTCCACCCTGACAACAATAAAAATCTGAGGGAAACACTGAATCCTTTTTTGCGTTTTGGGAATTTTTTGGCATGAAAATAGTTAAATATTAAAAATACTTATATTGGACATGAAAATAGATAATTGTATAAAATATTGGCACAAAGTATCAGCTATCAGCAGCTTCAGTCCAAAAATATCAGTATCAATATCAGCCTTCAAGAAACTATATCAGTAACTGCGCTTAAAGATTAAATTATTTGATTCCAGATTACAGCTTTAGGTGACATATGTATGAATGTACAAAGATAGAGGAGAAACTCACTGTGTGTATGGGTTTCCAGAAATGTACAATACAATATTAATTAGAATTGAGAATAAACTAGTCTACATCAATATTTTCTGTTAACACATTTTATACTCATTGCAGCCTTGCAGTATATGACATCTTTGTGTGAGTATTATTGCAATCAGCCAAATAACTACACATGATCCTGTCCAGTTTGCATTGATAAGAAAAGGTAACATTAATGGGTGAATCACTATTGTGCTAGTTAGATTAAAGCTCAGATTACTATGTCATATTTTGCAAAATTGCAAAAAGGGTATAAAATATTGGGGTGAAGAGACAATTCTGTTTTTATATCCCCCATCTTCCTCTTATGATGAAGCCACCTAAGTCCTGCAGTAAGCAGAGCACTCGTCATGTGACTAGGCAAATAAGTATAGCAACATACCCTCAGAGGACGCTACGATCCTATGGTCCAACCACAGCTCTATTCAACTGCAGTTAATTCAATTCTAACTGCGTTTCATTGGCGCATTCATTCTATTGGTATTTTTTTTATAGGTTGGATGTGACAACCCGGATGTTTTACCGGATTTTTTGGCGGACTAGAGAGGAGTTTCAATACAAATTGCGTAACGCAGTGCAATATTGGCATCAAAAATTATTCCAAAAACGATACGCAGACACAGGTGTTCTGTGCTATTTTCGTGGCTTCAGTTGGAAAAGGCGCACCCACATAGACCCTCCAAAATTACATACACCCCTTTTACGTATGTTATGCTTTGCTCTTTCATTTTAATATAAATTCTTCAACCAGTAGACACGTTCACATGCACGTAAAAAATGTGATAATGCGAGTAAGGCAGAGTCTATGCTGGGTTAGATTAAGGGGCGATTCTTACGTATGAGGGCCGTCCCTTTCGGTACAGGACAGGTATGTGTACAGTGCTTTTGTGCTCAGTAGGCTATTCCACTCAGCTTCCAAGTTTCTACAGTGCAAATCATCCGGAGTACAGAAGCAGAGACTGACATCCTGGGGACACAATGATGAAATTGATCACACAGCTCCAATTTAAAGTTCTCTCTCCACTGTGCATCACTGAACTCCCACAGGTCACCGATCCCCAAAAACGTTGGGTTGCTGGGGTACAACAACTGCATGCGTCATCTACTTCTTCCCAAAAGTATCGCCTTGAAAGTTTAATTGCAATTTTAAATGCAATAGAGATAGGCCAAAGGAAGCGACAAACAACATGATGTCATATTGCAGAATTGTGGCTGTAATTGTTTGGATTAAATTAGATAGTGGCAGGACAGGAAATTAATATTTTTTTTAACAAAATACTCAGATTTCCACAATTCTCTATGGATAATCAAAATAAGTACTTCAGTCATGTCAACAGGATTATTATGGTTCCCTGGAGAATTTCACATCACCTCTTCTGTATACATATTTGTCTTCTCTCTGCAGAGAGGGGAGGCATCTTTGTGACAGTGATGTAAAACACTACCGCTAAGGGACTCAAGTTTCATCAAGCTTCAAATTCTGCTGGTTGTAACTTTAAGTTTTGATTAATTAATTCCTGTGTGGAGAAGATTTCCCACCAGTGACCATACTGACACCAGAATTTAATTTGAGTGTCTCAATTAGTGGGGATGGGATGCTCCTTTCTGTTGTAACCTCACTTTGTGATTTAAGCTGATAACACAGGTGGATTTTTACATAAAAATCTTGCCTAATGTAGCTTTAATTATCAGGTCAATTGAAACCTGCTGTGGTACATAGACTGTTAGAATATCCCTCCCATCAACAAAAGCCTCACAGATCCCAAGAGGGAGCTGTACTTTATAGTTACGTGTTAGATGAAGGACCGGCTTACCCATCAGTATGACTACACACAGCAGAATAGCCATCACAGCTCCAGTGCTGAGACCCACAGGCAGGAAGATGGCCTCGGCCGAGCAGGACAGCAGGAAACCTCCCGGCTCACAGGAACACACTCGGATGGTGAGCGTCGCCGTGCTGCTCTGGGCCGGGTAGCCGCTGTCTTCGACCACAACAGGAAGCACGTAGACGTCCTGCAGCCGCCGCTGGAAGCCCAGCCGCCGCGTCACGATGCCGGCTGTGTTGTCTGGAAACAGAGATTTAAGATGGAGATTTACAATGGAGACTCAGGAGTTAGACACATGTAGCGTAGCAGTGAGGGCTGCACATTTACACACACACACGCACATACACACACATACATAGTAGGGATGGGACGATATATCGCAATTCAACATATCGTGATACAAAAATGTGACAATACGTATCGTGGGGCAGAAAAATAGATTGCGATATTAGCTCCATTTTATTCTGCTGTAGTAATCACAAATGTCAATTTTACAAGCTCTCCATTGAAGTTATTATTATTTGCACTTTGTAATGACATTTTTAAATCATTGTTTACATTCTAGCAAGCCAATGCCATCGCTAGAAACATTTGTGGCTCAGAAATAAACATAATTCTGCACAGTCATGCTTTGTTGTCACTGAACTTTTATTTATTACATCGTATCGTGGTTGTATCAAATTGTGAACCCCATATTGCGTATCGTCCAATCCCTAATGCATAGCACAAGGTGGTCATAGCAAGCTATAACCTGAGAAATGCGTGGCCCAAGATGAAAAACCATATAAACTAAAATTATTCCATTGTCCTAAATTAAACATACTAAATGTAGTCACTGGAGGGATGTTTGTTCACAGTATGTGTGTACAACTGCATTCTTTCACTCACTTATTTCATGATTCAATTTACAAGCAGTCATTTACAAACAGGGTGTAGTAAATGAGTTTGTATAACAAGATTACAGTATTACAAATGCATAATTTGTGATACTGCAGCCACCTTGGCACAACATTGACTCACTTGGAATTAGAAACCTATGCTTTACCATAAGAGCTGATCTCAAAGTGTTGCAGCAGTCAGGCTCACCAAAGTGGAAAAACGTTTAAAAATACTTGAAAAAGTATAGGGGATTAGTTATATTACTCTAGTTGTATTACTATGATCACAAACATTATTTACACAAATTAGAAGTAATTGTTATCATTGTGTGGAGAGGATAACACAATATACACATATAAAATAGAAAAGAAAAGCGTCTGTTCATATTCTATTGATTCTGGAGGCAAAGGAACTCAGTGTAAATGCATCACATTATTGAGCTTACAATTTTCAGCAGGTAAACAGCAATCTGTGACAAATGACATTTCAATTTAAAAGAATCCTCCCCCATCAGTTGCAACATGTTGCATCAAAATACGTCACTATCAACACATCTTCAAATGTACAAGCATGGACACCCAACAGGGACAGGATTACACAAGTTTGACTACGGGAACATGAAATAAATGTGTCAAATTTTCCCTTTTTCACTGTTCTTTTTCCAGCAACACTGATAGTTTCCCAGCAGAGATCAGCTGGTGGAGTTCATTTGAAACCACGCTCTAGTATAAAAGAGCTTCTACAGTGGTAGCTGTCATGTATACAACATACGGTCACGTAAGTTGTAACACCTCTAGCTCTTATAACAGGTTTCTAGATCATTCTTTGGGTTTTATGAAGGCTGAGAGAGCACAATAGGCCCTTTTCTTCCACAGGGTATAGATCAGTTCAACCAACTTTCTGTCGCCCATAACTCTGTCTGTGATCACTGATTTTGTGTTTCAACATAATGTATAACACAATACAGGTGTTGTCACTGACATGTCTTTCTGTTTCTGTTGTCAGACGACCGCAACACTATAAAAAAAGTAATTTGATTGAGGGTCACAAAATGCTAATTAGCGTTAGCCTTGGTTCGCTAGTTAGCATTTTGTGAGCCTCGATCACAGTTACTTCCGCAGTCGTCTGACAACAGAAACAGAAAGATATGTCAGTGACAACACCTGTATTGTGTTATACATTATGTTGAAACACAAAATAAGTTATCACAGACAGTTATGGGCGACAAAAAATTGGCTTTTTAACACTGCTGCCAATGGTGAGAATTGAGCTATACCCTGCGGAAGTACGGCAGCCATGTTTGTGAAAAGGGTCTATTCACTGGCCCAAATGACAGCTTCAACATTTCATATCAGAATAAAAGAGGATGTGTAGTTCATATAGATAGAGCAGAATGTTTAAAATGGTGCTGCTTCCAGACTAGTCAGTGTTAGACAGCCTTTCAGCATGAGGCGTATGTGTGTGTGTGTGTGTGTGTGTGTGTGTGTGCGTGCGTGGGTGTGTCAGAACAGATTCACTCTCCCTCGGTTGGACAGAGATGTAGCTTGACAAGGTAGAGACCATTAAGGCACCTTGTTCCTGTTATACACACACATACACACGCTCCAGTTCGCCTTGGTGGCTGCAGGCCTCTATGTCTCACACTATCAGACCTGATGCTGACTGTATTGGTACAAAAATACAACAATGCTTGTTAGATGGTGAGAAGTTGCAGCGCAAGAACAGGAAATGTCAGCGGAGGCTTTGTTAAAGCTGATCAGTCCCTGGCAACACTCTAAGCCAATGGAGACAGACACAGTTGCCATTCACCAGGGAGAGGAATTGGTAGTAAGGGAATTGATAATTGGCAAAAAATCATATTTTTCTCTCCACAGTGATATTGCATAAAAGCACAGCAATAAAACCTCAATTACAAACTGATGAAGACCCAGAAAGAGGACAGACAAGCAAATACCTCATTTCTGCAGCTAAGGCAAAAAAGACAAACAAAATAAAATGAACACATTAGACATTAAGGTTTTTCATACAAATATTAAATGCTGGCTGAAGCAAAATCACAGCTGCATGGGTTTTTAATCATCTCATTATTGCTTATTTTATTGTCATTTGTTGGTCTTTCCATTCCTCCTTTAAATTATGCTTCATAATTGTATATCACCTTGATATTTTCTTCTCTTTTTTCTCTTTTTAATGAAATCTTAACTAGGGACAGCAGTTGGAAACTAGCAATAGTTATAATCTCTGTACACAGAACATCAGTTGCAGCAACCTGTTTGTAACCAATTGAAGTGGCCCTCTGTTAATTAGCATTCTCCCTATCAAATAAATTAATAAATAAAATGAAACTGACAACAGAACATAGCATGGTGGAAAATAAAAAGGCCCTGATGAAGAAAATAATATTGTGGTTTAGAGGTTTTTGGCTTCTTCAAGCAAGTTTGTCCTAAAATCAGTTGGACCGCGATCGATCTTGCTTTGTCTCCTTTGTGCAGATGTTTCCCAGAGCGATGACCATGTTCAAACTCAATTTGCCTTTAGTCCGTTTCGAGCTTTTTCCGAGATTGTCTTTCTGATCTTTTCCTCGGCTTCAGTCTGTTTTTGATGTGCTGTCTCAGGCGTTCCTTTGCAAATGAAATGGCTGAAGTGAGACTGAATAGGCTGTTTTATCTGTCGAGATGAGAAGACTTGTGCACATGGTAGTTATGTCCTTCTGAATAATTTCTTTGAATTAGATCTTAAAACACCCAACTTTTGGGTGAACTTTAGACCGATTTGAAGTTATGGAACCATGGACCATCTAGTCCTTTACTGAAGGAGTTCGTGAGCTTTTGTTTTTCTCATGTGATCCATCAGAAAACAGACAGAAATATTGATGGATAGATTTCTGTCTGTTGGTTTGTTTTGGAATGTCAACATGGTGGGCGAGGCAGAAGCACAGGAAAGTAAAGCTTTGCTCATAATGGAGCTAAAAAAAGAAGATTATACAGCATAAATTAAATAAGAAACTGACCTGGAAAACCTACAATCATCCCAGTGTTATACCAGGCTTACTCCGTTTTATCTTTGCTTTGGTCATACCGTTGTCTCCGTGTTCGCCGCTATTTTTCCCCAAACAAACGTAGGAACGCCTCTGATTGGCTAAATGGATGGTGACAATCCGTTTGTCCAGAAAAAGTTCAACTAAGTTGAACTTTCTGTCCATCAAAACGCGACAGATGGAGCATCATCAGCCCTGTCCGGACAATGGACAGCTCTATTGAAAATGAATTGAAATGAATGGAGACGGACAGACACAACGGATCAGTGTGGCCTAAGGTCTTTGTAAAAGGTCTCCTGCTAGTCCAGTAAGTCGTGTCCCTTTGAGGCGGAGATACAATCCTTGTCACTTTTAATTGCCTGTGGTGTCACGACTTACACATTTAAGTCGCTCCCATCCAAGTCAGAGGAGAACAAGGAAGCAAACAGTCCACTTCCATCGCTCTCTTGAGAGAAAAACTGCAACTTTATTCTCAACTAGAGCAGCACTCAGGCGAGGCCTTATGCTTACACATGCGATCACACTTCTTAAAACACTTTGAAAAAAAACTTGAGTTCAGCGAGCGAGGCAACAGGCAACACAACAGTTCAAAACATAACAGGGAAAACAGGAAGGAAACGGGAACAGGGTTCACTGATGTTGCATCGTGAAAACAGTTCAAGGCTATTTTTAGGCCCCAACCTACAGACTGCGGCAGAACTTCCCTGAAAGTTTCCAGCGACAGAAACTTATATGCCAGATCCGTGTCTGATCTATGTACCTTTAAGCAAGAAACTCTACATAGACTTTGTTTCAATTTCTCAAGATTACTTTTTCTCCCAACGCTCGTCACTCTCTCGGCACTTTAAAGGACTTTTGGCAAAATGCAGTCGAACCCAACGAGCTACACTAAACCAATGTCTTCTAACAACAGTGGGAACAAAGTCTGCAACTACAAGGTCTGCAACTACCATTGAGTCTCCAACCAAAATCCCCGCAAAAATAGGGAGGTAGTTGAAGACGAGGACATGGCTCCAAATACTATCCAAATGCTAACAGGGTGATAAATTAGAGAGCCGATGGTCTACAGGCACAGATCAAAATCCAGAAAAAAACAATCAGATTTGAAAGGAAAGATGGAGGAAATGGTTACCACAGTGAGCAAAACCTGACTAAGATGGAGGACAAGGTGTTGGAGCTCTAATGGTACAAAAGATGCTGAAGATAATGAAGAGGGTATTTGCAAGAAAGTCCTCTCCATATATCAGAAAACAGCACCAGACTGCATGAACAAACATGTATCATATTATCACTCACACAGCATTATGGGTAAGTAAGTAAGTAAGTAAGCTTTATTTATATAGCACTTTTCAAAAACAAGTTACAAAGTGCTTTACAAAGACATAAAAACAAGAGAAATTACCAGATAAAAAATAAAAGTAGAATTGATACAGTAATCATGACAAGTGAGGTATGGATTACAAAAACGTAATAATAATAATAATAATAATAATAATAATAATAAGAAAACAAATAAAATAAAGTGGAAGAGTAACCGATTCAAGAGAAGTTCTGAAAAAGTGTGTTTTTAAGAGAGATTTGAAAGAAGAAACAGAGCTAGCCTGCCTGATCTCCTCTGGCAGGACGTTCCAGAGTCGTGGGGCCGTGATTCCAAAGGCTCGGTCTCCTCTGGTTTTTAGCCTTGACCTAGGGATTACTAACAGACCTCTGCCGGAGGATTTCAGGCTGCATTTAGGCTCGTAAGGGGTTAGTAAATCAGAGATATAATCCGGGGCCAACCCCAAACGTGCTTTAAAAGTAATCATTAAAATTTTAAAATCAATTCTAAAATGTACAGGTAACCAGTGTAGAGATGCTAAAATAGGCGTTATGTGGACTCTTCTATTGGATTTTGTGAGTAGTCTTGCTGCAGCATTTTGAATTAGTTGGAGTTTGAAGAGGTTGTATTGAGAGAGACAGGAATACAGCGAGTTACAATAGTCTAAGCGGGATGAAATGAAAGCGTGGATAACAGTTTCTAGATTCTTAGCGGATAAAAAAGATCTAATTTTCGAGATATAACGAAGTTGCAGAAAGCACAATTTAACGACTGACTTCACCTGCTGGTCAAAGTTAAGTTTGTTATCAAAGATAACACCCAGATTTCTGCACTGGAGTTTGATGCAACAGGATAGAGAACCTAAGTGAGAGGAGAAATGCTCGCTGGAGGGATCCGGACCTATGATAATGGCTTCTGATTTATCTGAGTTTAGCTGAAGAAAGTTTTGAGAGAGCCAGTATTTAACATCTGTAAGACAGGATTGTGTTTTGACCAGTTGTGTTGTGTTGTTGGAGTCAAACGAGAAATAGATCTGGGAGTCGTCCGCATAAAAATGGAAACTGATGTTGTACTTATGAAAGATTTGACCTAGCGGTAACATATAAATGGAGAATAATAAAGGGCCATGGACTGAGCCTTGAGGCACTCCATAGGAAAAATGGGAGGAGGAGGATTTAAAGTTACCAATGGCCACACAGAATTTCCTATTAGAAAGATAGGAACAAAACCAAACTAAAACTGTACCTGATAAGCCAACCCAATGCTTAAGACGTTCAATTAAAATCACATGGTCAACTGTATCAAAAGCTGCAGTAAGATCTAAAAGCAATAAAACAGATGTTAGGCCATTGTCAGCTGCTAAAAGAACATCATTGAGAACTCTAAGAAGTGCTGTCTCAGTGCTATGACCCACCCTAAAACCTGACTGAAATTTATCAAAGAGCCCGTTGCCATTCATATGATCGATGAGCTGACCAGCGACTATTTTTTCCAAGACCTTAGCCAGGAAGGGAAGTTTAGATATTGGGCGGAAGTTATTTAAAACGGATGAATCATGAGATGGCTTTTTGAGAAGTGGTTGAACTGTAGCGGATTTAAAATAATCAGGCACTTGACCAGATAAAAGTACATTTTGATGTCAACAGAAACATGGCGGGGAGCAGTACTATTAGTATTAGTAGTAGAAGTCATACTACATAATTTTCCCTTGTCTTAGTTGTTTTTCAAAGTAAATATTCTGAAATAAAGGCTGTCTCCCAGTAAAGGAGGTGCCAATTTTAAGACGTAATTCTGTAAAATCAAGCTTAATTTTCAGTTTCATTTTACGGACTGTAGCTGGCACAAGTGTCTTGCTTTGGTTTTGTATGTTGCCTTAAATGGGTTGTGATCGTCAGAATGCGGGTCCTAACATAACCACAGAGAATGTTAGCTATTGATAGAACGTTTTATTTTGGAGAGGAAAACACAGAATCAGAGAAGCAGAAAGCGGAACTAAGACATCCTCTCCTGTCTTGTCTTGGCTCTTGCGGTATTTCCGTTAATAGCCTAATATTTGTGCTCTGATGTAACTTTGCAAAATGCAATTGACGGCTTCTGATTCCCAGTGATGGATTACTTTTACCGACTGAATTAAAAGTCTCCTGAGTCCTTTACTATACTGTTTGGAATTGAATGGGAGTGAATGAGCCTGAGAGATTTGGCAGAACTGATTTAAAATATTTTTAATCATGGTGCAAGCATGTAAAAACTGTCACAGAAGGGATGGAAAATATAAAAAGTGAGCAAAAACTTGAATCATGCTGGAGTTACACATTGTAACTCTAGTTCTATGATCACAAATAGAGTCCTGTTAGAGGGCGAAGCCTGTGTGAAATAGAACATTTGTATCTTTCAATGCTTGGGGATTAAGGGACAAGACAAAGAGAGGCTATTTTCCTAAATGCACACTTTTATATGATACAGGAACCACAATCATGACCAAATGGTGTATACATTTGTTTTCAGCTTCAACAACCCAAGTTCCATTCCCAAGTCATACGAAGAATTTTTATGTTGTGAGTGCAGTTTTCATTTTCAGCAAGTGTTATTATTTATTACTTATTTAACCAGGACCAAAACCTTAACCCTAACCTTAACCAAACTTACTTTATTTTTCTAAACTTAACCGTTAGCTAACTTTTCACATCACAAACATGTGAAAATGCCTTGTCCAATTCCTGCTATTGTCACATAACCTTTCATGGTGAAGGAACGTAATCCACACATTATTCGTGTCCACAAGACGTAACATTAGTCAATATGCTAACTAATTCTATGAATTCAATGGATTCAATCCTGCTTCTGTTGCTGTAGTGCTTAAAATAACACATGGCTTTGAGTACAAACTGCCATGGAGAAGAAGAGATGACTTTTATTAAAGTTTCTCCCAACACCCACATGATCTCCATGACAAATGAAGTTAGTGTCAAGGTGATGTTTTAAAATTGGATGACTGGTAGGCGTGCTGTAGCAGAAATCCAGTGTAGACAGGGAATGCTTCTGAATTCATATCGCGCTAATGAGTGTGGGAGGTAACCAACTCCTTCCACTAGGGGTTTATTGATTATCCGATTGGAATCGGGGAGACTGGGTCAGCTTTGTTGTTGTGTGTGTGTGTGTGTGTATGTTGCTTGTATATATACGTACATTCATATGTTTTAAAACTGGAATCTAGTTGAATACTCATACTTTTTAGATGCTTTTTATATGCACATAAGACCACAGATTACATATTTACAAGGCAGTTACGGAATTACCTTTACATTGTATTGTATTGTATTGTATTGTATTACACATGTAAGTTTGCATCACTTGAACAACTTCAACAAAAAGATACACTACCAGCCTTGAACTTCTTCCAATATTTACAAATTACAAACTTCCCTTTCAAAAGCGTAATCAATAAATTGGGAACCAGATATGTGTGCTGAAACATGCTGATAAATATATGACTTAGAGTGAGAAAAACTGTATGTCATATTATTGCACATAGCCCCTATTATTGCACATAAACCCAGTTATATCACATTACCCCACTGTTTGTTAAGCTGAGTAATGGCGAATGAGCTGCAGGTCGCAAACACGCAAACAGTTTCACTCACTGTGGTTGTAGCGAAGCAATTAATAATTAATATTGCAAAGGTGGAAACTGGGAAGAACTATGGTATACTATCGGAAAGAACTGGGGGATTTCTTAAAGATCTGGCAACCAGCGATGGTATGAAGCGGATTCCCAATGGGGATATTTTTATTAATTGGTGGTTGATTCGCTTGCAAGTGACGTAAATACTACTACTATTATTACATAATACTACATCATTTAACCGCCCCCCCTCCCACACTCATTAGCGCGATATGAATTCAGAAGCATTCCCTGTCTACACTGGATTTCTACAGTACGCCTACTAGTCATCCAAGTGTAATGATTCATCAATTTGCTGGGGACCCCCTGGAACCCCCTCAAAGACCCCTGGTGGTCCCCGGACCCCACGTTGAGAACCACTGCCCTAGGGTTTGAGCTTACCATCTGACGGAGATGCTGCTTGAATTTAATCAGTGAATGACTGGACACCTGACTCTCTCTTTATTATTCTCTCAATCCTTTTGACAGCGCCCTGCCCTCCCCCTATAGCTAATAAACTGTGCCTATTTTGAGCTGTATGCTTTTAAGATTCTAAGTTTAAGTCAAACCATTTCTGTTTAATTTCATCCGAGGCGCATGTCTCTGATGTTACATTAACAGCATCAGTAATTTCTTGCCAAGCTTTTTTTTTCTTGTTTGCTGTCACTCTTAAAAATTGTATTTCTTTTTTCACTCACAACAACATTTCTATTTTAGAGTTTAAAGTGTTTCTTCTTGGGTCTCTTCGCCATGGTTCCTCCACCTTCCCAGTAGTGCTTTCCATTTGCACACGACCCTTCAGTCAGCAGGCCTTTTATGGGGTTGCTAGGGCGTCTACCTATTAGGGCTGAACAATTAATCGAAATTTTATCGAAATCGCAATATGGCCTACTGCAATTTTCAAATCGCAGGAGGCGCAATATTTGTTAAAGGCGAAATGTGTGTCAAAATACCATTTTAAATTAAATATTGTCGTGCTGCAGAGATGTCCTGGCCTACACATCAAATCCTCAGACTTAAGAAAACATCTTTGTTTGGTACAGATCCCGCAAAAATCACACCATAATCATTTTAATATGTTTTTCAATGAAAATGAGAATAATGATGTAAAAATTATCATTCCCTCTAATATCGCAAATCATATTGCAATTGCAATATCAGTCAAAATAATGGCAATTAGATATTTTTTCAAAATCGTTCAGCCCTACTACCTATGCTAATCCGCATCAACAGGCACATGCATCCAATTTATGAAGTGGCATTCATCATCAGATATGCCTGAGGATATGCATAAAATGAAGGAGTTGTGCATGTTCCATGAATCCCACATTTGTGAATGAGGCCCATTTCATTTAACGACGCCACCTCACAGGATTTCTGTGTATTTCAGTCTGCAACATTCAAACCGTAACCTCTCTGTTCCGTTCGGGGCTGCCAAAGTGCAGCTTTAAAACAAACTGATACATTATGTTTCCTCTTCAAATTGGACTGTGGGAGTGTGCATTGATTTGTCAACGACTGCCTGATCAGCAAACAAGCTTTACACTGAGTTGGATAATAATATCATTTTCTGGCGCAAGGCTACTACATAAGCCTCACTCACTGCCAGCCACTACTCTCAATGATCACGTACTGTTGGCTTTTCCAAAACTCATAGAAGGAAGAGGTTGTATTTACTTTGAATGGCCTCTCATGTTGCATATGGTGAATTGCACTTGAAGCTTTCCCATCGCTCTAATTTTCATGTCAATTCAGGTCTTAGTATATATTTTTAGTTTTTAGTATTTGTATTTGAGGTCAGGTTTTCAGACAATATTAGAAAAATTAGAGTGGCGCTGGAGTAGCAATGATTGCTGTACACACACTGTAATTAATTTCTGCCCAGTGTTTTTCCCTTTAGAAAAATAGCACTACTACAATAGTGTGACTTATAGCATCTTGTGCATCCAGTGTTGGTTCTTTTGAATCTGGGTGATGAATGTTAACAACAAAATAAATAAGTTCTAATATAAAAAGTGTATTTGTATTCATATTCATATTCAACATATGAAATTTAATTCTGACAGGATAACATTTTATATTGAATATGAACACATTGCTTTTCACCTGTGGTGCCTAACTAAACCCAAAAGCCCTCTGTCTGTTAACACCAGCAGAAACAACCTCCCTGATCCAGATATGTCTCTCTCTCCACTCAAATGTTGTTTCTTTCCTCTCTTCTTTTCTTTCTCTCTCTCTCTCTCTCTCTCTCTCTCTCTCTCTCTCTCTCACGCGCTTCCTTACTTCCAAAATCCCGTACGGTGAAGTTCCTGTTGCGAAGCTCCTTGGGGGACTTGAAGAAGAACCTCTGGCCGACAGGAGGAAGGTCTTTGTCCACGGCGCTGACTGTCTGGATCACCTGGTCAGGTAGCAAACAGATGGAGAAACAGCTCAGCACATTCAATCAGAGACATACAGATAGACCCAATAACAGACCAACAGCAACAGACAGACTTTGTTGTAGCCTAGAGGTTAGAGAAGCATCTTTAAAACAACAATACAAGGTATCAAAAATGTTTGGTGTAAAACAATCACAGACCAGTTGGGTTGGTAAACACGAGCGTGCTGTGTGCAGTGTACTGACATGTTGCATGATTTCTGGTGAATTCCTCAAAATTCAAATAGTTATCTCTTGCTGCAATAGGCCCTTTTCACAAACATGGCTGCCATACTTCCGCAGGGTATAGCTCGGTTCTCACCATTGCCAGCGATGTTAAAAAGCCAACTTTCTGTCGCCCATAACTCTATCTCTGATCACTTATTTAGTGTTTCAACATAATGTATAACACAATACAGGTGTTGTCACTGACATATCTTTCTGTTTCTGTTGTCAGACGACTGCGCAACTATCAAAAAAGTGATTTGATCAAGGGTCACAAAATGCTAACAGTACAGAAATTAGCGTTAGCCTTGGTTAGCCAGTTAGCATTTTGTGAGCCTCGATCACAGTTCTGACAACAGAAACAGAAAGATATGTCAATGGGCATCCATGTTTGTGAAAAGGGCTATTTGGGGCTGCCAATTTGCGAAAATTGTATAGTGCAGCTTTAAAACGACATATACACAGTATACAGACAGTCCTGTTACCTGTCCCACTTTGGCGTTTTCGCAGACGAAGGTGTCCGATGGGACTGCCAGCTCAGGGGGGAACTCGTTGACATCCAGCACATTGACTGTCACTGATACTTTGGTGCATAGCAGTGGGTTGTCTGCAAAGTTCCACACAAACTAATATGGTTATACAGTCATTGACAGTCTGGTAGCACTTACTGGTAGTCTGTTCATCCAAGATACTGACTGTCTATCGTGTGACAATGGTTATACACTCAGATATGTGGAGGCAGCAGGACATTGACAGTCAACACTTTTAAGAACGCTGACAAAAAATTATATTTAGATATAAACTCCTCCTGAAATAGATAGAGAGATGGCTATAGAGAGAGAGAGATACCTCATAGGCATTTAGCACTTATGCAGAACTACTTATGACAAGTGCAACAGTAAAGTGTACGAGTCATCATGTAAGACAGAAGTGCAAGGGAAAGAAATGTAATTTATATAATATATATTTTTTTTTAGCATTTTTACCAACTTGAATAACTTGAGCCATTTTGTAGTAGCTCAAAAAATATGACAATCTTCTAATTCAACACATCAACTTCACTTATTGACACCACAACAGTGGTGTTGGTTGTTGTATAGACCAATGTCTCCTTCACTCTGCCAGGAGAAGCTGCACCCAGTCACCCAAAACAATAAATGTCTAAATGCTGTTTCAGAAAATTTCATTCACGGTGGTTTCAATGGAGAGTTTTAGTGTCCCACGGTCAAAAAGCTGTTTCACAGAATTTCATTTGTATCGGTTTCAGTAGAGTTTTAGTGTCCCATGGTCTAAATACTGTTTCAGAAAATTACATTCACAATGATTTAAATGGAGGATTTTAACCTCTCATGGTCTAAAAATTGTTTCAGAGAATTTCATTTGTATTGATTTCAATGGAGAGTTGTAGTGTCCCATGGTCTAAATGCTGTTTCAGAGAATTTCATTTGTATTGGTTTCAATTGAGTTTTAGTGTCCCACGGTCTAAATGCTGTTTCAGAAAATTTAATTCATAATGGTTTAAATGGAGAGTTTTAGTGTCCCATGGTCTAAATGCTGTTTCAGAGAATTTCATTCACAATGGTTTCAATGGAGGATTTTAACCTCCCATGGTCTAAATATTGTTTCAGAGAATTTCATTTGTATTGGT
Organism: Centroberyx gerrardi; assembly: GCF_048128805.1. Taxonomy (NCBI): domain Eukaryota; kingdom Metazoa; phylum Chordata; class Actinopteri; order Beryciformes; family Berycidae; genus Centroberyx; species Centroberyx gerrardi. Next base: position 2,715,528 of record NC_136009.1, on the reverse strand, counting down.
TTCAATGGAGAGTTTTAGTGTCCCACGGTCAAAAAGCTGTTTCACAGAATTTCATTTGTATTGGTTTCAGTGGAGAGTTTTAGTGTGCCATGGTCAAAAAGTTGTTTCACAGAATTTCATTAGCATTGGTTTCTATGGAGAGTTGTAGTATCCCACTGTCTAAATGCTGTTTCAGAAAATTTCATTCTCAACGGCTTCAGTGGAGAGTTTTAGTGTCCCACGGTCTAAATGCTGTTTCAGAGGCTTTTCCACTCATCAAAAAAAGAAGACATTTCTCAGAGAAACACTGTTACAGCCCCTAACGTTTTTGTGCCGCATTCTATTTGCCAAAGCAAAATAATGCTGCTATGTTTTTTCTCCCCGGTGGATGCCAGTTAGTCATAATCACCTTCTTCCACTAGATGGGGCCAGATACTCTCACAAAGACTTTGACATGTCTTCTCTTGCTGTGTGCATTCTGTACCCTCTTCTCAAGTAATTGGCAGACAACCTTTCCCAATACTTTGGATCATCTTGACATTTTAACTTGATCCCCATATTTGCAAAAGCTGCTTTTTCATTCCAATACATCATTGTGACGGGGTTAGAGGCAATATATTGTCGCACCAGCTATTAAGGAGGGCTGGGAGATTTGTGCCTCGCCACCCTTTGCCTCCGCAAGAAGCTTAGAGGAGCAAATCGTATGGTGCAGAGACAGTTTGGATGAGTTAAGCTGCTTGCTCAAATTTACTAAATTTAGTTTCCGCCACAGTAACTACAGCTGCAGTCCAACGAAACATGCAGTACTTTGGGGGAGACAGTGGCACATAGCAGTTGTTTAAGCTGCTTTCTTAGCTCTAAATGAGGTGAAAGGCCAGCATCTATTCAGCATATAACAGGGAATAGCATCATTCCCTCAACTATTTTTATGATTACATGTCATACATCTGTTCTTTCTTTCTTTCTTTCTTCCTTTCTTTCCTTCTTTCTTTCTGTTTTTCTTCCTTTGTTTCCTTCTTTCTTTCTGTCTTTCTTTCTTTCTTATGTACAGGACATTCTAAGACAACACTAAAAGAGATCTTATACCACTGTTCAAGTCAATATTTCTAACAGGGAATAGCATCATTCCCTCACATGGTTTTATGATTACATGTCATACATTTATCTGTTCTTTCTTTCTTTCTTTCTTTCTTTCTTTCTTTCTTTCTTATGCACAGGACACTCTACGAGGACACTAAAAGAGATCTTATACTAATATTTCTAACAGGGAATAGCCTCATTCCCTTGCATGTTTTTATGATTACATGTCATACATTTATATATCTATTATTTCTTTCTTTCCTTTTTTCTTTCTTTCTTTTTTTCCTTCTTTCTTATGCGCAGGACACTCTAAGACGACACTAAAATAGGTCTTATACTTATACCACTGTTCAAGTAAATATTTCTAACAAGGAATAGCTTAGTTCCCTCACATTCATTCCCTTTATGATTACATGGCATACATTTATCTATTCGTTCTTTCTTTCTTTCTTTCTTATACACAGGACATTCTAAGACGACACTAAAAGAGGTCTTATACCACTGTACAAGTAAATATTTCTAACAAGGAATAGCATCATTCCCTCACATGTTTTCATGATTACATGTCATACATTTATCTGTTCTTTCTTTCTTTCTTTCTTATGCACAGGACACTCTACGAGGACACTAAAAGAGATCTTACACCACTGTTCACGTAAATATTTCTAACAGGGAATAGCTTCATTCCATCACATTCATTCCCTTTATGATTACATGTCATACATTTATCTATTCTTTCTTTCTTTGTTTCTTTCTTTCTTTCTTTCTTTCTTTCTTTTTCTTTCTTTCTTTCGCATGCACAGGACAATCTAAGAGGACACTAAAAGACATCTTATACTTCTACCACTGTTCAAGTAAATATTATTGGTAAGTAACAGTAACAATGCCGAGGCGACTTCATTACAGCCAAAATTACTACTAACCACCGATCACACTAAGTTGAATAGTGCACAAATTGTTCTAGCAAAGCTGCGTATTCAGACGTTGATAAACTAGTGTGAAATTGAGTACATTGGGAAGTGAGATGACATTTATGGCCGCTAGTTTAAAAAAAATTTAATTCACCAAGGAGGACCGGCTCTTTGAATTCTGTAATGAAGCAGAGGGAGCAGAGAACATGAAAGCCCTTTTCCCTAATTTACTTTTGACTTTATGGACAGACAGCAACAACAAAATCCCGAGATTGTGAGTCAGTAATATCCATCAAATGTGGTGGATTAAAAGTAATTGAAGTGTACAAAAAAGAAGGAAGGGGGGTGGGCTGAGGAGAATTATTGGTCAGTGTGAAATTCAGTAACACATTACTAAACTGATCCTTGACCTAAAAGGCAAACATTAATCAAAATATGAAATATAGCAGTCAAATGCATTATTTAAAGGTATGGAATAGGTGTTTGTACTTGTGACCAAAGCCAACCATAACATGTGTTTCCGTAAAACTAAACTGTGCTTTTAACAACACAGAGTGAGTAAAAACAGTATATGCATTTGATACAGTATATGCATTTGCTGCAGGAATTACTGTAGAGGGACAATTCACCTTCTCCTAATATTGTCCCCCCCCCCCCCCCCCCCCAAATCTATGTTTATGTGTTATAGACTTTATAAAGGATTTGTATCACTCAACACTGAGGGATCTCCAACACCATGAGAAAAAGGTCAGATGCTGTTGCACTGACTTTATGTATTAACTTATTACATGCTACATACATACATTTTATATCTACTGTACTGTGCAAAAGTCTTAGGCACATGTAAAAAAAAATCCATAAAGCAAAGATGCTTTCAAACATAATGAAATGAAAAGTTTCTAAATATCGCAGAAAACAAATAAATAAACATCTAAGACAAAATTTATATAAAAAATCAAGGGTGCCTAAGACTTTTACACAGTACTGTATTTGCATAGTTTTGTGCAGCTTGAGCACGTTTTATATATTGTGTGCACCAAACAGCATGTCATGCACACAGTTACCACAAAATACATGTTTTTCCTTTATAGGATGACCACTCCTGCGGTCTGTATTCTTCAGTTTGGGATGTAGGATGTTCTTGCTGTGAAATACTTACTGACTTTGGTTGCCACCGCAGTGATATTGTGCAGAGTAGCTGCCTCTCTGTCCAGGTATTCATTAGTTGATAGGGTTCCCTCAACTGTGTCAATGTCAAAGCAGCTATCAGACTCTTTCTGCCACTCCAACGAATACCTGCAGAGACAAGACCAGTTCACAAAGTCTACATATGAATATATGGACACATGTCACACTGTAAAGCAGGGGTGCTTTGACTTCAAAGGACCTGAATGTGAGAAAAATGTTCTCACCTTGGCACTGGGGCACATTAAAGCCAAGTGTCCATTAAGGGTCGTGACTCTTAGTTTAGGAAACACAACTGTTGAGTGATTTTTTGTTTGTTCTTTTAAGTCATTTTTAAATATTTTCCAATGTGTCCATAATGTATTATGGACATTATGTTTGCTGTCTATCATTTTTTAGTTGCAACCAGCAGCTAGAATAAACAAAACAAAAAAAACACTGTGCATATAGAGCCACGGGATACAGAATACCTGGCACCCACTTTGGTATTAATCTTTTGAAGTATTAGTCAGTGTGGCAGTGTGACCCTATCCGCCAAAGACAAATTTTTACTGGTGGCGCTTGGTGGGTATTGATTTCAGACCCTATAACTGACAGACTTCACTGTAGTTACTACGCTAATGTCTAAAAATGTACCTTACCCACGTCAAACTAAGAGTAAATACTTAAAAATGATTAAAATACAAGTAATGCTACTCAAAAAAACCTACTTAAAAACCTAGAGTAGTTATAGTTGCTTTCCACCTCTTTACAAAAGAATAATTACAACAATGTTCCAATATTAAGTATTGAACTGACAAATTGAAGGGGTTTTTAAAGCTAGGGCATGAAATTAATTTCAAACCTAATGTGAACTATGTGTTCATACAAATGTGTAGCCTGCCTCTCTACAGTGTAATATATTAGAAATTCCGCTGTCCTTTGGTAAGAAAGAGAAAGCACAACAACAGTGATAAAAGACAGGAAGGGTACCAAAAATTGCAATAACATGAACTGCCTTTTGATATGCATTAGACACAAGTTTGAATGCTTATAATGCAGGGATTCAACTTTTTCAGCCTAGCACCTAAAATAAATGAATCTAAACACACTAGTTTTTGTCATAAATGGATTCATAAGATCCATCAGGCTTCCCAATTTGCAGTTAAAGAAACACTGCTATTTGACCTTTGAGTGGGTCTTTTTTTTTGGACCGTATTGTGATCAGAGGAATATTTTTTTAAAATTCTGCAAAACAAAAAATGTGAACAGCTGAAACACTAATAGAGGACTAATGGATGGCTGTAACACACACAGGGAAGACAGATGCAGGATGGGAGACGGTTACCATGGCTTCCACTGTAGCTCTAAGGAAAGAATGATGCAGGTTTACCTGACAGCGCTGCTGCTGGCGTCCAGGTCGTGAGCCGTTACCGAGCCGATGATAGTTCCTGGAGGAGTGTCTTCATATACATCCATAGAGTAGGAAGGCTTGGTGAAAACAGGAGGCTCGTCCATGTCCAGGACGTTCACCTTGACCGTGGCCGAGTCCTTGAAGGGCCCCAGGTGGAGGAAACGGGGATCCTGCTGAGCGTTGGATGCCTCCACCTTGAAGGTGTAAGACCTCTTGGTCTCATAGTCCAAAGTCTGGATGTATGGACACAAAAATACAGGAATGGTGTGAGAGGGAGAGATAGATAAAATGTGAGATAGATAGATACATAGTAGGGTAATTACACCTGAAAGCTCTTCACTAAGAAAAAGGATATGATGTCATGTGTGACATGGAGGGCACCACTGTTATCTGCTTAGCAGCTATGTTGGAGCAAAGTTAGCTTAGCATCATGCTTGAAAAGCAGACATAGTTCTGTTGTGTGAACTTTGTGTTCCCATGTATGATTTCTTGAGTCAGGGGGATGTTGATTGAAAGATATATCACAATACTTTTCCACCTTTTAAATGAAGAGCTCAACTGTGACACTGGCAATGGCTACTCTGATGCCAAGTAGTGGCTAGTTAGCTATCAGCTACTAGCATGCTAGTTAGCTAGTATCGCTCAGGTAACTTAAAAATATCTATCAAATCATTATGCACAGAAAGGTATCATCTGCATGACTACTGCAAGCCATGCTGCATATCTTCTTTGCTTATTTTTGTACTCTGCTAGAGCAGTATTGTATAAATTTGGATGATGTGACACTGCCACAATTAGACACTGATAGCTACCGTTTGTATTTGTACTCTGTCGAAGCCCCACTTCCTGATTTAGGCTAATTTGATGGTTGTACCTTTACATAAAAATCTTGCCTAGTACTGATTTAAGTAATCGCAGTGTGATTTTTTTTTGCATGTCGTGCAGCCGTAATAGATAGATAGATAGATAGATAGATAGATAGATAAAAAGTGCAACCATGACCGATTCTTGATATTCTAATTCATAACCCAAGAGGAAGGCTAGATTTCAAAGACCAGAATATTTGGTTATTGATGTTCAATCACTCTGATGAATGCAATAGTCACTAATTGATTTGGACATAGAGGAGGGTCAATCTCGATTCTTCACTGTGCCTATCTAGTTGGGAATGCACAGCACAGCGACGCAGGAGACAGCCACTTTGATATGGTAATGTAGCCGCAAACTGCACCAAGACACATTCATATACATATCAAACTCAGTTTGTCTCATGCTGCTGAAGCCAATTCACATTCCTGAGCTTGACTGCAGCTCTGTACTGTATATCACTCATAAGACTGCATGGATGTTTTGGCTTTTATAGGGCTTTTATCAACTTTAAGAGGGCTAAATTTTCGGGATCAAGCTTTATGGACTCGCATCAACACAACTGGCTATCGTGTTGCTGTGAATACCACCAAGGAGGCTTTTAAAGTTGAAAGAAACAAGTCTCTTTCTCTCTCTCTCTGTCCCTCTCTCTCTCTATCTCTCTCTCTCTATCTCGCTCTCTCATACACACACACACACACACACACACACACACACACACACACACACACAAAGGGGCTCATATACAAACTCACATGCAAAGAACTGAGATGAGAAGTGCAGTTCTCTTGGGGAGATTGCATCCCTTGTGGAAAATAAGCCCTAAATGATGCTGCTGGGATCAATTCAGTTCTCCATCAACACAAACACCAGGCCCCTTCTCACCTCTCAGAAATACTTCATATCCATCACACACACACACACACACACACACACACACACACACACACACACACCTCTGCCTTCCTCTACCCAGTTCTCATATCCTTGTAATTGCCCTCATCACACACACAAACCCACACGTGTACACACGATCTACACAAACGCATATATAACTCTACTGCCCATCCCCCATTACACACATGCATGCAAGCCTGTGTGTGCATGGAATATGTGTGTGAAAGTGCGTGTGTTTGCGTGTGTGTATGGTGTGTGTGAAGATTATTAGTGTGATGTTTAGGAAATACTGTCTTCCTCTTTATTTCTATTCTACAAGAGTTATGGGGCATCCTGGTGACATCATGGACTTGAATCAGACTCATGCCATCTCCTCTCTCATCTTTCCTGTGTCGCTTTATTGCATATTGTTCAATAAAACGTTGAAAATAATCTTGGAGAAAGGATGAGGCATTTTCTTTTCCAATTAGTGTTAAATCTATGTTGCCTTTTTAATGGACTCTATACAGTGGAGAGTGACAGGAAACGTGGGCTTCACTTAGTCTCTATTATAGTAACCATGGAGGCCAGTAGTGGCTGGAGGGAAACAATGAGTTTTGTAGTAACAAAGAACTAAAGGATAATTCCGGCTATTTTCAACCTGGGCCTTCTTTTTGTTATCATGACAATTTATTGTGTTCAAATTTTGATTCCCATCCAAACCATGGATTTTTTTGGTCATTGGTGAACCAAACCTGTGTATATATGAAGTCAGATTCTGCCTGCTTATATCACAGTTAATGTTTGAGCTCTAGATCTATTTATTACCAGTGTAATTAGGGGCTTTATCTCTTCCAGACATGTCCCCATTAACTAGATTCTCATTGTCCTGTCTCCATTTGCTATGTTTAGTTTAGCAGGGTCTATTATCTTGGCTTGACATGGTTCTCCATTCATTAGCCAGCTAGCCAAAGAATGCCCCAAAGTGAGCTCAAAGGCCTCACACTCTTTGACACAGAGGTCAAATACTTGCTCTATGCAGATGATCTTGCTCTGTTATCTCCAACCAGAAATGGTCTTCAACATCATCTGACCATTCTAGAAAAATATCGTCAGAACTGAGCCATAGATGTCAATTTAAAGAAAACCATAGTTATGATAATTCAAAAAAAGTCTAGGAATCTGGAAGACAAATTCCTCTTTACTCTAAACAACAACAACTTAATTGAACACACCCAAGACAAATATACCTTCATCTGACCATTTCTGAATTTGGGAGGTTTGACAAGGCAGTAAAAGCACTCACAGAAAAAGCTTACAGGGCAATGTATGCAATAAAAAGGAAGCTATTCAAAATTGACATTCCAATTGGAAACTGGACAAAGATATTTGATCATGTAATATTGCCAATTGCTTTACATGGAAGTGAAGTCTGGAGTCCACTGAATAAGTTAGAGTTTGGCACGTAACAAAAAGCCGGACACGCTACACAGAATTCTGTTGAATAATTATGAATAGAATTAGGACACTATCAATTATTAATAAATATACAAAAAAGAGCCATTGCATCTTGGGACATCTGAACCCAAAAGGTACTCTCCACTTCAAAGCATTACAGGCTCAAAAGCTGAACCATGAAAACAGACCCCTCAGCCGATGGCAAAGCCACAGAACTTGAATGAATAGAACCGTCATTAAAGGATAAGGCTGGTGTTTTTTAATGCATTTCTTACCGTCAACAAATCCTATGAAAATAACAAAATCAGCAATGAATTTGTTTTGCTAACAAGTCTCGTCCGTGTAGCCGATGCCTAATAAAGCCATGTCCCAGTAGCCATAGAACTCCACTATATATAAAAAAACAACTATTAAAAACACGTCACAGAGCCATGTCGTTGCTCTGGCAGCATATTTCATCATTGCGATGCACCAGGCCGGCCGACTTTTTCCTCAAACAACTTAATAAGCCGGCTGTAAACATCACATGTTTTCCATCTCAGGAAAGTAGTTCCGTAGCACCGAAAATAGTCCCCGTCGTAATGAAGAATTTGTTCCCATTTGAATTTGATTTGGTAATAACTACAACAGCCTGACTTTTCATGGTAACAGTTAGCGATTTTTAAAACTGAAACTATGTCTTTGTGAGCTGTATTTCAAGGTTTTTAGCTTACAATTGGAGCCAATGACTTCCGGGTTGAAGGCTATAAAGGGAACGTGGGAAGTCGGAAAGTAATGGGAGTAGAGCAAATGCATTGTTGATTTTGTTATTTTCATAGGATTTGTTGACGATAAGAAATGTATTTAAAAACACCAGCCGTATCCTTTAACATTCAAATCCACATTCCTGGATGGTCGGAGCAGTGGCCATTTTTATATGAACCGTTGGGCTAGCTTCCGTATGAATCAACGGTAAAGCTAACCAACCAAGCACCCATCAGCACTGCTCATCAAAAGACTAGAATAAAGCAAATTATCAATCTGTCAAAAGATCTGTATTTGGAACACTGCAAAAATTTAACAAAAACCCAAAGTAGACTACATTGCTATGAATTGGCTGATTATCTCTACTCCATCAGAGATACGAGGCAGAGGCAAACCCTGACCAAATACAGGCTCAGTGAGCACCAATTGGCTGTAGAAAAAGGACGATAAAAAAAGACATGGCTACCCAGAGAGGAGCGTGTGGTCACTGCAAGGCAGGCTTTGTCTTTCACTGTGAAAAATATTCCTCCCTGCGGGAAACATTACAAGATGAAATTCAGAAAGTATTGCCTGAATTTCTTTATTTAATTAAGAAAAGTAATTTTATCTTTACAGCCCAGATTGACGCAAAATATGTCCTCTCACAAAGCTAGAGGTTCTGAGTAATTGGATCTGATTTTGATACATTTTATCAATTGTCATTCTATATATTTGACTGATTGTCATCCTATATGGCTCATACATATAAACTATTGTCACTCTATATAGTCCATATATATAATCTATTGTCATTCTGTATAAGGGACCTGTTGTAACTTAACATTATTTATGATTTAAAGGCTGTTTTGAATTGTATAATTGTATTATACCTTATCACTTCGGCAATATTGTTTCTTAACTTTCGTGCCAGTAAAGCTCATTGAATTGAATCGAATGTAAGTCAGAAAACAGTGAAACAAAACTGTTACATTATTATTCTACGAATTGCTTGTTACAATGAGTTTGGTAGACTAACTATTGAACCAGAATTCTGAGCAAAGTTTTTCCTTTTTTTTGTTTTATTTTTTTTGTTTTTGTTTGTTGTTTTATTTCATTTTCCTGGAAACCCAGACTGTCTAATCAGAAACAGTAGTAATGAATCCTTTCTGTCAAATACCAAAACACGTTTTTACAAGCACAGATCCTGTACAGAGCCACAGCACGTTCAGTTCTATGCACTGAAGCACAGTGACACGGTTAAATGACTTAATTCCACTGACGTTACTTAAATACGTTAAAGGCACCTACCGTTAAAGTTTGAAAATCCCGTTACCAACTGTGGAATGTTAAGTTTCACTTTTGTTTTCACACCGGGAGACTCTGTGGATTGAGTTCAATGCTGCTGGTCTGCTGTCTGTACATCTCCAAATTAAAGACATGACATGATGCACGTCAGGCGCATTAGAGATTGATTTAGATCCATTTCTATACAGTGAGCAACGTTTGATTTTGTGCCTCTGTATGGGAAACACTGCATCTCACAGTCAAAAACGCCCTCTATAGAGGCCATCTGACGAAGCCCATCATCTCACTAAGCGTTACCTGACTGACTGACTGACTGACTGCCTGACCTGAATTTGCCTTGTGATGCCCTCGGCTGCGCTGTGGGAAAAACACTTCAACCAGATTGTAAAGGCTGAGTACATCCAGACCATGATATGGCTGATGAGCTGGCCAGTGGAGACCATTATTTAAAGGAAAGATCCACCCTATAACACTGTAACACAGTTAAAAAAAAGACAGCTATTGGTGATGTACCTTGCATTTCTGGGCCCATTTTGTAGTTTGGTGGTGTATTTTTCTTATTCCCTTGGATAACTGGCCAAACATCGACAACGTGATGTATCTTGCATCTTTGTGGATCTGTTGTTGTAGTGTGTGAAATACAATGCCCTCTTAAACAGCTGTTTTGTAATGTTTCTCATTGTTCTTTCTCCACTCTCAATTTCTTTCCACTACAAAAACTTTTGCACTATTGCTATCACTCTCTCCACCTGCCGCACAGAGAACCGCCTTCGCTGCAGGTTGTCAAAAGGCATTCTGGGAAACGAAGGAAATCAATAAGGTAAACAAGGCAAGTTGAGGGAAAGTGTGTACAACAAAAAAAGATTATAACATTTCATCACAAAATAACTCCTGGAATGCATTGAACATCAGAAATTGATGATATGTAATAGTGCAAGAGTATCCTGGAGAGAGGGGGGAATTTTCCTTTACAGCCCTGCCCATGTACAACATCTGCAAATTCTAAATTCAAGCAATTAAGGGTATTATGGTATTTTTTTTTTTACATGAGAGGCCTATGTCATTAATGCCTTTATATTTGGCTATATTGATATACAATTAAGCTAATTTTCACATTTTTAGTTGATTATTTTTCCGGAACCTAACTGGTAGGAGATTCTTGTTATAATGCAGATAATACAGGGAAACTGATGGAAAATACAACCTAAAGGCAACATTTAGGAGAATAACAATATTACTGTACACCACTACCTCAGTATAAGAAACACTATGTTTTTTTGTATATGCCATATCCCTTTCATTCTACAAAAGCCAAGAAGTCAGTTGACGGTTGTTTTGAATCTTAACACTAACCTGCAAAGCATTCTGTAAAAAAAAAAAAAAAAAAAAATCCTTCCATGACTTTTCCTCGACCCACAACAAAAAAAAGTGTTGTTTAGGTTTCAAAAATAGTTCTGAGCCCTGTTACATTTTGTTTGCCAAAGAAACTTTACTTGAAGGCAGGATGTCACAATCGACATATTATGCAATTATTTTTCATTTTAAATGGTGTCATTTTCTTCAGTTTTCTTTTCAAATGTGTCCGATGCAAATTTTCTAAAATCTCTTGAAATAATAATGAATAATCATTCTGGTAAAATCCCTTTTACTGTGCACATTTTAAAATTATTGGATTAGTAGTTAAATAATTTACTAGCTTTGAAAGGCTACATTTTATTTGATTTGAATATTTTAATTGAAACCATTGCTCCTTATGAATGGAAGATCACAGAAACGTACTGGGTTCTACAACGACTGCTATCTTATGAAACAAAAATTTGAGTGATTTTCACATTTTTTAACAAAGTTATTCATTTTAATTCCCAAAAACTTGACTCTTTGGAGGTTCATGGTTTCTATCTGGCCATAGTCACATAATATGATATGATATTAATTTTGTTGATATACAATATGTTCAAAATGTATTTTTCCACTGAGATCTTAAGAAAGTAAAACCCAATATTGTTGCTCACACCAGCATTCCTGCTCTGAATTCACAGGTGTTTCACCTGTCTCTTTAATACTCTCTCCTCCATATACTCATATATACTGTAAATCTTAGCAGTATTTCAGTTGCCATAAGCCCAACGATGGCTCAGCAATTGTTCTAAAAAGAAAGGCTTGCCTCTAGGAAAGTGATTGCTTTTTTTGGAACAAAATCCCCCTTTATTGTATCTTAGAAATGAAAACATTTAAAATGCAGTGGTTCATTTCCAAGCATATGGGTGCATAAGGCACACTTTTAGTGATTGCAGTATAAAAACAATTATCTTCCAAATGGGAACACCTACAGTTGTCCATTTGTAAGCCACACTGATCCATTGTGTCCGTCTCCGTTCATTTCAATTCATTGTCAGTGAGAGCTGTCTGTTGTCCGGACAGGGCTAATGACGTGTTCATCTCCGTTAGATTTCCATCCATTTTGATGGACAGCCTCTATCTTTCAAAAAGAGACACCACTCTGAATGTTGTTTGCAAGATGAAAATCACACATCTGCAAACTTCAACTTTTTCCGGAATTAAAGGAATGGTTCACAACAAATTAAATTCAGTCATTATCTACCGACACAGGGATGGATCTAACTCAGCCTTGTCCCAAACTATTAAAGTTAACAGGGCAACCTGATCTCACACAAATACGTGAAATGAACACGACTTTTTAACACCAAATTAAGTGTTGGTGGAACATAACATGTTAAAATTCGTATATGTTTGCATTTATAGAATTGTTGTGGTCGAGTGCTTAAGGTGATGGACTAGAAATCCATTGGGGTTTCCCCACGCAGGTTCGAATCCTGCTGAGAACGACAGACTGTTGCCTGAATTTACCCTAGGGAATCAATAAAGTGCATCTTATCTTATTTGCCTTCAATGTTGGTGACCAGAGTTCAATTCCCAGCTTCTACAAAATAAATTTCTACCATGAGTGGAATCAAAGTTTTTTGTGAAAGTTTTTCTTATTTAACCATGACCAAAGCCTTTCCCTAACCTTAACCAAGTTGTTTTAGTTGCCTAACCATAACCTTAACCCAAACCTTAACGAAAGTTGTTTTACTTGCCTAAACTTAACCGTTAGCCAACCTTTAGCTGAAAATGCTGTGTCTAATTGTTACTTGCCGCAGAATCCAAGTCGTGTTATTGTCACAAAATTCTAATTGTTGTGGAGGAATGTAATTTTCACATAAGTCGTGTCCACAGCACGTAAATCACGTTTCAGAGTTCGTGCTCATTTCACTAGGCTACTTTTTATGACCATTGTTTTTACAGCTACAGTTGCAAGCAGACTCTTCCGCCAGAGCGTTGTAAGAGGCAAGCGTGACCAGGTCAGTGATCAGTGAGGAAAATGTAGGAGATAACAAGGTAAATATTGGACTTTTCCACCCACAGTGCAATTGTTTGCATGACTACAAAACTCTTGGATTATGCTGCACAAGCTGTGTGGAGAAATTTGATTTTATGCTTTTTTTGGAGCTGTAAAAACGATGGCTCTGTTAAGGCTAAAATGGAACTACGGAGGCTTGCTGTGTGTGTTTGGTGGACCAATAACTGCAATGGAGTTTCCATTGACATGTGGGTGAGTAGATAATGACTGCATTTTTCTGTTGGGGTGAACTATTCCTTTAAGACAAAATACTTATATTTCATATTGGCACCTTTTGAATTTTTATGCTTGCCAGAAGGCCCAGCATCTCCATGTGCTAAGTGCCTATAGTATTTTAATATCCTTGTTGAACTGCTTTGTCTGAAGTGCCTGTGCTAGTAACCTTTACAGGCCAGCTGATGGCCCATAAGTTACTGTTCCTGCTGACACTGGAGTTGCATTGGAAGATTGATTCCTCCATTTCACAGTTCTCTAAAATTCAAATTGCTTGTGGAAGCATTTGGCTAAAGCTATTGGAATATTCATTTCAAGTTCCCTGGTTTCCTGATAAAGTAAGTTCTGTCTTTTTACAACATTCGATTGTTTCATTTAGGTTTTGCATATTGTTTGTTGGACTTCTTTGTTGTAAGTAGGCTTAACCTTTGTTGAGGATGTAACATTAGTGTAGCCAGTCTTGCTAAGTGTATGCTAGCAGTGGCATTAGTCGTGAAGTTGTAGTAGTGAGCTATTATTGGTGATTTGATTTGATTTTTCATATATTTCTAGGTGGCTTTTCAAAATTTGAAAATGTAGTGAGGTGACTGTGTACTTTTGTTTGTAAGTAGCCAGCTTGGTTAGTGTCAGCTGTGGACTTCTTTGTCGTAAGCAGGCTTAACCTTGTTGAGCGGGTAACATAGCGTAGCCAGTCTTGCTAAGTGTGAGTGGCATTAGTTGTGAAGTTGCAGTAGTGAGCTCTTATTGGTGATTTTATTTTTCATTGCTATATTTTTAGGTGGCTTTTCAAAACTTGTGGAGTTTTCACAAACCAGTTTTAAAAGTTTACATTTTCAGGGATTTGATGTTGTGTTCATAAGCTTGCCATTTCTTTGCATATAAAGACAGCTACATATACAGCCTATTTTACAGACCGTTTACTTGTGTCTCTCAACTATAATCTTTCATTGTGTCCAGCTGCTTATTCCCCTGAACTCATTACAGTGACCAAATCCTCTTACACTGGGGGAGGTCATCACCAGAACCGGCCTCACATACAGTAGAACTGAGACACCAGACTGGTGGAGAGAGAAAAAGAGGCAGACAGGAGAGAGGGTAAGAGAGAGAGAGAGTGAAAGGCAGGTGCATTTGTGGCAGTGACATATTGACCTAATGAATGATCTGTTTATTAGAATGTGATCTCAGCTCTCTGACTCTCAGCTGCCTTTATCTCTTCTATGGAGAATACAGTAACATTTGCATAGTTATAACACAGTAACATAGCTTATACGTACATATTACATAGGCTACATACTGTACATAGAAGCACTGCTGATACAAGTGTGCTTTGTTATAAAATGCTGTATTTCTAATTCACATTACCGAAAGTTTAAGGGAGTTTTTATTTCATAACACTCAATCACAAGTCAATTCACATGTACTCTGGGAGGTGACTAAATGTCACATAAGGGGAGCTTGCACTTCTTTTTCTTCACATCTGAATAGAACCCGCAGAGAGACTCTTGAAAATATTGTAAAGCAAATATCCTCCCTTGAAGCCAAACAAAAAACAGATTTTACCGAGGTCAGGCAAAAACTTTTGACCTCTGCTAGGTCAGACTACAGGTGTCTTACTACTGCACATGCAGAGTTTCTTCATTTAAAATATTACGAAAACTCAGAAAGACCTAGCAGACTTCTGGCATTAAGATTAAAACAATCTGAGCATTTGGCTTCCATAAACTGTTAAAAATGATATTGGCGAATTATGTACACTTCCTTCTGATATTAATCGTGCCTTTACTCTTTATTACTCTAAATTATATACCTCAGAAGCTCCAGAAAACTGCCATGAAATGGTGTCGTTCTTTAATCTGCCCACTCTCTCTGTGATACAGTCCTCTCGTTTAGAAGCCCCCATCACATTAAAAGAACTTGAAGATGCTCTTGCTTCAGTGCCAAAATGTAAATATCCCGGTCTGGATGGAATCCCCCCCGAATTACTTTCTGTACTGTGGCATATGGTTGGGCCTGTCCTCCTTGACTCTATCAACTACTCACTCAAGGTTGGCTCCTTTCATAGAGACCAAAAAACTGCACTTATCTCACTTCTCTTAAAACAAGGCAAGGACCCAGTTGAGTGTTCTAGTTACCGCCCCTTATCAATTTTAAATTGTGATCTTAAATTGTATGCTAAGGTGCTTTCAAGGAGGTTGGATTCCTGTGTCACTTCTTTGCTACACCCCGACCAGACTGGCTTTGTGAAGGGTCGGATGGCCTCTGACAATATTCGTCGTCTGCTACATATTATTGAGGCTGCTTCTGATCAATATCCTTGGGCAATCCTGTCCTTAGACGCAGAGAAGGCCTTTGATCGTGTGGAGTGGAGTTATCTATGGGCAGTATTGAAGCGCTTTGGTTTTGGACCTTCTTTTGTACATATGGTCCACACTCTTTATGCCACCCCAACTGCTCGTGTTCAAACGGGTCACCCTGGTTCATCTGATTTTACCTTAATGAGAGGTACTAGGCAGGGCTGCCCACTCTCCCCTGCTTTATTTGCTCTTTCACTGGAACCATTAGCTCAGGCGGTGAGGGAAAACCAAGCTATATCTCCTATCACAATTAAAAGGACATCTCACCATATCTCTCTGTATGCAGATGACATTTTATTGTATCTTGCGGATGTAGCTAATTCTCTACCTCACGTTTTGAATTTGTGCCATATGTTTGGCTCTTTTTCTGGTTATAAAATAAATTGGTCCAAATCGATTCTCATGCCACTTTACTCTACAGACCTAAACCTCAATCTGCCTCACCTTCCAGTGACTTTACAGTATCATGGCTTCACATACTTAGGTATCCATATTAGACCTACGATCTCCCAGTTAGTCAAAGACAATTTCAGCTCAGCTCTTTATAGAGTTAAGAAAGACTTTAATACTTGGTCTTCATTACATTCTGGTCTTTATGGCCGTGTCTCTGCTATAAAAATGAACATCCTTCCAAGAATTACTTTTTTATTTTCCATGCTTCCTGTCTCTCCACCAACTAACTTTCTTAAAGAACTTGAGGTGTTACATAGAGACTTCATTTGGATGGGGAAACATCCCAGGATCAGCTTCTCTACCCTATCTCGTCCAAAAGCACTTGGCGGTCTCGCATTACCGAACTTTAAACATTATTACTGGGCTTTTCAATTAAGAGCCATAAAAATCTGGTTGGACACTTCTTCAGAGGTACCCTGGCGTGCAATAGAAAATGCTTTATCACATCCAATTAGAATTCAGAACCTGCCATTCTCTTCTGTCAAGCACAAAACTGCTAAATCACACATGGGTTCTATCATTTCAAACACATTATCTATCTGGCGTTGTATTGAAAAACATCTATCTATCAATTGCAAATTCCATGTATCATCTCCTATTTGGCACAATAATGCACTACTATCCGGGTCGATGCCCTTCATTTTTCCTCAGTGGTCCAAACAGGGCATTTATGTGCAAGGTGATATTTTTAATCACCAAGGCCTCCATTCCTTCCAAGATCTGAAGGACACATACTCCATTCCAGGCTCATCATGTTTTTTTTTTTACCTTAAACTCCACACAGCACTAAAAACATATGGGGTACCATGGGATGCTTTTCCATGTCGCCACCCCATGGTAACAATGCTCTCCGCCAAGTCCAGACTAGTAGCACTGACCTGTTCTGACTATCTGGCTCATCAGCTAATTCATTTTAAGGTCATACATACATTTTATTTCACCCCTGAGTGCAGATTTAGATTGAAAATAATGATAATGATATATGTTCTAAGTGCCCCGACTATGTGAGAGGGGGGTTATTTTCACATGTTCTGGCGTTGCTCTATGATTAAATCTTTCTGGGAATACATTAATACAGTTGTTGGTAGCATTATTGGTAAACCTCTTCCCTTCTGCCCTGCTCTCTATCTCTTGGGGTTCAATCCAAATGTGTCTATCTCCTTTCAGGAGAAGCGAGTACTAATGGCAGTTTCAACTGCAGCTAAGAAAACCATCATTAAGAACTGGTTTGAACCCGCTATTATCATGAGGAGAACCTAGTTAACTTTTTTTCTAGATATTTGTGTACTTGAGAGGTCCACTGCCAGAATCAGTGGTGCAAATGTTGATACCCTTATTAACTGGTCCAAGGCTATCGAGATTATTCAAAGAATTAACCAGGTTTAGCCTAGTTGGCCCTTTCTTGATCTTCATTCTTTCATATTCCTTATTGTCCAGTATTACAGGCCTTGTTTGATGTTTGTATGTTTGTATGTCATTTCTGCTGGGTTGTGGTGTTTGTGTAGATGTGTATTTATGTATTGTGTGTATGTGTATGTGTGTGTATATCTATATGTATCTATATTTGTGTTGTATTTGTTTGCAGTATCCCCATGTGCCTATGTAGTGTACACATTTTTTCTTACCTATTCTGAGTTTAATAAACAATAGATCACAAAATGCTGTATCACTGTATAGGAGGAGTCCATGTAAACTGATAGACAAAGAACTCAGAAGTATGTTCTCCTGTCATGTGATATCATCTAAATACATTTGCATATGAAAAGAGGATTATGGGAGTTTTGTGAAGATGTGAAGATTTGTATTTAAACTATTTTTGTATTATTTTTTTTTTACTATAATACAACTTTACTTCCTGTTATTTATTAGATACTTATCAATAAAGAACAGACACAATTTTCATCCAGCTATAGAGCAGTGAAGTGTCTCACTGACAGAGTATTTTGCCTCTTTAAGACCACGGCACCATGATAAAAAGAGAGCAGTGGAGGAAGGAGGGGGGGACTAAAACTTCTCCTTGATCAATAAAATCTACTCTGCTTTTTACTTAGCTAACACCTAGACTTCTGAGGTTATGTAAGGGAAAAGGCCGAGGGAGGAGAGCTTGACTGGCAGTGAGGGAACCAGGGAGGATTTAGTTGATTGGCATCTTGCCATGGACAGTAGGGAGGAGCAGGGAGAGAAGTGGAGAAGGAAGGTGTGGAGAGAGGGGAAATGTTGGCGAGAGAGAACGAAAGAGAGATTTAAAGCAGTGAGCAGATAAGATGAAGGGCAGTGATGAGAGGTATGGTGAGAGAGAATATAGGAGGAAAAGACTGGGGAGGAAGACTGAGGGAGTGAAAGAGAGAAAATGGGGATTGTTTTTTTGATCACAAAGTAAAATAAAACATAGGATCCAGTAATACTGCAGCAAGCTACAATATGCAACCTTTTCACATTAAAATAACATGCCTAAATCCCCCTGTTTGCCTGAAATGGGCATTTCAATGATATTGGAGACATTTTGGAGCATATACCATTTGCTGTCTGCCCATCAAGGTGAGGCTAGCGGCTATAGAGCAGGGAATTCATAGCAACAACAACAATGGAGAAGGCAGTAAGAAAAGAAAGAACAGCAAAGCTAAACATTCAAAAACACTGCGAACATCGGTGTTGGTTTTTTTGATTGCAGATTGGCTGTGTTTGCCATCTGCTTCTTGGATGCCGGCTACCTCCGCCTCAGGCTAGAAGCAGTTTCAGAGTAGACAGCTAATCAAGATGAGTGACAAGTGTTGGGGGAGGAGGGCAGGACTTCTTGTCTTAAGGAGAAAAGTTGCATATTGCAGCTTGCTGTCTGGACACTGAGGGGAGAGATGGGACATCTGGTTGTTTTAAGATGAGACAGAGGAGAAACAGGGAAAAGGGCACATATTTTTCATGCCTTTCAAGTAAGCTATTTGGATTTCACCTTTAGCTTGATCATTTTTCAAAATGTGTGTGGATGTAATGTAGATAAGAAAAACTTTATACCACCTGCCTATACCATTTTTCAAATTGCACATACCATTATCTCTGACTGTGCCCAACCCTTGCATTTTGTGTTCAAGGTACGACCCTCTGGCCATCGGCTCGCTCAACAATGAGGAAGTAGTACATTTTTGAGCGAGCCGTTCATTCGGGTTCTCAAGTTTCAGTACGTACGGAACCCGTATACTGAATACTCGAACTCAACTCGACATGGAAGTAGTATCGAACGCTCAAGATGCTGCTTGTCTCGGACACTCGAAAACCTGAATGAACAACTTGCTCAACAATGTACTACTTCCTCAAAGAGTGGGTTTGAAAGTGTGATGTCTTTGTTAAGGTACATGGCGATCATTCAATCGTTCAATGAGCTTTGATGGAAACTCGAAGTGTGAGGAACCGGTACGTACCACAACAGACTCGGTTTGTTTCGAGCTCGAGAACGATTCGTTCAAAATGATTGGTTCGTTCTTTTTGGCCCAGCACTAGAGGACTCCTTTATCCTACTGCCTTAGAGCTCCTAAATGTTGGTAGAGGACTTTATCCTGCTGCCTTAGACCTCCTAAATGTTGTTAGGAAGGGCATTATTGTTCGTCCATCATGATGTCATGATGTTGATGACAATGATGATGATGATTTGTCTTATGCTGCTTGCCTGAAACTCTGCATTTACACCTTGCATTGGTGACTGACTGTTGTACCTGTTGAAATCTGTACATGCGCTTTCATCTATAAATTACAAGTTCCTTAAGGGTTCCAGTGCACATGAAAAAGCTTCAGGTTCCCATGATGTAACCTTCCTGAATTATTTCTCATTGGTCAGAACATTTCCTATTCAACAGTAAGTCTATGCTATGTCTATGCCATTTGAGATGCCTGAAAAAGGCAAATACGTCAAGAGGTGGGGGCTCGTCAGTGGAGAAAGCAGCTCATGTTCAGAGGATCCCTGGTTCAAATCCTGCTGATTCAAATCCTGAGAGCAGCGATGAAAAAAAAGGACTAGTGTCTTCTCTGTCTGCTATAAAGTAACACCACCAACCCAGTAACTCTCCCCTCTGATACAACAGTTGCAAAACTAAATATCTGTAGCTCTGTCTTTGTACGTATCTAAGCAAAATGACAATGACTAACAGTCACAGCCAAATAAACATAATTAAAGTGTGTTCCTCCATGCTATTTCCAGTTTTCACAAAACTATCACTATGAAACTTTCACTGCACTAAACTGAATTAAATGTAGACTAGGAAACTTAAAAACGTATCTAATTCTTAAAAATATTTTTTGTATTTTGTATCAACATTGTTGCGAATGGTGTCAACTTTGCTACATCTGCCTCAACATTTGACGGATTTGCATATGCATATTCAAGATTGGGTTTCTGGAGAGTTCAACAAGTTTCATAGTGATAGTTTAAACCCAACTGGAGTTTTACGTCATTATGCAATTATCATGTCATAGGCCACGCCCACTTTGACCAATCACAACCAAACTTCATGTTATGGCTTTTATCTATCTATCTATCTATCTATCTATCTATCTATCTATCTTTGACTGTACAGTGCCTCCATGTACTCCACAAAAACAGTCTACATGCTTTGGTATCTACAGGATTTGTAGAGAAATTTGACCAATCGTTTTGTAACGATGAAACGACTGATGCAAATTTATCTTTGAAAGCTTGACAACTGCCTCTCTGTTCTGATCCAACTGTCCGGGACACAATGTTGCCATTGGAAGACATGATTTTCTGGCTTATCTCATTTCTAAAATAAGAGACGTAGCTGGCAAAGTTTCCTGCTCAGAAAGTAGCTGTCGTGTCCGTTCTGATTTAGAGGACATGCTGAAATGAAAGCCTCCATGGCTGTCTGATGTTAAACTGCTTGATGTGATGTGACATGTGTGTGTGCTGTGTGTGTTTCTGGGTGTGTGTGTGTGTGTGTGTGTGTGTGTGTGTGTGTGAGATACGAGGCAGTATCCTTCTAGACAGAGCCTTTAATGGCGTTTAAGTTTCTCAAGCCCTCAAATGACTCTCTCTCTCTTCTTGGACAGGCTCTAGATACGCTTTCCTGTTAAAAGCTTTGGGACGAGCTGAGATCAGGCTGTCTTGGTGAAACTGGATGCTGTGATCCACCAGGGAGGAGGTGTGATGTGTTTGGGTTTACACTTTGGGGAAGAGAAATGTAAGTCTTACTTGTTTTCCACTGGGGCTGAATTGGATATCGTCCCCAAACCAAGCTCTGCCTCTGAAATCGCTTCGAATCCAAAATTCACTTCTACTCCTCTCTTTATTTCCTCTTTCTCTCCCTCTGCCCCTGTCCTCTCTTTCTCTCTTCCTCTCCTTCGTTCTCTCCCTGTCCTCTTCTCTGTTTCATCTCTTTCCCTTTACACCTCCATCTTTTCCCTTTCTCTTTCTTTTCTCTCCCTCCCCATTAAATAGCATAAATCTTCCATCATCAGGAGGATCTTTATCAAACGGCTGACACTGCAGAATGAAGAGTGTTGTCTGTCTTGCATGCATGCGCGCACGTGTGTGTGTGTGTGTGTGTAGAGCATTAGCTTGTCAAATAGCTGCCATGGGTTCAGTGGAAGGAAGATGGGGAGAATGATTGGGATCACAGCCAGATCAGCACATCCCTACTCTGTAACACACCAACACTAGATTATGGATTGCACATTACCAGCACAATGTTAGTGTTTGCTCTCGGCAAAATCTGCCTTTGGCACAGTTTTTTAACCTTTATTTTTCACTATGGTATTTTTAACTATGGTATTTTTCTTTTCTTTTTTTTGACTTGTCATGTGGCTGGCCAATATTGCCCTTTTATTAAAAATTGGATCTGGTTCAGTCAGTGTTGTCCACCTCTGATATGATGCATATGATGCAGTTTGTTTGATTAGATATTATTTATTGTAGAATTTATCAATATTGTTCTCTGTATTGGTCTACAAAAAGCCATGTTGGTCGAACTGTAACAGTAAAATTAGCCAACCGGAGTTATAAGCCATTATGCAATTATCATGTCATTGGCCATGCTCACAACCAAACTTCATATTATGGCGTTAACTTGGCCCTACTGCATAGGTACCAAATATCACTCCACCCAATGCTGAGATCTCAATTTTTGGCCTTTGTGGTGCCCCCTATGGGTTGATTTTAAAATGCTGCTGCACAGATGGTCGATGAGTTATGGCCAATTTTGTGTGCCACGGTTTTTGTTATGTTGATTGGTCGATGGCGGCCATATTATTTATCTGATTGAGCCTGTTAATAAAACATTGGTGCATCAAGGTTCCCTTGGGATATATACCAAATATGGTGTTGATAGGCCAAAACAAATGTTTTAATTCAAGGTCATCATGCTTATGCCCCCCCAGCATGGACGAATATACTGTGTCAGGGATCAGCTATATATGCAATGACGACTTGTTGACAGGAGGATGTACGCTATCACCCAACCTAATGAACTTAATAAACACTTCACTGTATGTGAGTGTCCCAGTCAGCTCATGTGTAGTTCATAATGACTGTGTACCTTTTTCAAGACTATGACTCCCTCCTGACTTTGGCCATTAGAGATGATGTCAAACATGTTGCCCTCGTCTCCTGGAACGATAGAATAATCCACCTCCGCATTTCTGCCAGCGTCCAGGTCGTGGGCTCGAATCCGACCCACCGCAGAACCCACGGACGCCGACTCTGGTACCCGAAGATGGAAAATACCTGAGAAAAAGAGAGTGGGAAGGAGGGAGAGAGAGAGAGAGAGAGAGAGAGAGAGAGAGAGAGGATGAAAATATAATAAGAAAAAAGAGTTTGAGAAAGAAGGAAAGCAAGTTTCACTCACTCAAACAACCATTCATCCATCCATCCAATCAATAAATCATCTAACCATCGTCCATCCATCCATTCAATCAATCATCCATCCACCCAGTCAATCAATCAATCAATCAATCAACCATCCGTCCAACTAATCAACCATCCAAGTCAAGTCAAATTTATTTATATAGCACATTTCATATGCCAAGCGTAGACTCAATGCCAATGAACCATCTATTCATCAATCAACCAGCCAACCATCCAATCGATAAATCATCCAGCAATCGTCCAGCCATCCATCCATCCATCCATCAATTCAATCATTCAACTAACCATCCACCCAATCACCTATCCATTTAACCAATCAATCGACCATCCATTCCTCCATCCATCCAACCAATCAACCAATCAGGCGTCATTGGGAAGTTCACCCACTCTTGGCGAAGCGTGGTGGGTTGTCGTTGACGTCGGTGAGGGTGATGTTGATGGTGGTGGTGGAGGCCAGCCCCCCCAGCTGACCCCCCATGTCCTTGGCCTGGAGGAGAACTTGGTACTCCTCCTTCACCTCACGGTCCATGTTGGCGAGTGCCGTCCTGATCACTCCTGGTGGAGGACAGCGACAGAGAAGAGGGAGGAAAGATGGGGATTGGAGGGGGTTGAAGGTTGATGGAGGAAGGAAATATAGGAGGAGGATGAAGAGTCAGAGACAGAGGGAAGCATCAGTAAGAAAGTGATGCTGAACAAGAGAGATTCAATTCTATTCAATCAACCATTCATCCAACCAATCAACCAATCATCCATGCGACCATTCAATGAATCATCCATGCCCCCAATCAACCATCCATCCAACCAATCAACCAACCAACCATCCATTCATCAGTTCAATCAACTAATCATCCCTCCAACCAATCAATCAACCAACCATCCATCCGACCAACCAACCAACCAACCATCCATCCAACCAATCAATTAATTAACAATCCATCTAAACAATCAACCATCCATCCAACCAACCAATCAATCAACCATCTCATTCACTTTCTATGGAGAGAGATCAGGCCTTTTCTTTGCAATTAAAAATGTATTTTACCTTGTTGTAATATTAATCATTAAGAAAAAAGTGCTAGAGCTTTGCTCTTCACTTGATGTAAACTGATTGCTTTTAGGGAAACTATGCCGATCCTGGCTGCCCTGTAGTTGGAACCCTGAGGCAGAGAGATTAAGAGAGAGAGAGAGAGAGAGAGGGAGAGGAATATTTTCTGGATCTAGCATTAATTAGGCCAGCATATTACAGCTGTTCGCTCATTGTCATAAAAGGAAGACCTCTGACATCCCTCTAATCAGGCCGTAGTGCCTCTCCCTATGCAGCGAACGTTTGATCAGGACTGAATCAGCGGGGAGTTCAAAGGTCAGGAGAGGCCACTAGCAAACCAGAGGTAAGAGCAGCATAGATTCAGGCAAAGATAGCTATCACCACACCAGGAGAGTGAACTAATAAATCCTAGAGGTTCCAGGTTGAAAGACTCAATGTCAATTAGTGCAAAGGTTTCTTGGCTTTGATGAAGTGGCAAGAGAGGCGTGCCACAGTGCACTGGCTAGCTAATCAGTCAGAAGAGCAAGTATGGTGCCTTCAGACGGTATTCAACCCCCTTGACTTTTTCTGCATTTTGTGGTGCTGCAGCCTGAATTCAAAATTGACTGAATTGAGATTTTTTTTGTCAATAATCCACATAAAATATACCCAATGAAGATAAAGTGAAAACATGGTTTTAGAAATACAAATTATTGAAAATTAATTAGCGAAATATCATTAATTTATTAATTCATTTTCCATACCCACTTATTCCTATTCAGGCTCACAAAGGGCTGGAGCCTATTCCAGAATCCATTGGGCAGAAGGCAGGGAAACACCCTGGGCAGGTCGCCAGTAACATCACAGAGCGAACACAGACAGACACACCAGACAGACACACTCACTCTGACATTACCACCTATGATGACCTAGGACAGTGGTTCTCAACGTGAGGTCCGGGGACCACCAGGGGTCGTTGAGGGGGGTCCAGGGGCTCCCCAGGACATTAGTTCATTTACAAGGCGTTAACATAATTAGAGGATGTAGAAGAATACCTACAACACAGATAGTCATGGAATTCTCGACAAAATCATATCCAACAATAAAAATATTCTCAGATTTAGGTCTGAGAGACAAAACCTCATCAAATGGGGGTCCATGGCCCTAATGTGTTCAACATTAGTGGTCCTTGATATGAAAAAGGTTGAGAATCACCGACCTAGGACACAATTTAGAGACCTCAATTCACCTGACTTGCATGTCTTTGGACTGTTGAAGGAAAGCGGAGCACCCAGAGGAAACCATGCATAGGCAGGGAGAACATGCCTTCACACAGATAACCCCGAGTGGATACTTTGTACAAGCACCTTTGACAGTGATTACAGCTTTGAGTCTGGAGTGTCACTGCAAAGAGTTTGAATACTTAAAAGATTTCAGCTTTTCTATTTAATTGATTTAAAAAAAAAGTAAATATATCCACTTTGTGTGCAGATCAGTGACAAAAATTCTGATTTAATCCACTTTGAATATAAGCTGTAACACCACAAAATGTGGAAAAACTCCAAGTTCGAGCCAGACATATTGATATCTGTATAATTTTTATATTGCACATATCTTATATTGTCTTTCTGTCTCAGTGAGTTCTGATACTGCTGCTACTGCTATTAATGCTGGAATCCAGACTTTTTTCACATTTTCATTCATATGTTTCTACTCAATTTGTCTGACTGTGTTGAATTGTCAGTTGTGTATGTTAATATAACCTCAATTTGCTCTAGGCTATTCTTATCAATATCCTATTCTTCTTTGATGTATCCTAGAACTATTTGCTGCTGCAATGGCCCAATTTCCCAATGGGATCATTAAAGTGTATCTGTCAGCACAGTTTCAGCATTTTGTATTTATGCTGATTCCTATGTATTGTCATATTTGAAAATGTAGCTATTGGCAAGTTTGCAGGTACCTTTCATCTGTGACTATATTATCTATGTTCGCTATTGTATTGTATTGTATTGTCTTGTGGACAAATCTGTGTGAATTTGTGCCTCCTTCCCTAAATTTTGGCTATACTACCCTCTGCTTGACTACAAGACTACAACAGCAAAGATCAATTTCAAATTGAAGAATGGAGGTATTAGGTCTTTCACCCTTTTGTATTCACGTATGCCAATTCAATAGCTTTGAAATACAGTAATGTCTTTGATGAATGTGAATAACACTTGGGCTAGGCCTAATGTTAACTGAAAATCTTTGAAGTGCCATTGGATGCCTGTTTTAGCATCCAGGTACAGGACTGAAGAGGAAGCTGTAGTCCTTGCTAGCATGAATCACTTGTTTAACTGTACAAATGGCTGTAAATGCGAGGTTCAAGTGAAAGCCACAGATAGCCTTTACTACAGCACTGGTAACTGACCTAGAAGTCATCATCTTCACACCCAACTGAACCAAACCCAATGCTTAGAAAATTGCCATACAACAAAATGGGAGTTGCGTCAAGTGAAGGCCAAGCGCTAGCATGAATGACAAGTGTAATGATGAAGACGTCGTCACCGTCTCACCTGTCTTGGAGTCAACCGAGAAGTAGGGCTGGCCGTGAAGAATGCTGTAGACGATACGAGCGCTGTTGCCATATGTAGGGTCGTCTGCATCCGTGGCAGTCACCTGTGTCACATACGTGCCTGTCAAGGGACGCACACACACACACACGCATATTATGTTATTGTATAGCGCTTTTTCTGCTAGCCAGAAGGTTCAGCATCTCCATGTTCTGCTGTGTCTAAAGTTACTGCTCCTGTTGATGCTAGTTTTCACTGCAGTTGCATTGGACAATTGATTTTTCCATTTCACATTTCTCTACAATTGAAATTGCTTGTGGAAGCTAGCTAGCTAGTTGCTAGTAGAATATTTATTTCTGATGATTTGTTTCCTGATGAGGTAAGTCATGTCATTTTACAACATTAGATTGACTGATTCAGGTTTTGCATATTGTTTGTTGGACTTCATTGTTAGTGGGTTTAATCCTTTGTTGAGGATGTAAGTAACATTGCTGTAGGCCTTGCTAAGTGTATTAAGAGTGAAGTTGCACTATAGTGAGCTATTATTGGTGATATGATTTTATTACATTATTTGTCAAGATGCTCATAGCTGGCATGTATGCAACTAGCACTAAGCTAGTTTTCACTTGTTTAAACTATATATAGGAACCCAGTATGGATGAAAGAGGCTGGTTTAGGTGGTTTAAGAACCATTGGTATATGCTGTATGTTCCTGGGGAGTCTCGCTTGCTTTCAAGTTGAATTTTATATATTTTTAATATATCTGATTTTGAGTATTTTCATTAAGTTTTAACCGGACTAATTGTTTAAAATGAAAAATACCCCATGTTCAGTGCTCTTGTTAAGACGGTATTGTTTGTAGACTGTATTAGAGTCAATTACATGCACTACAAGTATGCTTTCACAAGTATGCTTCTCAACATATCTAGTGTTTTCGGCTGTGGAGAGTTTAGGTTTCTACTGGGTTTTTTTTTCAAGCTCTCATCCTATATGAGTAGAGAAACTAATGTTTAAGTTAAGCCTTAAAATTGTTCGTGTTGGGGAAGAATGTCCGTACTCACATAATATGATTAAATAGCTTTTAATGCACAGCAGCGGTCAAAGAAATGTTTGTGGACGCTAACAGAGGCGATGTGCTAAAACCCGTTTGTTTCTTTGACTGCTGCTGTGCATCTAATCTTATTTAGAATGCAGACGTTCTTCTCCAACGCTATATGCCCAAGAGTCTGCACCCTGTTTTTTGGGCTAGACGTTTTCAAGTTGAGCGTGCAAGTTCTTCATTTCATTAACAACTGTCGAAACAAACAAACATTATGAAACATTATGAAGAAACACTTTCTGGTAATGCACCATTGGAAATCAATGGGAAGAAGAATCTTTGGGATACCCACAATGATTTTCTGGGCATGTTTTCTGAGCAGGCAGAACTGACAGCACTACTATGAAATGAACATTTAATTTGGGTGCAAAGGCTTAAAAGCTAACAATGATACAAAAAAATAACATACTGAGTCCACAATTGTCAAGGGAGCAGCTCCAGAAAGTGTTTCTGTGTTGATGAAATCACTGGTTAGTCCTTACTCTATAGTTTCTAGCTTTAGAGGAGGTTTACAATGTCCACAGATAATGGGTGACCTGTCAAACATCATCAAAATAACATAAATAATGTTCAAGAGTAGATTTCCCCATTAGGGACCTGCAAAATGATCTATCCTGAGCCATCCATCCTTGTTGAGAAACGGCACAGAACTGTAAATCCAAAATTCAAATGGTTAATTTTTGGATCTGAAGGAGAAGCAGACCATGATACAAACAAACAACTTGAATGGGACAGAGGTGCATATTAAAAACTCTCTCTATGAGAAGTCAGCAACTCCACAGAATAGAGCGCAAGCTGCGCAACCACTTCAAATAAGAAAATAATGTTTGTCATCTTGGCAGTTGTTGTCTTCTCATAGATAGGATTTTTTTTATGTTACAGATACTTGTGCAGCTTAGTATCATGGTTAATCCGCCATACTGTTTATTGTTGTATTTTGCTGCAACAGAAACATACTGGGGTCGAACTTGTGTCCTGTCAGAGCACTTTGGGCCTCAGCTGAGGCATTAACAGCTTAAGGTCTTAAGACCTCGACTGTTAAATTACCTCTCAGTAATGGTATTTAGCAGACAGATGGGCCACTAGGTCTGGCTTAGTGCACTCCCTGTGCGTGTGTGTCAGTGTGTGCGTGTGTGTGTGCAAGTAGGAATGAATGTTTTCATATAGGTACACTGCAAAGCCAAACTGAATAGAACCAATCTGAGCTAAAAAGGTTAGTAAATAATATCCTACATTAAAATTCAGTTAAGGGCAGGGCGCCCTTGTTTAACACTAAAAAGACCAATAGATTTTTGGGGGTTTAAGAGAAGTCCAACAAGCCACCAACTGACGACAAGCCAAAAGCCTGTCCTGGGGCCTGTCTCACGAAGAAAGCTTAGTGGGTTAGCAAACTAACTTTGGGCTTAACCCTGGATTTTCAGTCTCAGGAAGGTGGTTCACTTTTAACCGGGGTAGATCACCATGGTAACCTATGCTGCACAGCTAACCTGCTAACCTGACCTCCTTATTGGTTGCTTGTAATGTTGGTGATCTAGGAACTGAAGCTTATTCTATTGTTGACCTGATTGACCAGTTACTTGGGACGGTGCATGCGCTTGAACTGCATCACATGTGGTCTTTTTCAATCTGACTTCTTATCCATTCATGTGTCTCTCACGATGCGTTTGATGTTAATATCTAATGGCCACAGTTCCAAAACAAAAGAAGCTCTCGCAATGAATCTTGGGGCTTCTTATCCGTTCTCATTGGCCAGGTTACCATTCTTTATATTTTATTTTTGGCAAGTAATCTTTATCTGTCCTCTGTGCTTGGCGTTCTTTTGTTTTGGAATCGTACTTTGGCTGTTAAATATTATGACAGAGATGGACAAGAACACACATTGAGAAAGGATGTATTGGTAATAGCTCTGATGTACCATCATCTCAACCTCTATTTGTCTGACCTGTTGGAGACATCTCCGGGACACTGGCAGTATAGGGTCCATCTGGGAATCGTGGCTCATTGTCGTTGATGTCCTGAACCTTGATGATGAACTGAGACTCTGGCTCCAGAGGACGGCCTGTGTTGATGTCAACAGCCTGGGCCCTCAGCGTGTAATACGACTTTTCCTCTCTGCAAAACATCCCGAAAATGCACAAAACATTATTCAATATAGTGTTTATTCTTATATTTTGTTAGTGTAAATATGTCTTGGCAGCAGAAACTATTATGCTGACTGCATAGTTAGATTTCCCCTATCGCCAAAGAGATCATTAACAAGTGTATGTACAGTATATGAAAAGTAATATTCATTATCACAAGGGAACCGTTTGCAGTACTAACAGGGGTATTTCGCTGCTATCCCTATACCATTTCCTTTACACCCCCATTCAATGGGCATAGTTTAAAAAATGCCAGTCAAGTGATCACAATTTAACACACATGTGGGGTTTAACAAGTAATACACACCTACATACATAAGCACAAACAGACACATACGCTTAAGTTGAGTACATGACTGGGTCTTTGGTGGATCAGGGTTAAGGTGTCAAGGTTTATTACTTTGCTCAAGGTTAAATAAGTAGGACACTGGTGTTTGGGGGGAGGGGTTGTGGGTGTTAGTCCATTATTTTAGACCTCCACCACTAGCACTTTGTCACCCCGATGAATTTCAGAATCACAATTTTTCCAGCACATTGTAGAATTTGCAACATGATTTTGTCGCTTGTTACTTCATATGACGCCTATGGTAATGGCTGCAATCAAGAGCATTAGCTATGGGCCATAATATCATGGGGTTTTCCATATAACACATTTAAAGTTGCAGGCAAGATTTTTATAAAAATGTGTGTTATTCAATGTGAGCGCAATCTACGCTGCCTTAATGTCCAAATTACTGCGACACTGCTCAAATCAAGTAATCACACAGACATGCTGACAAAATTAGCACTGATCGCAATTAGCGACGAGACGAGCGTATAAATAACGTCTTTGGTTCAAGCCATGGAAATGCACCCTTATGCACCACTTATCTCTTGCTGCCACTTGGGGCCGGCAAAGTGCAAGTTGCCCTGTGCAATTTTAAAGATGTCAACCAAGGTACACAAACGCAGTACATCACTGCTATTGTGGACATGGACATTAATGAAAAGTTACACATTCTTTCCTTCTCCTAAAAACAAAAACAAGAGAAAAGCACTAGTAGCAATAGTGTACCATCTCTCTCTCATATCGTTCATAGTGCAATGCTTAGAGAAGTGACGTTTTGGGTAGAAGAATGCCAGTTTGAATCCAAAGACACAGTGTGAAAATCAAAGTGGAGTAAGTGAATTGGCATGAAGCTCTCCCATCCCTGAAAGACCATGAGGTGAACCGGCCAGAAAATTCTCCAAAGGTATTGTTCTCCCGGGTTTCCTCCCACAGTCCAAAGACTGTAGATTGCCCTAGGTGTGAATGTGAGAGTGAATATATTTGTCTGTCTGTCTGTGCCTCTGTAATGGACTACCAACCTGTCCAGAGCTGTTTCCCTGCCTTCCACCCAATGCTGCCTCCCGTGTCTCACCCTACCCCATCAACTCATATCCCCTATATTTGTCAGAGGCACTATTTACTGAAAGTATAAAACATTAGGGACATCTTCCTGATATTGAGTTGCAGCCCCTTTGCACAATCCATATCTCACTTGTCTCAAAGCCTAAAATTCATTCTGTAACTTGTCTGCTTCTCTTTATCTACATCTCTTCCTATGTGATTGGTATAGCCTAGATTTAATAAGGAACGTCACTATGGGATCATTTTAATTGGATTCACCTCATCAATGTAACCAGCTACAATGTTACCGAATCTACAAGTGGCTATCGAGTGCCCATGGACATCGTCAGTGTTGTCACGAGCATGTGTACTATAAAATAAACACCATAATATATTTGAATGTTATTTTGTATTGTATGTGAAATAATAATGACAGGTTTACATACTTGGAGCTCCAACAAAGGCAGAAAACTGCTGCCAAGTTCATTTTTTTTGTTTGCATTTGGATGGCAAAAATTGTGGATAACTAGCTACTCACTGGAACAGTGTTGGCAGAACCTTCAGGGAAAGAGGGATGAAAATAATAAAATAAATGTCTCACTATTGTGATTGGTTGATGCTTCGTCGTGTCGTTGGAGCATGAAAAAAGTTGACGTCAGCACAGACAGTGTTTGTAGTGATGTCTTTTGTTTTTTGGATATGTCAAGCTTCCTTTGCCAAAACTTTTTCAATATTCTAATTTTGAAGAACATCCACTCCCTGACTTGAATTAATTTGAACCCAGCCCTATTGTCCCCTGTAGTTTGCTCAGTGGCTACATTTATAAATAATACATACATTTTCTAATAAATGGAATAAAAGAAAATATGAAAATAAAAGGCACATCAGTAAGGTTCTGGTAGATCTGTATGGGTGCAAGGTAGATAATCTCAGATCATTTCCTGGCTTGGAATCAATCCAGTCATCCCTACGAGGGCCATTCAAATTCTAATCACTACTAATGCAACAAATGCGTAATCAACTTCATCTTGTTGTGTTCTTGATGACAGCAGTGCATTCTTGGATGACAATTCTTATCAGCAATGCAAGAGTGGGTTGAAGAGCATGATGATAATGTCAGCAATATACCAAGATCTTCTCAATAACATACAGTCCCTTTTGAGCATCTATGAGAGATCCAGAAATGCTATTTGAGATGAATTTACCATCAAAGTCGTTATGTTAGCAATGATTAGGATTGTCTTTGGCATATAGGAGATGCATAGGCCAAAACCATGCCAGGAAAAGCAACCCATTTCATTACAGTTACCATCATTCATACCACACACTGATACCTTTATGCTGTGTTTAACCATACTTATGTAGTACATTCTCTGCACCAGTGAGCACATATGACACTTTTCCTGTTCCATGTGTTGATACATATGCCTACTTAAAATCAATAAAACTGCACCCAAAACAGACAAAACTGCCCCCACAAATCAGATCAACTGGGAAAAAATGCCCTCCGGAAGTGAGTCCCTCGATGCCTGCCTGCATGCTTTATATAGCCTATAGCAAAATATGGCCATATGATATATTGGCATTAGCCAAGTTACTTGAATATTTTCTGGGGCAAGCTTGTATTATCTTATAAAACAGTCAACTAGATTCCTAATATAATATTAGGTATGCCTTAAAGGAACAATAAGTAACATTTTACTGGCTCTTTGCACAAAATGACCATAATACATCAGCAGGGGTTTGCAAATTGTTGATCAATGCCAGTCACTCCACTGTTACCTCAATGGCTGCTGAGATTTCAGGCTTTCTAAACAAGCAGTCAGGTCCTTTCTCTCTGTTTTGGTGGAAATGATCCACACCCCCAGGCATTTCAATATAGGCCCAAGCTCTGCCCTCTGAACTACAGCCCTTGAACTTTGGTTCAAGGGCTGTAGTTCAAGGTGGATGTAGCTTAGGACTCTGAAAAACTTCAAGACTGATGTGGAGTTGGTCTTACATTTGTTAGACAGGTAAGCAGCCTATGAGTAGCCACACTAGCTAGCTAGCTAACGTTTGTTGTATACATAAATAGCTGTTAAGCAATATGTTCACACAACCTGTTGCTAGAAGCAGCTAAATGGTTTTGGGTTGCTTAGCATTAGCTACATCTTGAGCTGCTAGACCTCTGGGTTAGCTGATAGCATAGCATCGCTAGCTATTGATTCCATCTTTTACTTGACTTGCTGTATAATATTTCTGTAATTCTGTGGTATTTTCTAAACATTTTTTACAGTTTGTAATGGGATACGTTACCTCTTTACTTGACATTTCTAAACTGTAACGCTACTTGGCTAGGTGGTGTCTGTTGTGAAATCACCAGTTCATACTTTCTGTCAATTTCACGCAACCGTAGTTCACGGGGACAGGAGGAGTGAGAGAGGTTGGGTGGAGCTGGGGGCTTTGGCTGAGTCCATATTACTGATTGTTTCTTTAATGCTCAGTGATGCACATACTTTTTGCTGAGATTTTAATGTAATTATAGTATATACTGTATGTTATGCAGATGCTAATAATTCCTCTACTGAAGCTTCACAATGCACTTCAGGTAAAGTTAGCATTTAGGAGTACTCACCTGTCGAGCCCCACCAATGCATGTATATCCCCTGTAATCTGATCAATGGTGAAGATGGAACCAGCTCCTTCTCCTGACAGAGTGTACTTCACCTCACTGTCCCCCTGGTCCATGTCTGTATGGAGCTGTAGAGAGAAAATAAGTACTGAGAAGCAGAAATGAAAATATTATGCCATACTGATTTATTGATGTATTCTACTGCATGTGTCTATGTACTCATATGGCCTGAACTGCAGCGTCAGTCAGTTCAAAAAAATTTGTTGCTGAGGTCAGTATCATTAGTAATTATCTGTTAATAAATGGATAAAGCAGAACAAGTGTCCTGTAGCAAGAACTATAATCACTTGAAAAATGTTGAAAATCTTTTACAAAATGACAAAAATGTATCAGGTGGCAATAGGCGTATTTGGAAATATTTGTATAGATTTAGGCATGTTAGATATAGAGATGACAAATTAATGTATGCAGAAAAAACAACAAACTAAAAAACGTACCCATCTCTCTCCATACAGCAGGTGGGTAGAAATAATGAGTTAATGACTTGAATAATGATTTAAAGTGAGCAATAAAGACTGATTAATTTAAGTAGTGTCTGCTAATTTTATATATGGTGTAAATTAATTATCAATGTGATGATTTCAGCAGGAGTTGCTTGGTGTCTAATGCAGCTACTTAAAGTGTGGCATGGGCTGATAATTAGCCTAATTCACACATCTACAGTATGTGCCAAACCAAGTTTTGCATTCGATGTCTGTAGGCTGCCACAGAGAAAGCAGTAAGTTATATATAGAGAGATGATAAATGAGGAGAGATCTATTAAAGTTTTAGAGAAAGACAGCATTGTGTTGCTATCCATTATGTGTCAATCAATTTCCTATTGGAGAAGAGAGTATCATTTAGTTATAGATTATCAATCAATTGATTCATTACCTAAACAGAGAATATGATAGATTTTGTAATCTGGCCAAAGATTAATCCTTTCAATAATGTTCTCCAAAGAAATGTGAAATAGAAGACATGAAAAGACCAAGCATGTCTCCAAGTCAAGTATGACTATTGCTGGGGCCAAATTTTGGTGGTTTTAGTATTTGTTTTGAGTGTTTTTTTATGGGTAGAGCAGGTATTGTGACCCTTGGGCCTGGGAAAACCATTCAAAACCCACTGTACGTTTAACTTCAAAACAGAATGGATGTCAAAGTGAATCTTGGGCTGTTTAATCTGAATTACTGAAAAGTTGACTTTATAGGAATACAAGGTTTTCATCTAACGGCATCCATCCATTAGACTAAACGTGCCCTGTCCTCTACACTATACAACACAAACGTGTTGGAGTATGTGCACATCCACAAATGTTCAAAAGAACATATCCGGGGTTCGGTTCATTAGGTCAGGTCCTGACGAAGACCTACTGGGGTCGAAACGTTGATCTGAAAGTTAATAATGAAGACTCAATGGGGTTGAAACGTAGATGTACAAATTAGTAGGGTCCTGATGAGGACCCAATGGTGTTGAAACGTTGATGTGAAAGGTAGTAAGGTCCTCAGAAAGTCCCAGTGGGGTTGAAACCTTGATATGAAAGTAAATAAGGACTTGACAAAGGCCCAATAGGGTTGAAACGTTGATGTGAAAGTTAATATGGACCTGACGAAGACCCAATGGGGTTGAAACCTTGATGTGAAAGTTAATATGGACATGACGAAGACCCAATGGGGTTGAAACCTTGATGTGTAAGTTAATATGGACATGACAAAGACCCAGTAGGGTTGAAACGTGAATGTGAAAGTTAACAAGCACCTCATGAAGACCCAGTGGGGTTGAAACATTGATGTGAAAAATAATGAATACCTGAGAAAGACCCAAATCGGGTCAAAACATTGATGTTCATGAAAGTTAAAAAGGACATGACAAAGATGCAGTGGAGTCAAAACGTTGATGTGAAAGTTAATAAATTCCTATAATAAACAATTGGTTAGCATTCTTCCAGTGTGGGGATTCATGGCTTTTGTTATAATTTCACATGTGACATACCCACAACAACCATTCGACAAGAGCACGTTCCCTCTCAACCAGTAGATTGCTCTCTCTACAAGGTCAATGCACAGAACAACTTGTGTTATATCACAGCTACACAGTCTAACATTAGCTCATAGCTTTGATATGAAATATTAATTTGGAAATGTATGAATGTATGTATGACGTGAGCAGTTTGTACCCGGCACATGTAGCAGTACAGGTTGAGGACAAAACATTGAGTTTGTCATGTACAAAAAGGTTCTAGCTGCCTGACTGTTAATTTGTCTCCAATTAGCAGGATATCTGCAGGTTTCAGAACGCCAAATTTAAGACTTTTTAATTCAATTTAAATATTAATTGTTAAGGGACATGAAGTCCATCTATGTTTGGTAAAGCATAAGTCATAATTGCATGGTGAAAAAAATAACACCTCTAATAACTATATTTAACAAATTTTAAATACTTTTAAGGACAGGAAGGAAAGGACCAAAGGAAGGTTTGAAGAAAGGAGGGAGTGAAGCAAGGATGCAAGGAAGGGGAGGGAAGGAGTCAGGGAAGAAAGGGAGAAAAGAGGGAAGATGAAAGGAAGAAGAAAAAGCAATAACTGAAACGGAAGCCTGGGATGGAAGTGAGGTGGAAGGAAGACGAGGAAGGAAGGAAGGCGGGAAACAGCTAGGAAAGTAGAAGGAAACTAGAAGGAAAGAGCTAGGAGAGGACGTTGGGTCAAGAAGAAGGAAGGAAGAAATGATGCAAAACCAGAAGAGGAGGAAAAGGAGAAATAACAAGAAGTAGAGGGAGATGGGAAAGGATTAAAGACAGGTTCAAGGAAGGAAGAGAGGAAAAGAAGGAGGAAAATCAAGAAGGATGGAAGGAAAGAAGGAAGAAACACACCTAAATAAATGCAGCCACTGAGCTCTTTGAAGAGATTTTCCATAATAAAACAAAATGATAAGGATTCAGAAATCAGGCAAACTAGAATCAGACTACAGTAAAATATTATTTCCTGAATCTTTTTCATGTCTCATTCACATGACAATAGTGCAAGAGAGTAGGCATGGGCGATATCCAAAATTGTATCACGATACTGTCCCGCCAAAATATCGCGATATACAATATTATTGCACACTATTTCCAGAAAAACGGGCTGATTGTGGAAAAGGGAACCCACTTGAATTAAAAAGACACATTTTTCCGCTGCTCGATATTATCGAATATCGTGGGAAATACTGCGATATCCATGAAATATTGCATTAATCAATAATAGCAATAATATCGAATATCGACCCACGCCTACAAGAGAGGTTAGACAATCACAGGAAATTGTACAAAAGTCAATTAAGTATACTTTTCGGTGTTTAACACTTTATCTGGCACAATCTGAATTGTTCTGAAGTTGAACACCCCACCCATCTGATTTTAACAACACAAGTTTAAACAAACACTAGCAAGTTATTTCCAATATTTGACCCCGGTCTGATTGGAATGCATCACCGCAATTATGAATCATAAAATGAACATTGAATTTCACCTCTCTACAGACGGCAGCTCTGATGCTCGTCTAATTAGAAGCACCCGGTCTCAAGTAGCATCATCCTTACAATAACTTACATCATTTTATCTCAATGTTCAAATCCATCACTCTCTTGTATATGTCTATTTTTCATTCCACTCAGATATAATGGGAACTGACACCATCGATTGAGAGGCTTGTATGTGTAATGACTTTGGAAATGAGTCTCATA
Organism: Centroberyx gerrardi; assembly: GCF_048128805.1. NCBI lineage: Eukaryota > Metazoa > Chordata > Actinopteri > Beryciformes > Berycidae > Centroberyx > Centroberyx gerrardi. The sequence continues at coordinate 2,677,888 of NC_136009.1, read as the reverse complement.
TTCAGACCAATTGTTTCATTGGGCTGAAATAATGCCATCCCTTTGCCTGTAAATTCATCAGAGATACATTAAGGTAACTCTCCAGCCTGGATTTGATGGATGCATCCCATCTGCAAAGGCTTGCTTTCTTGATTCATTTGTGCCCAGAGTATGAAGTGGCGGAAGGATAACATATCGGCCAGCTTGCAGTACGATGAATACCAATGTTGACATTTTTAAAATGGTAACCACACTTATTGTGCTTCTGAATGGCTATTTCTCATGACACCTATGATAGATGTTGGTATTTAAATGCCGAACTCACATGCTGCGCATTTTGAACTCTTATTTTCATATAGTAGGAGTCATGCATACTTATGATGAATGCTGATGTCCGCACATTATGCTCTGCAGTGGCCATTTTGGATAGTAGTCATGCCTTGCTGTGACAGATGGACGTGCCATTCAAAAGGTCAGGCAGACATATGTAATGAGGGCAATGGGGTGATATATCTTCCTTCCCCAAAAGGCCACGCAAGCTGCTCACATATCCTGCTGGGAGTAAAACAAACATGCAAGGTCTGGAGGCAGCATTGCTGATTGCAGCAATACAAGTTGTGTTATAATTATTTGGGTTGCACTGTTATGGAGAGAATGTGGCATATGTAGATACTTGACCGAAGTAACTTTATTGCTGTGAAAGGTTTAATCACTGACTGCAGTCAAGGACCAATATGTGGTTTATTGGGTCATTCCTGATTTCAAGATGAATTTCTATTGCTTTCTACATTTTTAAGCTGTTACATAAACATTATTAAAAATCAAAGGTAGGCACAAAAATGAGGCATAAAAAAGTAGAAAAATGTTAAAAGAAGTGAGAGGGCGAGAACGTGTGTAAGTGCAAACATAAATCAAAAAGTTTGATTGGGGTGATTCATCTTCTACACCCCACCAAAGGCCACATGTGCTGACTCACTTCCTGGTTGGAGTGGAATAAATGATGGTCTCAGAAACCCCTGAAAAAAAGTGTTTTTGTTTTTTTTGCAATTGGATTGTGTGACTTGATTCTGGGAAAATTACAAACAGGAATTCTGTAAAATAAGGCATTTTTCTTTTATTATGGAGTATCCAGTGGAGAGTGACATGAAGGAGTCAGACAGGATGATGTGTAACAAGGTGAATTTGAATGCATATGTAGAAGTCCAGTTGTTCAGCCTAAATCTGAAGCCTAAAGTGGCGCTGTAACTGAGAAGAGCGTCACATCCCTGCTAACTGAGATGCCATATATTCACACTATTTGCTCAAGTTAAATTCTGGTGTCGGTATGGACACTGGTGGGAAGTCTTCTCAACACAGGAAGCGACGAATCAAAACTTAAGAGTGAAATCCAAAAGTGCCCTTTGGTATCCTTTGGGATAAAGCATCACAGACCACGCATCACAGCATCACGAGTGGGTAAACATGAAAGTTCTGTGGGCAATTTGCTGACATCACCTTACAGGATTTCTGGGTATTGAAGTCCTCAAAATTCAGTTACGCTGCCATTTAGGGCTGCCAACATGCAAAAAATAGCTAGTGTAGCTTTACTGTGATAATTGGTAGTTGGTTGTATTCATTGGTGATTTTGGCGTGCAATTCCACCCCTTGTTGTTGGCAAGAAAACACTGATATTTTGAAATAAATATGTAAAACAAAAATATTTTTAGTAGTACTTTTATGGCATTCCTGCTTTATTAGACAGTACAGTGGAGATAGACAGGGGGAGAGAGGGGGGGATGACATGACATCACCGTAGTCAACTGAACCACCAGGACGCCCCAATATGTGAAATTATTTAAAAGAAAATTAGATAAAAATCCTGAATTAGATTTTTTTTTTTTTCATGTTTTTTATGTTCTGTCATTGTTTTTGAGTTTCTTGAGATTGTATATCTGTGTAGACGACGTAATGACCTCTCATCTCTTTCAACTTGGTCTAACATTAGCTAGCCTAGGCTAGCTAGCTAGGCTAGACAAAGGTTCAAATTTGGGAATACTACAGGTAGAGACGGAAATCTGCATCACCAGAGTCATTGAGAATTATACAACTCAGAAAAACAGGAAGCTTCAATTTACCATTTTATTGTATTTTTCTATAGTAATTATTGTATGAAATGTTGGATTATCTACCTACGGTCGAGATAATGTCTGCCATTTTCGTTGCTTGTGTTTATTTACTACAGGTATGTATGGTGTTAACTGAAAGATTGTGGTAAATTTTGATGTCACCCATTGAATACCTTATATACCACCTGTGTTTCTTGATGACACTGAATGGTATAGCCTTTCTTATTTTTTATATCTAGTCATGGGTACATGAACATGTCGCTCACACACACACACACACATACACAGAGAGAGAGAGAGAGAGAGTTCTGCTGGTCTTGCATTATGAATAATATAACCTTATTTGTCACAGATGACCAGCGAAGAGAGAAATCCAGGGAGCCTCCACCTCAACTGGTATACTGACAGTCAGCAGACTGTCACTATGTGCATGTGTGTGTGTGTGTGTGTACACGCATGGCACATGACTATTCAGTTTTGTGCAATGTGTATTCTGTCACAGTGCAGTGCATCTGTCCTGTCCAAAGTAAAGTAAACCTTCCTGTAGAGGTGTGTATGAAGTGGAAGAATAGCTTTTAGGATTTTGAATGTCTTTGTTTTATTCATCACAACCAGTTTCACTACTTCTCTTCCCTCCATTTTCATTCCTACCCTACTCGTTTATAGTTTTCCACTGCCAAGCTATATTTCAAAGTGCTATTCTAGTTAAAAAGTGCTTTTAGTAATGCCAAGGCCTTAAAGGAATACAGTGGGTTTTTGGTAGATTGCTAACTTAGCTGTTAAGAGATCAGACACCAAAATCATCCATGTGTCCCAGTAGATCGTTGGCTCCAGTGCTCCATGCTAACATTTTAGCATACACTATGTTGAGTGACAGTGGGCTCCATGCTAACACTTTAGCATACATTATGCGGAGTGATAGTAGCCTCCATGCTAACACTTTAGCACTATGTTGAGTGACAGTAGGCTCCATGCTAACACTTTAGCACTATGTTGAGTGACAGTAGGCTCCATGCTAACACCTTAGCATACACTATGTTGGGTGACAGTAGGCTCCACATACATGACACATTTATAAGTTCCGCCTCCTGGCCCTGCATTCGTTGGTTCGTGTGTAACATTTTTTGCAATATGCAGTGCTTAGGGGAATTGCGGTATACGCTCTTTAGGCCGCACATGAGTCCCAAGAGACCTGCATAAGGGAAATGCAGTGTGTGCTCATACCCCAGGCAGAATGGCATTAACGTAGTTTCACTCACTCCACTCATGCACTGTCATACACTGTCTTACTGGAGTGATTCAATCCTGTTGCCGAATAATAGTTACCAAGCAAATAACCTACAGTTTTTCAGTGAACTCCCATGTCTGTCAATTCTAGTACTGTCCGAACCGATGTATATGATTCATAAATTCCAAATATATTGCACAGTAGACATATTCTGGAATCTGATGGGAATGATACGCCCCCACAGTAATTTATTGGAGCAATAAAGTAATACATATGCCATCCGGATCAGTTATTAAAATCATCAACATGCAATGTACTAAATTACATAACCAACGTTGTCCTGCAATCGTAGAGCAGGATCAGCAAACAGCAGTATACAGACAGGAGATAAAAAAGAAGAAGAATTTGACCTAAAACCATTCTTATAACTAAATATTATTGTATATCTGAGGTCATTTAATCTTTGGTGAATAATGAAATGTCATGATACTGATAACATTTATATGTGTTATCCCTTTATCAATCCCAATGAATGAATGTCCTCTGGTGCTGATGTATTTTCTGGAATTGATAGCTGTGAGACCAGAAAAAAAGACAATGTTTCTCTGTCCTAATGAGTGGGATTCATTATACTGTAGGCATTGATTGGATATGATGTCCTATTTTGTAGGTATGTATTTGTCATTTTTACTGATTTTATATTCCAAGTATTTGTGGTTCATCTTCATGTGCATTGTTCAATAACCAATGTATATTTTCAACAGGTGGAAAGTTGATGTTGCTTTATACTGTAAATATGTGTAATATAATATTGTAATTTTTCCAACACTGGATAATATACTCTGGGATTGTAATATGATTTCAGTGTATCAAGTCATTGGAAGAACTTTCTATGTCAGGAAGTGATGTGATTGATCATTGTTGATTGACTATAAATGGACACCTGTTTGTCCCTCTGCCATGATTCCTGATGAAGACCTAAGGTCGAAGCGCACAATAGTTGAATAAATGTGGGAGCAGTGGAAGCAGTGTACGCCATTGTCCTTTTTTAATCCATCCTGAGGTAAAAATGACCAGTCACCAGACTTGCCCTGGTAATACTAATGCTGTCTGGAGACAGGGAAATCCGGGGACATTTCTGGGGACGGTGCCCACCGGGGGCAAAGGACAAAATCCGGGCACTGACACGCTAATAATGTGATTATGACTAATAATCAGAGTAAGGCATTACTCCAATTAAGATGTTTACATGACTCGGCAATTCCTTTAAATTGTGTTTACATGCTACTTGTTGTCATTTGATTATTTGCAGAATTGGGGGTCGTTTCTAAATCCGTCCCACAACTTTATACTTCTATTGTCCCGCCATCAGCAAATTCTACCACAACAAGCGACAACTATGCTGCACTCCCATTTCATATCTGTTGCTGCCATTTTTACAGGACAATTCCAGTGGCAAAATGGTCTTTGTCCTCGCTGGTATTACCTGTGGAACTTGGGTTGCCTGCGTGTGAAGTGACATGTGACATCTTTTTTGGTACATGTGCAATTTAGAGTGGAAGAAATGCAAGTAGGTGTATACATGCCTTTATAATGAGATTAAAATCGCAGTACCCCACATATGTTACTGCGATTATGATTATACAGACTATGAGCATAATCACATTAACATAATCAGAGTATGGTGTTTACATGGGCTTCACCTTACTTGCATTACTGCCTTAATCGCAGTATGATTGGATTATTGGTGTGCATGTAGACATAGCCATTGTCTGCAGAAAGCGGGGATGTCTGGTCATGTGATACTTTGGATAATGCTAGCTGCCTGCTCACTCAACATATTGTATACTAAAGTGTTAGCATGGAACACCTGAGCCAATGATCTACCGGGGATACATGGATGATTTTTGTGTCTATGTCTATTACTAATATGAATAATAGGTAGATGGCAATTTTGCCATGTTGAATGTGTCGTTCAATACAAAACTGCAATACTGCAATGTGGTATTTGCATTTAATGAACGACAATTACTTGCAGCTGCAAGTTTCCACAAAAGCAAACCAAACAGTCTGTAACAGAATATAGTCTCTTTTAATCTTTCTGTCTCTTTCTTTCCTTCTTTGTTGTGTGGACATGCATGCAAGTGTCTGTGCCTGTCTGTGTAGTAGGGTGAGTGGTATGAAATCCTTGCTTTATGCTGTATAGCTCCTTTGGTTTGAGCATGACTCCTACTCTGCCTTAAGCCTATAAACCTGCCTGCCTCAATAGAATCCAGCCAGGGGTTTTAGCACTCAAAGCTCCCTGCGAAACCTCCAGTGCCTTAAGGTCATCTGATGCCTTCTTCCTCCCTCCTTATATCCCCACATCCCTTCTTCCATGCAGCCTTGCCTCCTCTCGTGATAATCAAGCTGTGATCCTTCATGTTGGCCCCTATTAGCACCGACTGCAGATTAATCAGGACCTGGGCACCAGTCCATTCTGGCTGGGCGCTACTGGAGCCTAGCCTACCCAGTCTGTTTGCTGCATCGGTCCACTGGGAGGCAATGGGGATAAAGAGGAGTTAAGGTGGAATTCCAGTCCCAAATGGCTGCTGCCTTCTATGTGTCCTCCTTCCTTCCTGTAGTTCGGGGCAACGGTAGATTAGAGGTTAGAGTAGTGGACTTGTAACCCCAGGGTGGCTGGGTCAAATCCCCAGACCTGCTGGGAAAATGTGGGTGGGGAAAGTGAATGAGTAATACTCTCCCCTCCTTCAACAACTACCACTCGTTTGTCCTTGAACGAAGTTGCACTCAGCAAGATTTTGTGTAAAAATGCTACTGTTTTATCAGTCTTAATCACAAAGTTGGGCTGCAACAGAGAAGAGCATCCCATCCCCACTAATTGAGACGCTGTATATTCACCCCGTTTGCCCAAATTAAACCTGCAATAAGCGATATCAAACCTTATAACCAATCCTGGAACTAATGTGTGCTATGCAGAGATTTCACTGGCTACATACACACTGCAACTAAATACAGTTGTCACTCCTCATTGGAGTGCTTAATCCTGTTCAGTTCACACACACTTTGGTTATTACAGAGAGTGGCAACCGCATTCTATAACCGAACTCACTACCTGAAAATTCAGGTATTGCCTACTGAATTTCAGAGCGGATTTGGTTAGTCTGAGTAGTGTGAACCAGAACCGGACTGGACAACTGGTTGTTACGTGGCTTATGGCGCAACACTCGTTACGTTACGTAACAATATCATTGTTAATTTGAAAGAGACGGAGGTAAGCGTTGTGTGTTCTCAAATTTTCTATCCGGTCTGTTTCCTCAACATTGTGATTGCTCCTACCAGTTCTGCAGTCTTGGGCCCAAATGTTGCGGTCCATGCGGTGGAAAAAGAGAATATGACTCTGCTGTCAGGGGCGATTTATTAAGATCTTATGGATAAATTGACGCCTCTGGTTACTGGTGTCAAGTAAACTGAAAATACAGGCAATGGTAGCTGCCATATTGGTCTGAAGTAAACGTTACCATGGTTACAGACATTCTTTACAACCATCGTGAGATCGGAGGAGTGGAGTGGCATCACAAGGTAAATTCAGGTCAGACAGTCAGTCAGTCAGTCAGGTAATGCTTAGTGAGATGATGCGCTTCGTCAGATGGCCTCTACAGGGCCTTTTTGACTGTGAGATGCAGTGTTGCCTATACAGAGGCACATTTTTTTTTTTTTTTTTTAAGATTATTTTTTGGCATTTCTGCTTTACTGGACAGCCACAGTATAGAGGAAAGATGGGAGAGAGAGGGGTATGACATGCAACAAAGGTCCTGGGCTGGATCCGAACCCAGGATGTTGCATATGCGCCTTAGACCACTGAGCCACCAGGACGCCCCGCCATGTTTTTGTTGACATCAAAATGTACCCATAATGCTGTGTGAGTTTGTACAGACGGTGAAAACCAAAAGTGAAAGCAGTAACATGTTTCCATGCCACAGCAACCTCTTTAATATGGAAGTAAGCCAGGCATCTTAACCAGGTTTCTCATAAACAAAGTATGAGTTTACCATGGTTATTCTAACCGAGTTATGATGTTTACCTGTGTCAACACAAAAAGGTTACTTGAGTAACCAGTTAAGAACAGAAATCCCCCTGCATGTAAATATAGCCAGTGTCTCTCTCTCTCTCTCTCTCTCTCTCTCTCTCTCTCTCTCTCTCTCTCTCTCTCTCTCTCTCTCTCCGCCAGCTGGAGGTTTCAGGCCTACTGCTGAGCAAAAGCTGCTGCCAGTCCGCCATGGTAGCCGGGCTGGTGCGGGCCCGCTGGCAAGTCAATCTGCCAAACTGATCCATCCAGAGCCCCATCTTGGAGGCAGCAGATTTCAGAAGAGCTCCTCTTAATACTTTCAGGAATGTAATTTGGATGTGGCGTGGGAAAGTCCTGCTCAGGATGATCCCCTCTGTGGTTAGATGATTAGAAAGGACAGAGCTGAGAAAATTCTATTGTCATTGCTATAGGAAGTATTGAGGAGCAGAGCAAGATATCTAACAGTATTGATCAAACAAATATACCGTATTTCCTCTAATAGTGGCCTGTAGTCAATTAAAAGCCGGGTCTCCGATAATGGCCGGGGCCGTCGTCGACACGAACAAATAAAGGCCGGTCTCAAATACAGGCCGGGGGAAAAAACAAAGGAAACAAGACTAGGTCAAAACCTAGTATATAGCTGCACCGTGTCCGTCTCCTCTCTCCGCCGCTGCCTCTCCACCGCGCTCACGGCCCGCATTGATCCTCCCGATCCAAGCCCCGGACCCCCACCGAAATCTCAGCCGGATCACCGGGAACACATCGGCGCCCAGGTTCAGTTAGCTTCAGTTAGCTTCAGCTTACATGCAAACAACGGTGGATACCGGTAAACTCCTGGTGCCTGTTTGTAACTGTAGTTTGTAGTAACGTACAAGTGCCACAAGATGGCTCGGCCAGCGGAAGTCTCTGGAGCATGCCATCGTCGATTACCGTAATTATCGTAATGCATTGCAGTAACAAAAAAACGTCTACCTAACGTACCCCAACAGAAGCAGATCAGAAAACAAGGATGCTTCGTACTAAAATATGAGCAAATATACTTATCAAACAGAGGGAATTAGAAATAAAGGCCTGTCTCTAATATAAGCCTGCTTCCAATAAAGGCCTGGTACCCTCTGCAGTTGAGGTAAATAAAGGCCCGGGCCACTATTAGAGGAAATACGGTATGCTTTAAGTGAAAAATTGTCTTCTGCCAAAAGCCACAAAAGCAGCAAATTCATATAGCCACCCCAAAGCCAACTCCAGCTGTTTGATACATCACCACATGTATTTCAGCAGTTATTGCTGTACTTCAGACCGTATGTACTCACCATACAATCTCACTCACAACTGGGTAGGTTATTGCAAACCTTCTCTCTAGTGTTTTACCACCGTTGATCAGTTGATATGCCATATAACACTGAGATTGGTGCTAAAGGCCAAGATCTGGGCAGCAGAATTTTCTGATTTATAATGTAATTCCTAATGGCCCAGCCATAATGACTGCTCACCAGTCCATATATAATTCTTCTGTCTTGGACTCTGTGTTAATGTATATGAGCTCCATTCTGTGGGTGCCAGATTTTATAATAGCTCCTCTCAAGAACTGATGGAGTTTGATTTGGACCTGCCCCAAACTCTTTAGCCTCAGCATCTACAGTAGATAATTAGAGAATATGGTGCTCAGAAATTATATGATCCTAGCCAGGAAATATTAACATAGCACCCTAATAAAATATGGCCTACAAGCTCAGGGAAGGTACTTCATTTCCCAGCACAGTCTCATAGAGCACAAACTCTGAAACACAGATTATGTGTGGACATAAATTATGTCAGGATAACATTAGTTCACCACAAATTGGATCATGTGACAGCATAAATTGGACACACCGTCTTCGCCTGTTCATCATGTGAAAGGTTAGGCAACAAAAACTTTGGTAAAAGTTTGGCAACTAAAACAATTTGGTTAAGGTTAGTTTTGGTCATGGTTGAATAAGAAAAACTTTTGCTAAAAATGAAAACTACACTCACTGTGGAAAACTTCTGAATTGAACCTGGGTTCAATTCATTTCATTCATATGCTAATTTCACAAACTTTCAGGAGACCAGGTTCTCATTTCTACATTCTAGATAATTAAAGCTGTACTAGGCAAGATTTTAATGCAAAAATCTGGCTGTCTCATCCGCCTAAATCACAAATTGGGGCTGCAACAGAGAAGAGCGTCCCATTCCCATTAATTGAGATGTTGTAGACTCGATCCTATTTAAATTTTGGTGCTGGTGTGGTGACTGGTGGGAAATCTTCTCCACAAAGGAAGTGATGAATCCAGATTTAAGGGTGCAACAGCAGTGAGTGAGCGCTCCGTCCAGAGAAAGCTGGACTCACCAACGATGGCTGAACCTCTTCACCACCTCCACCCCACCACACACTAAGAAGAAGGCATTTCATTTATTGATGTCAACAGCAGAACAGTAGAAGACTGTGTTTGTACTAGGCAGCTCCCAGTGTGAATGTGTGGAACTGTATGAACGTGATGCAGGGTGTTGCTGGAAAAAAGCATGGAGCTCAGTCAGCTTTCCTTGGATAAATAAAGGTTTAAGCTCAGTTTAACTTGCCGAGTGCAGCTTTAAAACAGATGGTGCTTGGAAGCATGTGAGCAAACAGCAGCACTGTAATACTTAGATTTTTGTTTCTAAAAAGGAGAGTGGGCAATCCACTCACCTTCAATATGTATTTTTTTTATTTATGGAGACAGGTGGAAAGCAGAGGAGACAGAGCAGAGAAAGTTCTGCTGGGATTTGATCCGAGAGGAACATTGAAAGCTGCTTCAAAGGTGTATGAGTTTTATTTATTCCAATACACGTGACATTTCAAGCTCGGTGCACAAAAGCTCGCAATGCATGGCACCCGATATACATCACATGTTGGTGTTATTAAATGCTTTGTATTCTGTCCGTTACCTGGTTAAGATTGGATGTGTTTTTACTCTGTTCGGTATTTGATCCCAGACCAGCAAGGAAACAATTTTAAAACTGATTATATGATAGAGTTATATTGATGAGATGCCAGTTGAGTTTTATCCAGTCATGTCTCAACAAAATATATATTTGAAATCATCTCAAATATGTTATCTTGCGGTGTTCTTCACCTAACAAGACTTGTAATGAGAATCGAGAATTCTCTCAGGAATGACGCATGCAGCTCAGTTTTGAGACGTCTCCGCTATAGCCGACTACACCTGTGCACTTATTATGTTCAGTGAATGAGTCATAACCCCCATTCTGGCTTTCAGTGACATTATTGACCGGTGTTGCTCTTCCTCCTAGGCAAATGGTGGCTTCATAAATGTTACTGAAGAGCTTGACAATTCACACTCAACACCCTTTTTTGAGGCAATTTTGAAGTCATTTTGAATATACTATTTGAGCTGTAAATGGCCCTGATAACTGCCTCTTTGACAGTTTTTTTTAATCTCCCAGACTTCTTTGCTTTCTGCCCTTGGATGTTGTTTTCAATTATTGAGCAACGCTGCCATCGATCCTGGACACAAAGCCCTCAGAGAAGAGACAGACAACAAAGAGAAGTGAAAGGCTTTAGAACTCCCCCTCAGTTTGACCCTTAACCCTTAAACACCGTCATCGAAGACAAAGAGAGGTTAAAAAGAGGTAGGTGTGGAGAAAAAGCAGCCCTGGGAATCTGCTGCCATCACTGACAGTCAAGATTTTTACTTAATATCAATAATTATAAAAGCAGACAAAATTATTTGCTGTGAAAACTATGATCCAGGGCATAGAATGCCATAAGTGTAACTGGATAAATTGTTCCTAATTTGAGCTGTAGATATGTACAATTTCTAGACTAAGGCCCGCATCTACTAAAGGTTTGCCCTAGTGTAAATCAAATAGTAGATGCAAAAAAATGCAAAAAACACAGGGCTTTGTGCCTGAAAAAAATGGGTCTATGAGCACGCTGCTGTTCTTTGTGTTTTTGTCTTATTACCTCTGGGGCTGGAGCGCAAATTAGAAGATTGTCGAGGAAACATCACAGATTTAACATCTTAAATAAATTATAACACATTTGGAATAAATGTCAGATATTAGGTCTGGGATATTTTGAGTGTGGAAAAAAATCCCCCTCGGAAATGTCTTGCATTCATTTGTAATTGCTTTGTGGAGAAAACACCTTCATGCAGGCTCACCTTTAATATTTAATCATAGGCTACACCAATTTGAACTCTTGAGTAAGCCCATTAATAAAAAAAAAACACTTCTCTGTACAATGAAATTACTTGGAAAAGCTAAACAGGACATTGGTACAGTAGTGGCAAAGGTAAGTTTAGACTCACCAAGAACAAGGCAACAAGAAAAAAGTTGTGAAAAGAAAATGGACACAATTTGTTCAAAACAAAAATATTAACATAATTCACTTAAAGCTTAGACCTACTGAATAGTAATGGTATGGTTACTAAAAGTTTTACCTAGTCTTTGATGATATGGTTACTAAACCTTAGGCCTTGTCACTACTGGTAGCTTGAATTTACCATGATAACATGTTTTATCACATGTAATGTTATTACATATTATAACATGTGAAGCACCTGAAAATGTTCCAAGCCACATGTGGAGCACCTGAAAATGTTCCAAAACCAGACATTTGCCATGTGCAAAGCACATATATTCCACATATTGCCCATGTAATGTGATGCGTTTCACATGGGATTTTTCCACGTGAAATTCATGTGTTTTTTCTGGTTTATCTTTTGCTTTGGCTCTCCTTATATTTGAAGGTAATGAATTCTCTTCTATGTTTTCATTTGTGCAGTCTTTGCAATCAGGACTAACTGCACTCACACTTGTTTTTGCACTGCGCCTCAAGTTACACCCAGTAGATCTTGGCCTATGTTTTTAACATTATTGTAAGAAAGGGGTGATGACTGTGAGAGACCAGTTTTGACGGTTGGCTATTCATGAAGACGTACTAAAAAATGTGCACTAAAAAATTAACATGATCTACCAAAGTGAAATATCATTAAGGATTCTGGGCACTATCCCAGCTGGGCTACTTTGCTGTTAACTCTATCCATACCATTTTCATTGACCTCCTTTAAAATGGGCTACTGACGATAATATTGCACAACTCTGGTGAAAATGTACTGGCCACACATCAGCAGGCTAATACAATTCATCCTCAATTATGTTTCAATGAGTTCCACATTGATCAAAGTTGTTTGAAGGAAGATAAGGATAATACACTGTACCAATAACATGGTACACCGTTGCCAAGAGAAATGTAAAATTCTGCACACACACACACACACACACACACGGGCAAAGAGAGAGAAGAGAGAGAGAGAGAGAGAGAGAGAGAGAGAGAGAGAGAGAGAGAGAGAATACAAAACAGAATAGTTTCATAGTTGCACTAGAACAGAAAACTAGGAAAAATAAAACAGGGTCAAATGTCAAACCTAATTACTTCCTGTAGAAAATATGATGGGGACAAAGTTGTAGAATGTTCACTTACCTTTCCAACATACTGTGGTTCAGAGCCCATGTACTCCTCCAGGACGAAGAATTGGTTCCACACCCATCCTCTCTTAACTCGCTGAACCCCCGATCTCCCATGTCTCCTCAGCCTTGTCCTGTCCCGTAATGATGTCACTCCCCCAAGTGATGCCATCGCACCCTTGTTTCCTGTCCCCCCTCTGGGCGATGCCCCGTCCCCCTTAGTTCTGCTCTGCAGCAGAGCCTGCAGGGGGTTCTGGGAGCTGTAGTCCAACAGGAAACAGGAGCCCACCAGAAATAGTGTGACATATTCCCTTGTGATCATCAGGGAGTATCGGTGCAGAGAAGGTGGAGAAGGCAAAGAAAAGTTCAACGAACTGCCTATTTCCAGGTTGAGAATAGACATCCATCCAAAGCTGGATCTGGCCCAGAGGAAAGCATTAGGGAAAGCATTTACTTCCAATATGGTCCTTCTGGGTGGTTAAACAACAATCTGTTAATGTGCTGCTCTCACTGAAGTATAAGAGTTCTTGGAGAGCATTATGCTGGGTAAGGGAGAGAAAAATTCATTGAAATACAAGATGGTCAGGTCACAGTTGGAATGTCTTGGTTTTAGATTCAAATTGCTATGAGTTGAAGTTGGCTGGAACACAGTGAAATCTGAGATTTCCGTCAAAGGGGTTGTGTTGTTGAATACAAGATGAGTCTCCAATCTGGTTGTGATATCCTGGTGGCTGCTGGAGAGCCAAGATGGTCACCTTGTCTTCCTCTCACTTCTTCTCGGTCAGTTCTCAGCTTACTCACCTGGAGGAAAAGGTGTGCATAACAACATGTTATAAGACATATCATTTGACTCCCTGAACTGTAATTTCACAACGGTATGTTAATTTGTGCTCCTCTTACATCGAGTGTACAGAACATTAGGGCCACCTGCCCAGCAGAATGAGCTGGTGAAGGGGAGAATGCCCTAATATTTTCTCCTATTCACTCCACTTGAGTCATGAATGGTAGATGGAGAGGCTTTTTAGGCAGTTGAGACATGTATTGTGAAACAGGGGGCACAACTCCTAATGCTTTGGATGCTCATACCCAGATTCACTACAGGTGTGTGCAGGGAAGAACACACTACATAACCAAAATAACCAAATCAAAATACTATGCTATTTACTAATCATGCAGAATGAGTGGAAAGGTATGAGTGGAAACACTGCTGGTCATGCATAGTAAATTATATATAAATGTCATTATTTATGCCCACATAATAGTTATTTGTAGGCAGCATCATTTACAATTTTAAAATGTTTTAAAATCTTGTGTTTTTGCCCTTTGCTTTCTATTACTGGCTGTCTTTTGTGCTACTGTCTGTCTTCTATATTGTTGTCTGTTTTTTTGAGTTGTTTCTCTTGTTTTCTATAAAGCACTTTGTAAACTCTGTTTTTAGAAAGGTGCTATACAAATAAACTTTATTATTATTATTATTATTATTTTTTATCATGTAAATCAAGATTTTGCCCAATTCATGATGATATGCTGGTATGGTGTGCTATGTTAACTAGGGGTTCCTAGCTTCTCTGGACCAAAGATCTCAAGAGAGACTATTCATGAAGCAAACATTAAACTTGTGGCTGTGATTTTCCAGTTCATCAATTTTCTATTTCACAAGTTTGTTCTCAGATTTAAGTGACACTTGATTCCTTTCCAGCTTCACCAGTCGCTTGTCAGTTTCATTTGCAGCTTCCTCCAGGCATCCGATCATTGTTTTACAATCCATAATCTTAGATCATAGCTCTGCTAGACCTTGATTAATTAGTAGCAATTTATAGTCAAGTGCCGTTGTGATTTCTTCACACACAATCTCTCCTATAGCCATAGGCGGTTTTACCATAAGGCATAGGTAGGCAATTGCTTGGGGCCTCGTCCGCCAAAGGGCCTCGTGATTTTTTTTTTTATGAATTCCACCTGTTCTAAATGAATGCGCGTTCATGAGAATTGTGAATTTGCATAATTGACGCCCCGATAATGCCATATAAGGTTAGGGGTCCGGCCCATATGTCAGGAAGCTTCATTCATAAAAATGACACGGAAGACTAAGGAGAATTCTACCAGCTCTGAGACCGAAGTCCTACTATCATAAATAAGTCAACCAAAGCATATAATATTTAATATAATTCAATAGTAGAATCAAAGGCCCTGCTAAAGCCAAGGAATGGGAAAAAATAACTTGTGCTGTTAATGCAGTGTTGTCTGTTGTGCGTTCCCTTACGAAAATCAACTATAGGCCTAGTATTCCTATACTACATTTTAGATGAATACTAAATAAATATCCCAACAAATCTATAATTCCCTATAGGAATATTATAGTGATACTACAGAAGACGAAAATACCATGATATGGTCACTATAAACTCACTAGTGAGTATCACAGACACTCTAAAGTCCCTATCGTCGTATCGTAGTATTATAGGAATATTATAGGACTATAGTGATTTGTCGTTAGGGCACCGTCACAGAAATAAAAAAAGAAATGGCTTGACATGAAATTAGATGCAAAAAGCAAGACGATCCATGACTGCAACAGGAGGGCCAGGAGAAATTCTCCGTTACAGAGACAGATGAAAGAATAGGCCTATACCTGCCATAATTGGCGATATGGCTGTCAGGTGTTCAGCAGAGGATGTTGCCCTGGACAGCGACTTGCAAGCTGCTGCAGCATGTGATGATATAGGCTTATGCATGACTCTAATGGTAAGACCTAAAGCCATTTCTCTCTAAAATTTAGATTCACTTACCCACATTAACGTTATCAACTGGAGTAAAATAGCCTAAATCAGATTAATCTCCCTCCATAATGTATTTGCCCCAATACAATCTAACCTTGCCTTTGTCTGACCTTTGTCTGAGTGTTTATCAAATAACCTGGCAATTATTAGTGTTTTTTGTTTTGTCTTTGTATTGAGCGCACTTATAGGCTACTATGTATGGATATTTATGAGATTGCTATTTTTCCTGTGACTATAACCACTGTAGTTAATCTCAACATGATTATACATTACAGTGTAATTTACATATATTAAAACTCAAAATTTCTTCAAAGTGACAGAGATACAATCTATTAGTCAACAACAAAGTTTTTTTTTTGCTTTGGAGAACAGCAGGTTGATTGTACGTGACTCGTACGACAGGTCTGGACCACTTGTAGATTTTGTTCGTACCTAAGAGAAAATCGCTCCTACAAGTGATTTAAGAACGAATCTGTTACGAGTGGTTCTTGCATGAGGCTCATTGTTCGTAATATCTCACTAGGACATTTTTCATAGCGCCTCGGCCCAGTTATCAATTCTCATATGTACAAGAGCCAATGTATTGTTACGTAGTATAGTATCCCTTTCTGCTTCCCTCATCTTGTTCTCCACACCTAGCGGTCGCGGTGCTGTGCATCAGATGAAGAGCTCTGAGTGTGTGTGTGTGTGTGTGTGTGTGTGTGTGACTGAAGGTCATTTGAAGTTCTTCAGTTAGAACAGTTAGAATTCTCATTTGGGTCTGTCCTTTAGTACTGTGGCTTTGTTAACTTAAAAAAGCTGCCTCCAAATAGTTTTTGTTCACTAACTATGATTGCGTTAAGCAAAATGGAGAAGGGCCTCACACATTGGTCTTTGCCTGGGGCCTCCAAATCACTAAAACCGCCCCTGCGTATAGTGACACCACGGTCCAGACTATAGTTTATTAAAAAAAAATTAGTGATTGAATGAAACTTGAATAAAACATTTTGTTATTTTCAAATGAAGAACCAGGTGAGGCTACTCATGTATATCACAAGCTACCAGAATTGGCACCCAGCAGGGTTGCCCTTTGTCTCCTATTCTTTTTATTTTGTCCATGGAGCCACTTGCACAGACAATTAGATTATCCAATAACATTACGCCAATAACATACAAATCTACTGAGCATTACATTTCTTTGTATGCAGATGATACTCTGCTCTACCTGGATAATATATTTTCCTCTTTTCCCGCCACACTCGATATCCATAATGAATTTAGTCCACTATCGAGCTATAAAGTCAACTTGACTAAATAATTTTTCATATTTCTGAATGCTTCCCCGGATCATCCAACTTTTCAGTCATTTGGCATACCAGTGGTCTCACATTTTCGATATTTGGGATATTGACATATCCCCAAATATTGGTCACATTAACATAAACAATTTCAATGCCACACTTAAAGCTACAGCAGCAGACCTTAAAAAGTGGGCCAATATCCCTGCCTCCCTGGCTGGAAGAATATATATGATAAAAATGAATATTCTCTTCTGTGTTAATTTTTGTATTTCTATGTTGCTGTTGTCACCGCCTCCAGGATACTGGGAGACACTGCATTCTATAATATCTAGATTTTTATGGAATGGAAAGCATCTACAGATAAAACTGACACTCTTTACATGAGCAAAGAGAATGGGGGTTTTGGAGTACCAAATTTCCAGTTGCATTTTTATCCATTTAATCTTTGGTCAATAATGAAATGGTTCAACTCTGAAATGTTACCAATAGAGAAGGACTTGGTCTTTCCACTTTGCTTAGAGGATGTTGCTGCCGGGAAAGTAGCTAACTGACTGAGTGACTGACTACCCATTGTTGAAAGTCGCGCGAGAAGTGGCGTCAAGACCTACACAGTTATGGTGGCATACGTGATATCATGTTGTTTGCACTGTTAAGGCCCATTCACACCTAGACAACTATAAGGATAACTCTAACTATAACGTGTTGCTCAAGCATTCACACTACAACGATATCGTCGGCGCCAAATATTCAGAAAGAATATGGAGCATGATGACTTTACCGACGTGCTTTTATGAATTGCAGTAAAAGAGAGAAGAGCTGGAGAATCATTAAGGGGCCGTGTCCACCAAGCGACCTCTTGAGCGCTTGAAGCGCTGGTGCTGAGTGCTTTGGCAGTGTCAGCTGAGCGCTGGAGCGGGGAGCGTTAAGACGACATCTCTGAGTGGCTAATGTTAGCTACAAAACCGCAGGATGCCTTGGTCCTGCCCCTGCTTCATCCTCATTGATTGGTAGAACTCTGAAGTGACATTGATGAGCGGTGCGCTTCAGAAAAGGTTTTAATTATTTCAACAGAACTAAGAGAACAGGTCCAGCGCTCACAGCGCTCAGCGCTAAAAAGAGGTGAGGTACCTGTTTCTTTTATGGCGCTTTCATGACATTATTGTGCCTTGTTTATATGAGAGCTAGTGGTAGTCACCAAGTGAAGCTGTTCATGTCTTTACCATTAGGTGACTCTGAACACCACATCTACTGTGGATCAAAGAGGCGAGTCTCCATGTTGACAGAAACACCTGTAACTTCGCCGTGGCTAAACAGGCTTTCAATACACGTTACCTATAGTCCAGAACACACATTATACTAGGATGTGAAAGCCAAGAGGAGGCGAGACATTAAGGGCCCGGCTTGCACTAGGTCAACCTAGTCTTGTTTTTATAGATCTATCTGTTAAAAAGTGTAAACAGTTACAGGGCCCTCTGATAGCTCTGATATCTGTAAGACAGAAAGTGCGTTGTACCCCTCAGGTCATGCTTTTGCTAGATGACACCTCTCTTAATTTATCCATGAACCAGAAACGCATCTGGCTTGCAGGCTCTACTGTAGCCAAAAAGATGCTGGCTAGTAGATGTCAGCAACCAAGCTCTCTCTCCTTAGAGATATCATTCATTTGATCTGTTTTCCTGTGATGTCGGCTTGGAAATATGATTGTATGTAAGGGAATTCTATAGAGCTGCAACGATTAATCGATTAATCGATTAGTTGTCAACTATTAAATTAATCGCCAACTATTTTGATAATCGATTAATCGGTTTGAGTAATTTTTTAAGAAAAATAAGTCAAAATTCTCTGATTCCAGCTTCTTAAATGTGAATATTTTCTGGTTTCTTTACTCCTCTATGACAGTAAACTGAATATCTTTGGGTTGTGGATAAAACAAGACATTTGAGGACGTCATCTTGGGCTTTGGGAAACACTGATCGACATTTTTCACCATTTTCTGACATTTTATAGACCAAACAACTAATCGATTAATCGAGAAAATAATCGACAGATTAATAGACAATGAAAATAATCGTTAGTTGCAGCCCTAGACTTCTATGGTCGCAGGGTGGGGGATGGGGAAGATAATGTTCATTTTTCATATGATGCAAGAAAGAACAGCAAATGTAAAAGCTTTGATGAACCGGCTATAGGTTGAATCACTATTGTGTTACATCAATCAGAAGAAGAAGAAGTAGGCTGTTAACAAATACGATCCAAAACACATTTCAAAACCTGTTTTAAAAAGCACTGTTCTCAACAAATTCAGGTAAAGCACTCGCAAAATAGACACATGAACTTGAATTAGTTTCCTAACATGGTACTTCAAGGCCTTCCTCCATTCTCTCAGCTATTCCTAGATGATGCCAAATCAAGGATAATGTTATATCATCAGAGTTGCCATGAGGAATAATGCTATGTTTCCCATAAATGCTGAAAATGTCATATCCTTATTTAGATTATAAGGGACCTTCCTGTGCTCTGCTGACCCTGACACCATCACACGACCAGGCTGTCATGGATCAGCGCTCCCTGGAACAAGAGATGGGAAAATTGCCTCTCAGGGGAGC
The DNA here is from genome assembly GCF_048128805.1 of Centroberyx gerrardi. Lineage (NCBI taxonomy): Eukaryota > Metazoa > Chordata > Actinopteri > Beryciformes > Berycidae > Centroberyx > Centroberyx gerrardi. Next base: position 2,658,360 of record NC_136009.1, on the reverse strand, counting down.
CTTGCATGTGTGTGTGTGTGTGTGTGTGTTCTCCAGAGAACCTTTAGCCCAGTCAGCCAGATAACCTAAAATATAGTGGAGTATTAATATTATATTTAAAGGAAACTGCAAGTCGAGGGGTACATCAGAGTAAGTGGAAATCCTACTTAATACTTATACTACTTTAAACTCAATGCAGTGAAACAAAAAGGAAACCAAAGAAAGCACCACTGTAAACAGTGATTTCTCCTCAAACCATTAAAGCAAGCAGAAGTTGACATACTGTTAACAAACACAAGTTTCAGTGTTCATATAATTATGTGCGGTCCAGTATTTCTCCGTTGAGAGGAGCAGGGTGGCACTCCAGGTAGGTTGGTCAACTCCATTGATTCAGCGATTCTCAAATATTGTGTTATAATGTTTTTCAGATTTGAGATTGAGTTTTAGTGTTTAAATGCTGAGGAATCACTGGTACAGTCCATTGTTTCATCTCCTGTTTTTCCCAGTTTGTGCTTTGTGTAACTGTCCTGACTGCCATGTGTCCAAACAAAAAAAGATGATTTTAATACAACTTTTATTTTTGTAAAAGTCACCAGCACTTAAGCCGATTTCATCTGCAATGTAGGAATCCATTCAAATCAGATGAACACACAGGTCATCTCACTGAAACCTTATGTTTTTCTGGGATTAGTGGAACAGCCAGGAATGTCACAGACAGCAATGGGAAAGCTATGTTGAAAGTCTAGTTTTACAAGCTACCTTAGCGCCTCCCTATTTCACACGATAGAAGAAGTTAAACTACAGCAAAGCTTCCATCAAGACAAATATAGTTTTATTAACTAAAGTTACTTATAAAGTAGTGTGGAAAAGTGTGTTTATATGCTGCCTGCCAGAAAAGTCCAAACCAAATAACCCTGGCTTCATCACAGTGTTAACTCTCTTTTAGATATGACTTATTCCTGCACTTTCACTCAGACATTTATCTGCCAGAGATTCCTAGGATGAAAAAAAAATACAATTCATGTAAAAATATAAAAATCACCAGAGGGGGAAGTCAAGTCAAAAATAGTTGCTGCATGTTGTCCATTGTGCAGATGTGTGCTTCACCACATGTACTATACTCAATGGCATTGTTCATTGTGGGTTTAAAAAGCAGATTTTACAGTTTTTACGTATCGTTTTTCATTTTTTTGTACTTTCAGAAGGAAAGCACTCTTTCATCAATTGATATATTCATCACAGCTAGAACAAACCTGCCTATGACAACAGAGCCTATCCCCATATTTCTTCTCCCATTCACCGGAGCACACATCATGACCAAAACCCCCATGTCAAAATTTCCTGTCATGCTATCCTTATTCAAGCATATATAAATCATGTTTACCTCTCTTCCGGACTGGTCTCACGGAAATTCATGAAATAAGCATGATGTTTTAAAATGTAAATATGTGATCTGTGCACCAAAAGTGGGAGAATACATTTCCCCACCAGGAAAGGAGTAGGTGGAGGAGACATGACTAGAAACAGGTAGTAGTTTGAAGGGTGTGGAGGTCGGGGGGGCGGATGGATGGATACATTTACTAGTTACACTCATTCCAAGAAGCTTTCTACTGTGAGTGAAGTTGTCAATTCGTAATATTGTCACATAATCCTTTTGTAGTGGAGGAACGTAATCGTCACATTATTCATGTCCATAACACATAATGTGCATTTCACAGTTCGTGCTCATTTCACAAAATTTTCGGAGACTGTGTTGCCTCTCTCCTCATTCAACCTCTTCTTGCCACCCCACCACAAACTTGATCTCCTCCCATAACTCTGTTCATATTCCCATTTATATTCCATTTCCATATTTCAATTGTGCAGGCGCACTCAACCTCAGTCGACAAATGAGGGATGATATCCCTTTCTGTCTCCAGGCCAAAGTTATTAACAGCTTCATCCAAGACACCTTCTCAGTTGCATTTGCCACACTCAGTCAGTTGATGGAGGTCAAACTACTGAAGTCATTTTCACCTGCACCTACCTAGAGGTACTACTCTTGCAATGCAACCTCAACACAATTTTCCTCCTAAACCTAAAACTTGTTTAAAACAGTTGCAACAGGACAGTGAAAACAGTTCTGCTGAAACCTTGCTTATCCATTACTGCCTTTCTTTTTCAGCTAATAATTTCCTCAACTCTCAACCCCTCCCTCTCTTCTGACCAAACAACTGGATTGGCGGTTTGCATTTATTCCTTATGATGTACTAGCTATTATGCTAATGTCTGCAAGCTAGCTAGCCTGCTCATACTGCAAGCAATCTAGCCTACCGCACACATACCGCTATTAGCTTAACGCAGCCTTAAACCATTAGCAAGCTCACCTTTCCTCTGAAAAAAAACTTGTAAGAAGCTGTTTTCCCACATTCTGTTTCCTCTCTCCTTTTCTTTTTTGGCTTCCAGACTTTGCTTTGGTTTTGAGCATGTTTGTGTGAGGCACTAGTGTCTGTGTTCCTCATCAGTATCCAGCAGTCACCGCGATTAGCCACGTTCAAATGTAGCGCAGGTGCGGACTAAACCATTTGCGAGAGGGGCGGGGATGCAAAATTCAGTCTCTCTATTTTTTTTATCACTAATTACTTGGAAATGTAAAATTGTACACCAAAGCAAACTTTTTAGTCCAGGCTCTTTGAAGGCCCCCTCCACCTGGGAGCCCTGGGTAGTCAGTTCCACTATTCCCCCCCACTGTGACGGCCCAGTCTCGAGAAAAAAATGTGTTATCCGAAACAAAATGTGTTCGCTAGAGATAACGACATAAATAACTCAATATCTTGACAGAACAAAGAAAATTAACACGTCATCACGGGAAAATGGCGTATAATAAAATGTATGCATATACTGTATGTCCTCATTGGACGTCCATGCTACACATTATGTAGACTACTATGTGGTTGTATGTCACTTGTGGCTGTGAAAGATGAATGTTTATGAGCGGAAGCTGATCCGAGGCCTGACCCTCATCCCTCCTTCATCGCTCATCCCTTCTTACTCCTGTACCCCCCCCACCCCCCCACCCCCTAACTTCACCCTATCCTTCCCCTACCACTAAATCAGCTTCAGCCTACCAGATTTATTTTTAGTATCCCGCACATACATACACAGACTCGCCCTCTTCCCTTTCAGTGTGAAGCACTTTACACCATGGTATCATCTGAGAAGCGATTGTGGCTGCTTGGTGGGTAATTGTGTATCCACAGCCATGGTCTGTGACTCTATGAGAGACAGAAACGCTCTGTGCCTGCTACAGCATCACAACACATCTTCGACATGTCCTATCCACCGTAGGAGGGGGCGTCCAGTCACGGAGTGGTGACTTAATGCACCAATGCTTTCTGTCAACTCGCTAAGCTGTTGTCGTTGGAATTTGTTATTGCGTTAATTGTCAGGTAGGACTGTTTCATTTCCAGCCCATGACCCATTCCAGAGGCTTTCACTTAGGAAAACTCCACTCTTTCTCACATTCTAGAATATGGAATTGCCAGCCTGTATTCTTGAGGTAATACAGTAAGAAAACATTCAATGTAGTTCATGAAGGACAGTCCAGTTTACAGTAAGGCATGGCACCACAGGTGAAAATGGAAAAAGAAAATCCTATAAGAATGATATTTTATATGTTGAATATGGACACAAAGACAGACACTTTTTTTTATTATGATTTGTTATTAACATATTTGATTTGATAATATGTCATTAAAAATGTGCTAATTTGCATATCAGAACTTGTTTTTGTACCGTGCATAAAGGCTAATGGCTAAAATAAACGTACCTACGGAGAAATATCGCCGGTTACCAGTCTTGCTTTGCCAGATTTTTCTCCCACTGAAGGTTACATGTCCCACAATGACAAGTGAAGAGGTAGGTTGTAAGTTTACTAGTTGAAAACGTTTACTCGCTCGCTTCATCGATTCCGCCATTACCAGACTTTTTTTCAGGGAGGGGAGGGGGAGAGAAAGGAGAGGAGCTAGTTTTTAAAAGGAAAAGCTACGACTCGGGCCGACCGTGACAACAAGCTTTAGGAAAGAGGTGAAAACAACACCGCTGGTCTGCGTGTGTGGCTGTTTGTTTATATCAGTACTTCTCACGGAAATCTCCACGTAGCACACGTTAGTAGGATTGGTTACAGGGTCCGAAATCGCTTATTGCAGGTTTAAGGAGGCATCCAGTCTAGTCTGGTCTAGTTTAGTCTACTCTTGTAGTCTCTTTAGTCTTATCTTGTGTTTTTTTCTCAGTGAATAAAATGTGTATTTTCCTGTTTCATTCTGATGAATAGCTGGTAATTTACACAGGGATTTGTAAAAAATTTCAGATGAATTATTAACAAATTACTATATATATGGCGAAAATCTCATATTTTAGATAAGAGTCAAGATAACCTTTATTATCCCAAGAGGGAAATTCGTTTGGCAGCATGAGCATCCATTAAACACCCATGTGAACACAGTAAAAACCAAGACATAAGACATACAGATGTTAAAAACCATATGAGGTTAGGTAAAAAAATAAATAAAAATAGAGATACTGAAAAATAAAATGGGTGGGGAAAGTGAAAAGCAGCGCTTGCCCCTCCCTCATTACCACCACTGAGGTGCCCTTGAGCAAGGCCCTTAACCCCAACCGCTCCAGTGGAGCTGCTCAGTGGCCAGCAGATTAGACTGTGGTTGTACTGATCAGCTTCCAGGTGTGAATGTGTGTGAATGTGATCAGGGCGTTCCTGAAAAAGAGAGCATTGCTCTCAGTGAAACTCCCCTGAATAAATAAAGGTTAAAAAAAAAAAAAAAATAAGACACTAAAAAGAATAGATAAAAATGATACAAAATAACAAAACATATAGGAGCAATAAAAAACAATACAGTTCTGTGCTTACTAAAGTGCATAAGTGCTACAGTATTTCCCTCAGCTAAAGTTCATTATAAAACCTTACTGCAGCTGGGATGATGGAGTTGCTAAAGCGCTGAGTATGAGTACGCGATACAATCAATAAAACCAAAACATAGCTACTATAAAATCTATAAATTAACAATTTATAGTTGTTTTGTATATTTTATGAAATTACAGTAACTATAGAAGCCAAATATTATAATATCTCAAAATTCATCAATGCAGCCAAAATCACCTTAATAGTTGTTTGACTCTAATGAACACAGATAAGAGATGTGAGGAGCTCAAATGCCTCCATGCAAAGACACAAACACAAGTCAAACATGAAGTGAGGAACACAAAGTCCTCAAACTTGTGTGTGTGTGTGTATGTGTGTGTGTGTGTGTGTGTGTGTGTGTGTGTGTGTATGTGTGTGTGTGTGCCTGTGTGTGAACATATACAGTAGAATTCCATAATACTATGTAACTCTGCATGGACAAACATTTACATGTTGTTTTTTTCCATGTTTGTTCATGTGCTTATGTGTGTGTCTGTATGTAAGTGCATTTGTCTGAGAGTGTGCGTGTCTATATGTGTGAAAGTGTGAGTGAGTGTGTGTGTGTATGGCTATTGCCTAAACCCACTCACAGAAATAATACACATACATACAGTATTATCATAGTCAGGGATGTAGTGGAGGGTAAACCTACATCAACTCAGTTTACCAGCTTTTTATATGTGGTAGAATAGCAACTTTTTGGACTACCATAAATCTTCATGTTCGTAGTATACATATAGTATAGTATATGATGTTATATAGAGTTGTATGAGGATTGGGTATTTAAAGGGAAAAAAGCACATGAATGCTTTTCTGAAAATATAACTCATTTTTGTTTCTATTGTTTGTGTGTTAGTGGTTATATTGTGTGTGTGTGTGGGTGGAGTGGTGGCGGGTTGAGGGGGGTGGGGGGGGTTAATTCCATTGCAGTGATCTTTAAAGGCCCAGACAGCGTCACAGTTATTCAGGCTCAGCAGCCGCCTGCCGAGCCACAGCAGCAATTTATAACTTTTGGGTAAAACAAAGGACAGAGAGAGAAGTTTTCTTTGTGTGTGTGTGTGTTATGCAGGTATACTGTATATCGGTGTATTAGATTACATTGGATTAGATGAAACTTTAAGGATTCCTGTGGTTTGTCGCAGTAGTGAACAGTAATAGGATACAGCAAAGAAAAATAGAATATAACTAAGAATAGAGCAAATGAGTGTTATATAAATGTATTCAACCGACAATCCCAACACTTGGGCATATGAAGTAGACATGCATAAATGAAAATGTAAAAAAAAAAAAGTGTGGTTTCCAGCATTAACAGGATGTAAAATAGCAGCAGTAGCATCAGAACTTACTAAGACAGAAAGACAATGTGAGACTTGTGCATTATGAAAAAGGTGGAAAATTACAAAAATGAAAAAAAAAAAAAAATACTGTATATATCCATATATATGCAATATATAAAAATGAGAGGAATAGACAAGACACTATGTGAAAGATTACACCATACAGGATGGTATTAAGAGGTCTACAGGAAGCCATACATGTGTACAGAAGTGACTACAGAACTGTGATATATTCACTTCAGTTTGCAGATCTAGATAATATGTATGTGCATACACACAATTGGGTGGGCTGGGTACGCAGGCGTGGATGCATGGGTGGGCAATTTTGTGTGCATGGACTTATGTATCAGTACATCTGCAAAGACCAGCGGGAAAATAAAAGAATAGACACAAACTGTACATTCTGCCCCCTCCAAGTGACAGTATTTGGAGATACACTATGGTTTTCCCTGCATATGTTATTCCACTGTCAGAGTCGCACCTTATAATTAGATTCTATCCACGCTTCAGCACACCGTCATATACATTTCCACAACAGCACCACATGGAAAACAAAAACAAGAGCGAGAGTAAATAAAAGTTTTGAAGGTCCAGCACCGTCGCTGTTACTGGATGGATGTTTGCTGGCTGGGGAGGAAGATTCACTTTTGAAAAGATCAGTGTGTCTAGTTTGGGACAACATGCAACTGTGACATTGTATGTTGAATGTATGGGCTCGATTTTGTCGTGAATCGAGGCACAGATGCAGACGGTGGCGCAAGTTGACAGCGCAAAGCTCACTTGGGCGGGACCGACAGAGTTTTGTTAATTTTGTGACCAGAGGTGCCGGTGCGGCACGGACACAGACAGCGCAGTTGTAAAAGGGGTTGGATAAGGAAGAATACATTATCAGTAGATGTGGTAGTGGCTGGAATCAATCATGGCCATTCCTCTCATCCCTTTTAAAGAGTAACTAAACCCCAAACCCAAATCTGTGGTGAAGCCTGACACCTAATGATGAAAAGCAGGATACTGAACTGGTCATCTGCTATTGGCTGATCTTTGGTGCCAGGTGATGTCACCATGTTGTACTCTATAGAATGTGACATCACCTGGTACCAAAGACCAGCCAATAGCAGATGACCAGTTCAGTAACCTACTTTTCACCATTAGGTGTCAGGCTTCACCAAAGATTTGGGTGGGGTTTAGTTACAGTTGGCAGTGCACTCCCTGCCATATAGCGGGTAACACTTTATTTTCCGGGTCCGCAAATTCCTAATAATTTCTTAGAAAAGAACTGTTAATTTCTTAGGAAGTTTCCTGGAAAGAGCCATTACATTATGTACTAATTACAGGGAAAAGAGAGAAAGAGTTCAATGCTAGTAGGTAGGTAGTAAGTACCTTTAATTTCTTCTGAGTTTCCAAGACAGACCCAGAACGAAATGATGTAGTAGTTATATAGACAATTTGAAATAAGAGGAAGAAATTCAACAAATAACTATATTATACAATTATATGAATAATGCCTTGGGTTACCAAATTGACCTCTGCCTATTATTATTCCAATAAATAGTTTATAGTTTTGCAGCTCTTATTGATTCCACCAGACTGCTTACATTTTCTATATAACTACTACATCATTTCACGGTTCTTTCCAGGAAACTTCCCAAGAAAACAGTTCATTTCTAGGAAATGATTAGGAAATTGTGGACCCAGAAAATAAAGTGTTACCATATAGTGCACTGACAGTTTTGTAAGGGATGAGGAGAGTCCAGACCGGCTTCTCCCAAGAGGAAACCGATATTGTTGTTCTTGAGATGCAGAGTCGCAAGGCGTGAATATACAACACCACAAATATGCCACCAAGGGCAGATGATGTCCCTTTTAAGCTGAATTCACATTTCTGGAGATATTGAAAATGCACCGACAGTTTTATGTAACACAGTGATACCACACCATAATAACATGTGCAGTTACAACTAACTTTGTGGTACAATAAAACTTGTTTCCATTATTTTGTCGGTTGCCTTTTGTTTTACTTAAATGATTAATAAGGTTGCATTCAATTGCTTTCATATTTGGCTAAGTTTACATGCGCACTATAATGACACTTTTGCCAGTACTGTGAGTAAAGCAATAGTCTGTTTAAGTCATTTACATAAACTAACAACTCCTCATAATAATAATCCTGTTTACATGAATTGAGTACTTATTTTGATTATCCAGACGCAATTGTGGAAATCAGAGCTTTTTTTGCTGAAACAGTAACTTGTTTCCTGTCCTGCCATTATCAAATTTAACCAAATCAGTTGCAGCCATGATTCTGCTCCGCCACATCATGTTGTGTGTCACAGCCATAGCTATCTCTACTTGCAATTAAAAATGCAACGCTTCAGGCGATACTCTAGGAAACATGCAGTGCGCTTCTGGATGAGGATAGGGAGTGAGGATCGGTGGGAACGGCCGGTCCTGAACTACTTCACCAGTGTGTCCCCAGGATGTCACTGTCTGTGCTCTTGTACTCCTGATAATTGCACTGTAGAAACTTGGTAGCTGTGTGTAATAGCCTATCGTGTTAAAGCTAACCGGTTTGGAGTGCACAAAAGCACAGAAGGTCTTATAGCCTTCCTTTTTTGCAAGAGCCTGGTGCTAGTTGCGCAAAATTTAGACAGATATTGGTAAGAATCATAGCCCAGTAGGGGATTCTTCAGGTTGAAGAATTTATATTAAAGTGAAACAGGTAAGCATAACATGCATAAAGGTATTTTATATATATGTTTGATATGATTTTGTAGGGTCTATGTGGGCGCACCGTCACCAACTAAAGCCACAAAAGTAGCACAGAACGCCTGCATTTTCACATGTAGCAAACATTACCCTTTTACGAGAGAGTGGATTACAGTTTCATTTACAGATTGTTGGAAAACATGCCATCTTCGCATAATGGAAAAGAAGAATGTAAAAGCGAATAAATGTGTAGTCGTGGTTAAAGTTCTCAATAGTGAAATTTTGGTATGCCATTTCAATTGCTAATTTTGTCGAGCTGAGCGATGCGAAGACGTTTTGTTTTTGTTTTGTGGTGACTGGAGTTTGTATAGCTTCAGGGGAGGAGATTAGAAATCGAAACGCAAGAAGGCTGCAGTTCGCTTCACACTCTTCCGTCCGCCAGCCACTTTGCAGAGCCTGACTGGGGGCATATTGGCAACACAGGGGGGAAAAAATCCCTTTCTCCCTCACCCTCTTCCTGTTTTGTAAAGCAATCCAACAGATTTCCCGCCAAATTGCAACATTGTTACATCATCGGCTAAGCTAGCGGCACACTGTGTCTACATCATATGACTTGTTCGGATTGGTTCGACCATTTAAATAACTCAAGGCAGCAACGCCCCCGAGGGACACGTAGGCCAGATCTTCGTTGCGGTGTAATCTACTAGCGAGACTCATCTGGCTTGCAAGACTAGGCAAAGGCTGTCAGTCGTCTGCGTTACAGTCTAATTTGTTTCTAGTAATTATACTAATGTCTCAAAATGAATGTGGTAAAGATTTATTGATGCTAAAATGATACGTGTAACAATTATTGTGCTGAAAAGTAACCCAAAATTGTGCTGTCCGAATCTACATGCACAAAAAATGCATTGAAAATGACACATCTTTTTTAAAAAGTGTTGCCGTGGATGCAGGAACATTTATGTTTTTATATCTACAAGTTCTTGTCATTGAAAATCAATAATTATAATGTTCAATTAAAGATGATGGTAGCTGACAGTGATTATGTGTTATGCAAGGTCTAGTTAGTTGTGACGATGTAGAGCCTAATATAACCCACTGCAGCCTACAGCCACACACTCTGGTTGGATATTAGAAAGACTGTGATGTGTGTGTGTGTGTGCGTACGTGCGCGTGTGTACTGTGTTAACTAAATTCTTGTGTTTCCTTGCACATGCCTGTCTGCAGGTGTGTGTGTGTGTGTGTTTTGTGCTTGCACTCCTGCGTGTATTACCTAGTAATAATTAAATATTTAAAACATTTCCATATAAATCAATGTCCATTTTGCTACTCTCTGTTGTTGAATGATATGACACAATAGTGATCCAACCTATATCCAGTTTCTGAAAGCTTTTACATTTGCTGTACTTTCTTGTTTACTTTGATGGCTGCTGGTTTTTCAAGTCATATCGGAAAAAGCATTAGAACGGGATTTCATTACTACAGATTGAGAGTGTTCCTGTTTTTAACTCATTGGAATGCCCACATTCAAAATCATTTGTTTTTATGAATTTAAAATCAACCATAAACATATGGTTAAATTTATTTGTGTGAATATAACTGATAATTTAGATTTTTAATACCTTGGACTGCCGACATTGGTGGATTCCCTGACATGTTTACCTGCAAAAAAATCCCACACATAGGGAGGTTGGCGTGAATGTTTTTGCCCAGATGGCAGTTTGTATTTATGGAAAAAAGATGACTTCTTGAGATTGACAGATAATTTTGGCCCTGTGCCAGAAGATTGCCTACTAGTGTCTTTTGATGTTGAGGAACTGTACACTGTTATACCTCACAACATTGGCATTAAGCACTGTGTTCTGTGCCTACAACTAACATTTCCTTGCATCAGGGTGCTGACCCAAAACTATTTTGAGTTCTAATAAAAGGGAACTGCTATGTACAGAAGAGGATTCTGAGTCAGAATTCTAAAAAATAAAGTCAGAACTCAGAATTCTGACTTTTTTTCTCTCAGAACTCTGACTTTATTCTCAGACTTCTGACTTTTTTCTCGGTATTCTGACTTTATTCTCAGAATTCTTACTTTTCTCAGCGTTCTGACTTTTTTCGTAGAATTCTGACTTTAATCTCAGAATTCTGACTTTATTCTTAGAATTCTGACTTTATTCTTAGAATTCTGACCTTATTCTCAGAATTCTGACTTTAAACTCATAACTCAAATACATTTTTCACATTTGGCCCTAATCCTCTTCCGTATGGACACCCAGATGGCTCCTCACAAAAAATCTTCATACTTACTGAAACAAGCAGTCTTTTCTTTGAACATATATTTATGGAAAGATAGATTGATGACATACTGGTCCTGTGGAAAGGCGTCCTGTCTTCTCTCTCTGAGCTTCACAATTTCTTGAACTCCCTTACTCACCATCCATTCCAGTCACAGTGTGCTTGAGTTTTTGGATGTCACAGTGATCAAATAAGGTAACCAAATATGTACTGATCTTTTCCGTAAACCAACAGCCACGAATAGCTATATCTTCATGCTCATAATTGCTCATAGATCCAGCTGCTCTGAAAAAGACTCTACCTGTGAGTCAGTTACATAGAGTTAAACGAATCTGCTCCACAACCACCTCTTTACCAAGAAAATGCGTCATTTTCCCACTCCAAGATCAGGCAAAACAATGCACATCAAGGGCATCATTAACTGCAATACAAACAATCTAATCAATGCTATTAGATGCCCCTGTGGACTGCACAGGAACTCTCATTTCATATCTCACAGAAGAGACTGAACAGACAAGAAAAGAGCGCCACCTACAGAAACTCAAACTTCATCAACAGAAAATCTGAGGAACTCGAGGATTACCACTTTAAAGCTGCAATAAGCGATTTTCCAACCACTAGAGGGTGACAGAAACCACAACACATTTGTAAATAAAGCACAGCAAAGCTACTGAACCGCACATAAAGGCTAATCGCTAAGCTAAACGTACCTACGGAGAAGGCTCGTCGGTTACCAGTCTCTCTTTGCCAGATCTTTCTCCCGCTGAAGGTTACATGTCCCACAATGACAAGTGAAGAGGTAGGTAGCAAGTTTACTAGTTTAACAAGTTCACTTGCTCGCTTCATTCCGCCATTACGAGAATTTTTTTCAGGAATAGGAGGGGGTGAGCGCCGCTTTCAAACAGCGAGGGAGGAGACAAGCAAGTTTAAAAAAAAGAAAAGCTACTGAATAGAGCAGGAGGAGCTTCATTCCGGTGCGGAATTTGACAACAAGCTTTAGAAAAGAGGTGAAAACAGCAACACAGCTGGCTGCTGTGTGGATATTGGTTTATATCATTATGTCTCAATGAAATCTCCACATAGCACACATTAGTTTCAGGATTGGTTATAAGGTCTGATATTGCGTATTGCAGGTTTTAAACCTAATCAGTGTTAAAGTGTTCAAGGTGAAAATATTATCAGCACTCTTAAATATGATAAAATGGCATGGAAACTGTCCCATCACCATGTACTGCATGGCACAAACCCCGTATATCAACAAACCAGCAACTGTCATTCAGCCAGACATGCTGATATGCACATGTAAGCACAAACACACACTGCATGTTGATGCGACTGCACAGACAGGAGAGGATGTGCAGCAGGGAAAGAGAGGAGAGAGGGAGAAACAATGAGAGAGAGAGCATGGAAGATAGCAGAGAGAGAAATGAATAGCAGAAGGACATAGAGTGTGGAAAGAGAGAGAGAAAGTCAGATAAAAACAAATAGTTATTATAGATAGTGATGATTATGTACTATCATTGAGTATGTTTTTAAACCAAAATAATTAATAGTTATTTAGGCTGCCTTTTAAACATCTGGCCAGGGACAGCAGATGAAAATTAGCCTTTCTGGCTAACTCTGGCTCATTTACAGTTTGACTGTTGATTGATGTGCATTGTCCCTGAAAAAATAAACCAATAAACAATTACAGATGTTGATGATTATGTACTTTTATATAGTACATGTTTTAAACCAAATAAGTTATTATAGATATTGGTAATTATGTTCTGTTGTATAGTACATGTTTTAAACCAAATAATTAATAATAATTATAGATACTGGTGATTATGTGCTATTGTATAGTACATGTTTTGAAGATAAATAATCAATAGTAATTGTAGATACTGCAATTCTGTTGCGTTGTATAGTAATTGTTTTCAAACCAAATAATTTACTAAATGTATATGAAAATGTATTTTTTATATACTGCTTTGGTAATATTGTTTCTGATAAACAGTCATGATAAAGTAACTGAATAGAGAATTGTAGGCAGCGAGTAAGACAGATGGAGAGAGGGTGAGACAGGATAGAAGACAGAAAGAAAGACAAAGGGGTAAAGAGAGAGAGAGAGACAGAGAGAGAAAAGACAGAGCGGTGGAAACAGGTGCAAATCCCAGAAAACCCAGAAGTCATCAATCTTCCATTGAGGTGGAACAAGGCGAGCTGCCCCAGTTGGAGCCACACTCTCCGCGCTGCAAATGCATTACCCACATTCATTTCATCTATCACTAGCACTTCCTCCACAATTTGCCAGGAAATATAGATAGGAAATTTTGCCAAAGAAGGACAAGAAGGAAAACAAATGACAGTTTTTGAAATATGGTTTTAAGTTCTCGAGTACATTTACATGCACACTAATTATTCAATCTTAGCCCAATTAAGGCAATATTCTGATTATAGATATTGTCATGTAAATGCCTTAGGGTCATAATCAGAGGAAGCATAACATGATTAACATGATTAATTTCTACTCAATCTTTCCTTTAATCAGGGAATGTAAATAAATACATAAAATATGTTGTATTTCCAAACAAATACACTGACAGCATCTTCTGCTTTTGGACAGGATTGCAAGTTTTCCTCTCAAGTGTGACATCATTTTTCAGACCAAGGAAGGAATTCTGGATCCCGCCCCTTTCAGTCTAACGTGAAAATGAATCAGTGTGTAAAATTATTGTATTTAACTATATCTAGTGCTAATATTTTCTCTCGAGGGTTCATCTATTAAGCATTTCTTTATTTGTTGAGGTGGATTCTGATGCTTTTCCTGGCTTTGTGAAACGAGGATAACGCAACATCTGCACCTAATAGCGAACTATTTTGTTTTTTAAATTCAGTAACAACATGTTCAAATATGTAATAACTTTGTCATATGTCATTTCTACTTACATTATTTCACCCATTTTAAGAACAGAACGATTGGCAAAAAAAAGATCCGGATATAATCCGAAAGCCCAGAAATGACAACACTTGAGAGGACAATAAGAACACTCCTGTTAAGGTGTTCTGTAAAAATGCAAAGAGAATGAACAAATACAAAGAAAGGTAGAAGAAATGTTTTGACATGTTCGCATGCAGACAAGAAAGAAGAGGAAGTGCTGGGAAAGCCAGTTCTCATTTGATAGATTATTAAGTGAATCCATGTAAACACCATTATCAGAGAAATTGCGTCATGTCGAACCATGTAAATGTTTTAATGGAAATACTGCCAGTAATCAGAGTGTTAGTGTGGCATGTAAACGTACTCACTGAATTTCTTGTCAGTTGGCTGCCGATGATGATGAAAAAGCATGTGGCAGAGAGCATTACAATGAAACAATACATTCTTCATAAGGTTATGTCAACACTTTTCAAGAAACACATTATAAATTATTTGCAACTAGCAGCACACAACACATGCTGTTTTACAGTGTTGGGCGGTAAGGTGTTACTCAGTAATGTGATTACATTTTTCAGTAACAGTAGTGTAAGGGATTACAATTACAAATTCAGTAATTACATTACAGTTACTAATCCCAGTAACGCTCCGTTACTGTCTTAGTTAAACCCCATTCAACCTTTTATTTTCCATCCTTCGAAATTTTCCCCCCAAAAAATTCAAAATCCCTCTTTGTTTTTTCATCATAGGTATCTTAAGGCACGGTTTACGTCAGCTATTACCCAAAAAAGCAAAACAAAAGATTGAGGGTGAGACACAGACTCTCAGCAACTGGAAGTATTCCCATTACTCTGAATTGATCTCAGTCATGGGATGCAGGAGAACATTATGGTCCGATGTCAAATTTGTGTGGGCAGCAAAACACTTTCCACAGCGAAAAACACAACATCCAATTTATCAAAGCATCTGATACGGCAACACAGCAATGTGAAACTCAGGGAAAAACAAGGAGACTCTACTGCCAACGAAACAGAAAGTGAAGGAACGAGTAATGTAACTAATTACTGCTCCTGTTGATTAATTAGTAAAGTCATGTGATTTTCCACGTAACTTGCCCAACACTGGTTGTAAATGGCAAATTCTTAAAGACTAGATGACTGTTGAGGCCGCTGAACTGGAGACCTGAAACAGGCCGAAAGTATCTGATCAGCATAATATACCGCTGACCCAACGCTCCACAAGGTGCTGTCAAACTCAATATGCCTCACTGTGCTTGTTTCCCACTGTCTGTGCTTGTATGTATGTGTGTGTGTGAGTGTCAGAGCACACACACATGAAGTATTTCTCCATCTCTTGCGAATGTGTCCTCTTGCATTTGTGTGTCTACAGCACTTGCAAATGCATGTGTGTTCACTCACGTGTGTCACTGCAAGTGTGTGAGGGTGTGTGTGTGTGTGTTTTCAGCTCTTCAAGGTGCTTCACATGGAGTCTCCTTGCATAGGGTCGCTTTAATTGAACGTGGGCCACAGACATAGGAGGCAATTGACCTGAATCTTCATACCCACCAAATGATTGAGATTCTAATCCATTTGGACTCTAAAAAAGTGGGTGATTAAAGTGGTTAATCATAAAACACAATGGTAACTGCATTCTGAGCAGTTACCCGCATTCTGATCAATTCTATTAATTAGAGCTAAGTCATGAATTTACTATGCTAGTGATTGCTGTGAAGGAGTCAGTTTGCTGTTGCTCTACTCTGAGTGGTGCTGCAGGTGACAGCCAATGAAAATATTATAGAAAGTGATTGTTGCATATTTAACATGTCATTTACTAACTGACCACTTCTGTGGCGGTGGAAAATATTCACATTTTTAAAAGTAATCTGCTACTTTTTCATGGAAATAAATTTTGCTACATTTTGTGTATTGGCAGTTGAAGAAAGCTTTTACATTTGCTGTTCTAAACTCCTATGGTGAGGTCCCTCTTTCCCTGCTGCACAGGAAGTGATGCGTTCAAACTCTCAATAGCCTGAAAAAAACCCATCCTCCCCAACTTAAAAGTATTTTCACCTGACTCTTCCCTGTTATTTGAAATAAATTGCAATACCCTCCCTCTTTCTGAATAAGGATTACAGCCACTATATATTGACAAAGCTTCCCTGGGCCTACCTCAGGAATGATCAGATCCAATGCTGTATCACTCAGCTTTCAGCTTTCAACAAGTCCACAAATTTTCCCCCTTGCAATTGTACCAAAATGTGCATCTTGAAGCACCTGACAACTTCGCCCCCCTGTTTATGTATAGCAACCAGGGTTGCCAGATCTGGGAAGAGAAACAAGCTTCCCAGACTGTCACAAGAAGGCCAAAACAGGTGACTTGGCTCTGAACACGAAGCCAAAAATGGGCAACCATGTACCTTTTTTTTTTTTTTACCTTTATTTATTCAGGGGAGTTTTACTGAGAGCAATGCTCTCTTTTTCAGGAACACCTTGATCACATTCACACACGGAAGCTGACCAGTACAACCACAGTCTGATCTGCTGGCCACTGAGCAGCTCCACTGGAGTGGTTGGGGTTAAGGGCCTTGCTCAAGGGCATCTCAGTGGTGGTAATGAGGGAGGGGCAAGCGCTGCTTTTCACTTTCCCCACCCAGATTTATCCTGCCGGTCCGGGGGATTGAACCGACGGCCTTCCGGTCACAAGCTCGCTTCTCTAACCTTTAGGCCACCACTGCCCATTCTCACATCCAGAAAGACGCGTCACATCACTGACAGAAAAGCACAAGCCAAATATATATATTATATATTACTGCAAATAACACTGATGTTTATTGTTTTGGTGAACTATTACTATTCATTTGTTAACATCTATAATATTAGCTGAATCAACACAGTATATTCCTTTGGAAACATAGGTTCCTGTCCTGTCATGCCAATAAAGAAGATTTGAACTTGAATTTGAGAGAGAGAGAATGAGAGAATGAGAGAGAACAGCCTGATCTCCTGAAACTTTTGTGAAATAAGCACAGTGTCTTAAAATGCAAATACGTGCTCATCGCACAAAAAGTGAAAGAAAAATAGGTTTTCCCATCACGAAAGGTTACATGAAGGAGGCACGACTAGAAACAGGTTGAAGAATAGATAGAGTGGACATTGCTTTTCATATCAACACCTTTAGGTGGTCATTGGGCCCATATATATACTAATTTCCAATTTTTTAAAATGCTGTTATAGAAATGAATAGTGTCCACATGAGAAATAATGCTCGCTGCCCTCCATGAAAATGTGGTGAAAACTATACAGTTGTCTTTGGTGCTTATAGAAGATTGCTGGGATACACCAAGGTGTCAATAAAGACGGAAATATCAGCAGGCAGGTGAGCGCACAGGGCAATGAAACTGACAAACCTAGAGTAATGGTGGCCTTGCCCACTTATTTACCTCCCATTTTGTTGGTTAGCAATCTGTTATTAGTGGAGCCAGTTTTGTTATTTTTTGAGAGGTTGGGACATGGAATGGATCCAGACTTGTCAAGCAATCCAAGAACCCGCTGGTGGACACTGGTGTTTAAAGTGTAACTAAACCGCAAACCCAAATCTGTGGTGAAGACTGACATCTAATGGTGAAAAGGTGTCACCATCTATAGAGTACAACAGGTGGTGACATCACCTGGCACCAAAGACCAGCCAATAGGAGATGGCCAGTTCAGTACCATACTTTTTACCATTAGATGTCAGGCTTCACCACAGATTTGGGTTTGGGGTTTAGTTACTCTTTAACTGAAGAAGGAGGTCTTCTGGGTTTGGTTGGCATGGAAGACTGCTGATTCAGCAGAGAGGTACTGGCAGGCCAAAAAAGGCTGCAGCTGCGGTTGTTGAAGAAGTGAAAGCCCGGGTGGGGGGTTTAATTCGGAGAGGACATCGAGAATGAACGTTCTAGAAAACTCAGGAGGGCGAGCCAGGACATTACCCCCGGCTGTTCTCAGCAGGGAATGGGGAAAGTGTTTAAAGGTAGAAGGAGCACTTTGAGGAACTCCTAAACCCAACAGACACACCCTCTGCTTATGAGATTGACCGCAGTAATGCAGGCCTTGTACAGGATCGTAGCGGTAAAGAGAGAGCTGGACCATAAAGCAAAGCGATCGATGTACCGGTCGATCTTCGGTCTTACCCTCACCTATAATTATATTCTCTGGGTAGTGACTGAAAAAATGAGATACAACCGGCAGAAATAAGGTTTCTCTGCAGGGTGGCTGGCACAGTGATCTGAGACCTCAGAGTCAAGCCACTGCTCAAAGTGGTTTAGGCACCTGTGTGTTGCAGTAGTAAAATCTGTACAAAGTGCACATCAGATTTCTAGGCTGGTAAAGGAGAAAAGGTGCCTAATTCCTGGCATTCCTATTTTGAAGGTGAAAATATGTAGTTTTGGATATTGCCTTTATATGACTGTCAAAGGAAAAGTCTGAATCAAAGATTTTGAACTGTACAGCCACTGAAATTAAGAGAGAGATCTGATAACTGTCAGCTTTGTAGCTCAGGAATGAGCATTTGAACCCTAAACCTAAACCTAGAAGTGAAAGAAAACACCAAAATTACAGATAGAAATACGGATAAAATTCAAGAATAAGACAGGACCTAGAACTGCATCTTGGAGACTGCTGAAGTAGATGTTAGAGTAGGCAGACCATCTATAATGACAAATTGTTAGTCAAACTAGTTAAGAGCAATACTGAAAGTTGCAGGCGCCAACAAGATTCTCTAAGAGGAGGCCATGATCAGCAGCATCGAAGGCTGTATGTACCTCAAGGAGAAGAAGAAATTACACAATGATCCTCCACTGAACAGACTCAGAGGACAGACAGGGATTCAAACCAACATCCTGCTGTACTGAACAGACTCAGAGGACAGACAGGGATTCAAACCAACATCCTGCTGTACTGAACAGACTCAGAGGAGGGATTCAAACCAACATCCTGCTGTACTGAACAGACTCAGAGGAGGGATTCAAACCAACATCCTGCTGTACTGAACAGACTCAGAGGAGGGATTCAAACCAACGTCCTCCTGTACTGAACAGACTCAGAGGAGGGATTCAAACCAACATCCTGCTGTACTGAACAGACTCAGAGGACAGACGGGGATTCAAACCAACGTCCTGCTGTACTGAACAGACTCAGAGGACAGACAGAGATTCAAACCAGCATCCTGCTGTACCCAACAGACTCAGAGGACAGACAGGGATTCTTAATCCGTTCCCAGTCAAACCCCCCTTGCAAAGTCTGTCAGCAAAACAGAAGCGCAGACCTGCCAGGACAAGAAAAAAGAAGTTGGCCTCACTAATGCTAAATTAGTAATCAAAATAATTTGCCTATTCCCAGAGTAAACAAGCACTCTCTCCCTGTCTCTTTCTCTCCCTCTCTCTGTGTGTGTGTGTGTGTTGCAGCTCCGTGTGTGACAGACTCACTGGGGAGCACAAACAAACAAGTGCAATGAGAAAAGCCAGTCAAGTTATTTTCAGTGGAATATGTTTTCTCTACGATTATAGGTATACTATTAAAACATCTGAATAATATTGGAAAAAAATTGAAAGGAAGAAAGGTACTGTATGGGTCAGAGGGTCTACAGAGAATAATTAGGGCAAAGGAGGATGGAAGTAATCTGAGAGATTGCCTTCCATCTGGTAGAAAGGATTTTATTTCCAGGATGTCAAATAAGGGGAAGCCATAGCCAATTTTGGGCATGACGCTTAGTGTGAATCATAAATCAGTGCTGACTTTTGAGATAGATAGTGGTATGAAAACCCAAGAGGTGACGCCTCATTTAAAGGCTTGGGTTTATTAGATTTGAACCAGGTTTCAGTTAGGTTTTAGCTTTCAGTTAGCTCTGAAATTGAATTTATGACCAGTAATCAATTCATCAAAGGAAAAATCCATCCTTGGATACTTATACTGTTATACATCATCAATCTCTGATATTGTGATGAAGTGCTGCAATTTACGTTTCTTGGTGTACCGACAAACCGACAACTTTCCCTCAACCTGCCTCGTCTACTTCTACATAAATTAGTGATTTCCTACATTTCCCAGGATGCCTTTTGACAACCCCCAGAGAAGGGATGTGAACTTGTTGCATTCCGCTGTGAGTTACTGCATGTAGGTGGAGAGTAACAGCGTTAGCGGAGTGTCATGTCTTGTGGCTGCATTGCATCATGGTCTACTGAGGCTACTGTCAGTGGAGAAATTGGTCTCTCTGCTTCGTCTATGATGGATTTCTCCCTGTATGATTGCTGAACGACGATGCAAAGTGGCGGCTCGAGAAAGAAGCCCTCGCTCTTTGATTCTGATGGACTGATACCAAAACCTGACGTTTACCGTTGATGTTTTAGATAGCTGAATTATTAAATTATTAAACTCCATTGTAGCTGCACTGGACATATCTCTACATCACGTTGTCTACGTTTGGCCAGTTACCTGCGGAAAAAGGAAAAGTACACCACCAAACAACAAAATAGACCCAGAAATGCAAAGTACATCACCAAAAGCTGTTAAGGTATATTTTTCCATAAGGAGACAAGCTTTGGGTCAGAGTGATATTGTGTTTAAAAGGCTATTTTTTTTATGTAGGATCTACTCTCATGCACAGGGTTTACTGGTATCAAGGAAAGGGACAGAGACTGCCACAGTGGGACAACTCAGCCTGGGAAAAGAACATGAAATAACTAGAGTGGAGCTAAACGAGATCTGTTGCCAGAGGCTTTCACCAATATTCTTTGAGAGGAGGTCAGCCTCCATAGAGTTAACATGGAGGCCATCTCTGTTTAGCAGGCCTGGTTTTCCCCAGAAGGTGGACCAATTCTCTGTAGCACTGGGTTGAAGCTCCAGTCAGCCAGCCAACACCTTAGAGAAAAGCTACTGAAGATTTCATTGCTTCCTCTCCTGTGGGAGAAGCTCGGAGATTCTGAATAGCAGTGCAAGGTCGCACACTGCAACAATGTTATTATTGTTATTACTGTCTTTGTCCAACATCATTAATCCCAATATGAATAGCCGCCTCTGTATTCCCTGTTGCCGTGGGTGAGCAGTGTTGAATTAGCAGAAACATCACTTACGTTTGCCCCCGGCTGGTCCAATGGGGCATCAGATCAGAGTGTGATGGGGAGTTTTTGCCTAGGGAAATCTACAGGCATTGGATTGTGATTTTTGGTTCACAATGCAGTGAATTATGTACATTTTTTGAGGGCAATACCACCTTCTTTCTTTCTCACTACCGTTTCTCATTTCACTTCTCATTATTTTCTTGGCGGGGTTGAAAGGCCCCAGAAACATCATTCAGACTCACACAGACTCACAGTTCTAATCAAAGCAAATGCACAATTTTAGTGCAGTATCCTGACAGCCAAATTTTATTTAATAGCAGGAGAAATACTGATTGATACTGACCGGCATGTTTTTTTTTTAGCTTTTATTTTTAATCTCATAAGGAATATGGTAGAACCTCATTTATCCAAGCCCCTCTTGTGAATCAAGGTCATAGGGAATAATAAAATGTTCGGAAGTACAATATAAAATTTTCAGAGCACTCGTTCTGAAATTCTCCTTTTTGCAGACTAAATACTTTTTTTTGCTGCATTTATCAGAATGCTGCATGAATTACCCACAACCAACAGAATATATTTTGTAATTGCTACATTTTGTCCTCATAAAGTCCATTTTCGGCCAGTACTCATCCACTAAAACCAACACCATCACTGGTACCAGAATCTGCACTGATACCAGGTTAATATAGGCTATCATCAAATAAGTCCTCCAATACTAAAAATCAGAAATCAAAGCAAAGCCACTTGATATTCCATCTTTACACAAGGAGAACAATGTTAGATTTAATAATAGAGGAAAATGGGTTATACATTTTTGTCCAATGTCCCTAATCTAAATCTAGATTGTTCTGTAATTGGTATCAGTTGACACTTAAGGTTTTGTACTCTGAATCGGTGTCAGATATTCTTCTCATCTACCTTTCCCAGGGTGGTGTGAACTTTTTCTGCCCCCGTGGAAAAATAGATCCCATCCAATCCCTAGCTATCCATTCATTGTGTTCCCTGTTGGGTATATGAACAAATACACACAACTCAGTTGCCTCACACTTCACATTCTCCTCACTGAGTTATATCTGTAAATGCAGACTCCACTCCACTGCATCAGAGCCAAAGATATTGCACAAGCATTCCCATTCACTATATCTACCATGTTATTCCAGTCTCACTGTATAAACTCCTGAACTGGTGAATGTTACAATCAATATTACAAATGAATATCATATTCATTTTACAGGCTGGTCATTTCAGAAGTGTGAGTGTTACTACTGCTAATGTAATACCTTCCCATTAATGTTATAAAGGTTATCTACTGTTAACATAACTTATTTCCAGTCAATGTAATAATTATTGCATCACAGAGATTGCTGAAACCTTCAGTTTTCCAAAATATGATAACTGGACTGAACAGTCAAAATTTAATCCTGCCACACATTCACAAATTTAGTTATTATCTATGGTACTAAATCTGCTCCTTACAAAAAAGTCACATGTGA
This sequence comes from Centroberyx gerrardi, assembly GCF_048128805.1. Classification (NCBI taxonomy): domain Eukaryota; kingdom Metazoa; phylum Chordata; class Actinopteri; order Beryciformes; family Berycidae; genus Centroberyx; species Centroberyx gerrardi. Next base: position 2,635,586 of record NC_136009.1, on the reverse strand, counting down.
AAACCCACATGTGAATTCAAAGCCCATGTGCTTTTTGGACACATGTTGGTTTTGAACATGTGAAATGTCCCATTGGCATTTTCACCTGTGAATTGTTTCTTTGCATGTGAAATGAAGTTTTCACATGTGAAACAAATATTGACATATCTAACAGCAGGTGAAAATGTGAAAAAATGTGAAATGTGAAAAAAATCTAGAAATTAAATTTTTTCGTCATGTGACGTCAGAATGTGAAAAATTGTTCATGTGAAAACCAACGTGTCTAGAAAGCACATGTGCTTGGAATTCATATGTGGGTTTTCACATGTGACTTTTTTGTAAGGGATGAAAAAGGGAATATTTATGGAAGAGGTCTTGGTGGACGGATTACATGTCAAAAGTCAATTAAATAAAACCCAATCGTGTAATAATTGTTAGATTAACAGGAATGAGGTTATTACATTACTGTTAGGCAACTTTCATTGCATGAATGGGAACTTAATTACATTAACAGGGATTTTACACAATCAAATTATTACTACGGTTAATCGTTTATTAGCTTAATGGGAAGTTACAGTGAGTCACAGTTTTACCTCTGTGGGTTCACTATTTATGTTACTACAGCGAAAGCTTGCACTGTCCATTCACCATATGCTCATGTCTTAGCAAGCCTCCTACTGCCAACTAAATGAATCCTGAACTCGCCGAGGACAAACTGCTACCAAGCCCCTTGTCACACAACAGTAAGTTGATCAAAGAGCTTAAAATGCAAGGAAGTGAATGGGCTTTTCCTATTTAAGAATGCACTACATGTCCTGATTGCAGCTCCTCTACTGTAGCTGTCACTTGTTTAATTGATTGGAGCGAGCCCACTCTCTCCTCCTTACCGTCTCTCCCTCTCGTTTTGAAATAGTTGAATTCAAGATACTTTGCCCTGTTCAAACGTGACACAACCTATGCATGTACAAGTCAACTCTAAGTCCCAAACAAAGTGTGTGCTGTAAGCGAGTCACTTCAAATGCAATGCGATAGATTGAAGTGAAAAGAGAAGAAGAGATGGACACATACCTCACGCACTCCTTTATCTCTCTGCGTGTTGCTGATGAGTAGATTAAGTCCAAATATGTGGCAATTCTCTCTCTGCTACTTAACCCTGTTGGACTTCAAGCTCGCACACTCTCTCTCTCTCTCTCTCCCTCCCTTATCTGCCTCTCCTCCCAGCTCTCTCTATCTGTTTCCCTTTAAGTCCCTCCCTCTTTCAGCCTCTCTTTCTCTCCACCCCTCCTCTCTCTCTCTCATATGATCCCTTGACCCCCCCTTCCTCTCTCTTCCCCTCCCTCGCTACACTTTCATCCCATCCTTGCCCGTCGCTCTGTCGCTCTCCCTGTCATTTGCTCTCTCTCTACCTCTCTCTCTATTTCTCTTGTCTCATCTCTCTTCTTTTTTTTTCATTCCTCTCTCCCTCCCTGTGTTCCCGTTCCTCTTTACTCCTGTCTTTCACCTCAGTCTGTCTGTTGTTTGGAAATGTCGCTAAACTTGAATTTTCCCCCTCTACCTCTGGGGACCCTCTCTCTGTCTTTCTGTCTCTCTCTCTCTCTCTCCCTCCCTCTCTCTTCCCCTATTCCTCTCTTTGCCTCTTATTCTATCTTATTCCCTCATTCCCTCCCACTCTACCCCCCCCCCACCCCCACCCCCCCTGGTAAATATGGTTCAGAGTTGTTGACAGAGTATCAGTGGTGAAGATTTGAGGCAAATGGTCTGTTTCTCTGCCGGCTGTTTTGCTGTATTGTAGCTGAGACGCTATCTGACTGCATCTCCCCCGAGCTTCTCAAGCAGGGCTCTTTCCCTGCGCTTAATCACACACACACACACACACACACACACACACACACACACACACTTCCAAGTGCGGCTGCTATGACAGGCGAGCACATATACAAACACAAATTCATGCACAAAAAAAGGTGGCATGCATGCACACACAGGTGCAAACACCTCACACATATGGTTTGGCAAGAGGTGTGACATGCGTGCCTACACATATGCACAGCCACAGATGATAAATGACGCATACGCCGCTGATCCAACAAGTTAAAACGGTGACACGCATTTACACTCACGCATGCACTGCGAAAAATCTCCATCTTTAGAAGTTATTCAGTCTAATATTGAGTCCTAAAATCCAAATTTTCTTAAAATAAGTGGAAAAAATCTTTTTCTAGTAGTGCAGTGATCTGCCTCATTCTAAGATACTGACACTCATTTTCTAGAAAATTCTTTTAACACATGAAACTGCATTGGAAACAAGTGGAATTCTCTCACTGCAGTGGCAGAATTTTTCACTTGTTTTAAGGAAATTAGGATTATAGAACTCAATAATCGACCAAATGACTCGTTAAAATGGAGATTTTTTGCATGTAAACACACACGCACTCACACACAGACTAGATTATAGATTATCTGACCCCCCCCCCCCCATGTAGCTAAACTGTCAGACCATTTGTTTTGTTCATCTTAAGGTTTGGAGCTGCAGGGGTCTGCCACGCCACAAAGACCCTCATCTTGTTCCCATCTAAACCAATTACCGATTTAAGATGTGATGAGATGCGTTGTGTGCATGTGTGTGTGAGAGTATGTTTATGCTTTGTGTGTGTGTAGGTGTGTGTGTGTGTGTGTACGTGTATGTGTGTGTGTTTAGGGGTATGCTTTGTGCAAGCAAATGAATTTGCTCAGGCCGTCACAGCTAATATATATTTTTGTAAATGACTCTGTATGTGTGTGTGTTGTGGTAAATCAAATGCAGCCTCATTAATTAACAACATTCCATTCCTTCTCCTTGGCTGAATAGTTTGACAGATGATCAGAGCGGCTACATATGTGTCTTTAATCTAACTCCTAATCAGAAAAGCTGCAGCTCTTGCATTTTTGATAGAGCTTTGATGGATGAGCGTCCTTCACTACTGCCTGACCTATATACAACAGTCTCTCCCTCCAACCTCTCTCTTGTATTTCTCTGTATTTTTGTGTCTCTGTCTCTTTCTGTGTCTGCTTTTATCTCATTGACTGACTACCACTACGGTATCCCTCCTCCGCCTGCGTTACCTTCACTTTGTCTCTCTCTTTATCTCTCTCACACTTGTCTGATCTGAGGCAGAGACAAAAAAAAGGTGAAAAAGGCAAAAGGCAAAAAATTTTTAAAGTTCAAATATGACTAGAAATAGCGACTTTAAATATTAACAGTCATGGTCTGAAATTACCACCAACCAAGAGCCAAATGCCATTAAAATTTGGTAGCTTTTTGAAACGATTTGAATGGCTCAGGTATTTGTAGTCTTTGGTTTGCCTGGTCTCAAACTTTGTCCCTGCTGGTCACCGTACACTCTCCCAGACCATGGACCAATCAAATCAAAGCAAAACAATGACTGAATCAGAGAGGCTCCTGATTGGCTGCCTGTTGCACTGCTCTACACAGAGTGGTAGCATCTAAACTTCATGTTAACTAGCCTAACGTTAGCAGAAACTTAAACCTGCAATAAGCAATTTTCCAACCACTAGAGGGTGACAGAAACCGCCACACATTTGTAAATAAAGCACAGCAAAGCTGCTGGACTACGGAGGCCCCTAAGGACGAACCATGCATAAAGGCTAATAGCTAAGATAACCATACCGTAGGTATTTACCAGTCTTGCTTTGAAGGTGAAGGTTACATGTCCCAGAATGACAAGTGAGGAGGCAGGTAGCAAGTTTACTAGTTTAGCAAGTTTACTTGCTTGCTTCATCGATTCCGCCTTTACGAGAATTTTTTTCAGGAATGGGAGGGGGTGAGCGCTGCTTTTAAACAGCGAGGGAGGAGACAAGCTAGTTTTAAAAATGAAAAGCTACTGAATGGGCCGGGAGGAGCTTCAGTCCGGAGCTGCTGTGTAGATATTGGTTTATATTATTATGTCTCAAGGAAATCTCCACATAGCACATGTTAGTTTCAGGATTGGTTATAGGGTCTGAAATCACTTATTGCAGGTTTAATGTTATTACAATGTGGTGACACATAGCAGGTCTGAGGCCACCAAAACAATTTTTAAAATTAATTGTATGAGTGAGCGATCAGGTTTTAAAGAGTAATTTAACTCCAAACCCAAATCTGTGGTAAAGCCTGACACCTAATGGTGAAAAGTAGGGTACTGAACTGGTCATCTGCTATTGGCTGGTGATGTCACCGCCTGTTGTACTCTATAGAAGGTGACATCACCTGGCACAAAGACCAGCCAATAGCAGATGGCAGATCATATAACATAGCGGATCATATGCTTTTAACTCATCTTGTTTAGATGACTGTAACTCCCTGTATTCCTGTCTCAGTCAAAAGTCACTCTCCCGTCTCAAGCTCATTTGAAATGCGAGATCATACAGTATATCCCCAATTTTAGCATCTCTCCACTGGTTAGATTTGGAATTGACATTAATATTTTACTGATCATGTTTTAAGCACAGCGAGGTCTGGCCCCTAGCTACATTACAGATTTCTAAGTGAAGCCTTAGATCCTCAGATCCCTGTGACTGCCCAGTCTAAACTCAAGATCAAAGGTGATTGATTCTGACTGTCTCTCAGTCTAGACTCAAGACTAAAGGTGATTGATTCTGACTGTCCCTCAGTCTAGACTCAAGACTAAAGGTGATTGATTCTGACTGTCCCTCAGTCTAGACTCAAGACTAAAGGTGATTGATTCTGACTGTCCCTCAGTCTAGACTCAAGACTTACGGCCGAAATACATGGGACACGGACGCGACACATCACAGGGCGGAGCGGGGTTTTTTACCTGCTACACAGACTCCGTCTTTGTAGCGTGTGGTTGCGTGCCAGCCGTGGTTTTCTGAGGAGATATCAAGTTGAGTTTTGCCAAGTGATAATGCAGTTGGTTATGCAGGGTTTGGAAGTGTAGACTATATTAACTGGCAGTGTTGTGCATGAACGCGCTCATGTTTTTGGTGAACGGTAAACTGAACGTATCCGTTTGCAACTAATGAACGTGCACTGTGTTTTACGGCACCCAAGGATTTACGGCACCCGGCATGGCTAGTGCAACTGGCAATTCAGACGCAGCTACCGGTACTGCTGAAGTACTCTAAATACTCTAAATTGTGTGCTCTGCAGAGCTGAAATCATAGCACATCTTTCAGCTACCGACTGTAATGAAACCAGTGGTGGAGCCTGTACCAGCTCGCTTGGAAGCATATGAATCTATTTTATGTTTTTGAACTGCTGCATAATTTGGTTCATGCAGGCTGAATAAAATTTCCATTGCATCTACAGTATACCTTTACTGCACCTCTTTTTTTCACTTTCTGCATAATATGACACATTGTTTAAGTGGTAAAACATGTACTCACATTGTTTTTTCTTGGCTTTTAAAAGTAATCTCTGTCTGTGATTCTATAGTAGTATAGGCTACAGTAATTAATTTAGCTTGGGAAGTGGGCAGTGGCAATGATTGGGGGCTGGGGATGGATGGGTAGGAGGAGGTTCTATTGAAAAAGAATAGCTCGGAGCAGCTCATTTTAAAAAAAAAACGGAAGAAATGAACGTGAACTAGTTCATTTTTTGGGACTGTGAACTTAGTTCAAAATTCAAAATTGTGAACTATGAACGTGAACTAGTTCATTTTAATCTGTGTGAACTGAACTTTGAGATGCCCGCACGGCTTCCGTGGTCCGTGTAGCAGCTTCAGTTGATTATAATGGACGCGCTCTGCTGCGGGCATTCTGCGGCAGATGTGTCGCGCCTCGTCTGTGTCCCATGTATTTCTGCCGTAAAGGTGATTGATTCTGACTGTCCCTCAGTCTAGACTCAAGACCAAAGGTGATTGATTCTGACTGTCCCTCAGTCTAGACTCAAGACCAAAGGTGATTGATTCTGACTGTCCCTCAGTCTAGACTCAAGACCAAAGGTGATTGATTCTGACTGTCCCTCAGTCTACACTCAAGACTAAAGGTAATTGATTCAGACTGTCTTCAGTCTAGACTCAAGACTAAAGGTGATTGATTTAGACTGTCCCTCAGTCTAGACTCAAGACCAAAGGTGATCTATCTATCTATCTATCTATCTATCTATCTATCTGTCTATCTATCTATCTGTCATTTTGGCATTATGCAATACACTATTTGCAGTTCTTTATATCAAGTTTCCTCTATGATTACAACTAAAGAACAGCAAATTAACCTCCGCAGAACCAATTTTCGAGTTTAGTCAAGGTTAGACACTCAGTGATTGTCAGTCCTATTATTTCAGAGGATAGAAATGGAGTTTTCATGTGAAAATGGATTAAGCGTAAGTGAAGAAAATAAAGCGCTGGCTTTCAATGACGCTGACATTTTCAGTTTGCATAAATGGAAAGATTAGCAGATGTATGCTGTGCTTCCTGGGCTTTTCAGTGGCAACATTTTGATAGGAGAAATGTTTTAGTGCGAAACTCGCACAGCAAATGAATAATATGCAAATGTGAAAGGTCCAAGGTCACGTTTGAAAAGTTTGTGTGTGATTCCAAAGTTTTCAGAGTTAATAGTCTAGCTGTCTGTCTGTAACATGTTTTTGTACTAGGTTTGAACCTAATTAAGTGGACTCTTTGCTCTTAATTAGGTCCAAACAGTGGAAGAGGGAAGGAGCGAGAGAGAGGTGAATCAGTATGCTAATATATAGGTGTTTTTGAGGGCAAGATATTGTCTAGGAAACAACATATGATCTATTTATTAACGCAGCCAAATAAATATGCAGACACACAGACCAACACACAGATAAACACACACAGCCTCAGTTGTCTGTTCTAAAGCAATGCCCCATACAATCCCATGTTTGTCATACAGTATGGATGAATTCATGCTACTGTTGGTTCTCTGTCCTCCCTGACTAAGGTATTATGATTTTTCTCATGTATCTCTCAAAGGCATTAGTGAATCAAATACACTATCTCCTCCATCAGCACAAATGAATTAAAAGCAGCCTGCAGCCCACACTTAAGCCATAGCACAGGGTCCCTGCTGGTGTGTGTGTGTGTGTGTGTGTTTGTGTGTGTGTGTGTGTGTGTGTTTTCAATGCATATACAGTACATGTAAAGTAATGTTGATGGCAAGCTTTTAGCATGCAATCATGACCACAACATTGCATGCTATTGTTGTTTTGTCTGACCGAACAGTACAGAAACGTATCTGTGTGTGTGTGTGTGTGTGTGTGTGTGTGTGTCTGTGTGTGTGTGTGTGTGTGTGTGTGTGTGTGTGTGCGTTCTCTGATCAACCCCTGCACAGATGGCATGGCATGCCCCTTTGGAGACGCACAACCTAATCCCTGGAACACATGGTGGGCTTGATCTGAGTGTGTGTGTGTGTGTGTGTGTGTGTGCATGAGAGAGAGAGATAGAGGGAGTGTGAGTGACAGAAGAGAATGTGAGTGTTTGTGTGTGCATGTGTGTGTGTGTGTGTGTGTGTGTGGGGGGGGGGGGGGGTATGTGCACAGCGTGCTACACAGAAGCGCTGACTACTAAAAATTAGCACTAATGGCAATGAATACAAAATTTTTAACAAGTCTAGTATTTGGTGTGTGATATTAGTGCACACAAAGTGTTAACAGCTTTTTAAATTATGCCCTTTGATATTCCATAAAAGACATGCTAATTAATTAAGATGAATTCACTTGCTGAAGTGTTGAGCAGAAATGTAGTTATCAAGCAGTCATATATTCACTACACCATAATGCAGTTTTGATTGAGTGAAATGACCCTTTAAAGGTACATTTATTAGTCCCCCGATCTTAATCACTGGGATAACGTTTTTCTGCAATATTCTGCAGCCTTCAAAAACAAGGTAAAATTCAAATTCTCCTTACATGCAGACAGAACATTTTCAGCTATGATATTAAATTCTGTATTTCTTTCTACATCCATGAAAATAAATAAACTCCTTTACATATAACCAACTTTTTGCCTAATAAATAAAATAATAATAATGATAATAAAAAAACAGCCATAGAAATGTAGCTTTTAATACTGGAAAAAATAGAACATTCTCTGAGGCAATATTCTCTGTGGGTCCAAGTACCACAGGTATGTAAGAGACAAATTATATATAGGGCCAAAATCGCCGAACTTATCCTTTTAAATCATTTCTTAAAACCCATTTTTAGACTTGCTTTTATGTGATGTCGTCTTTTTATTGTCTCTTTATTGGCTTTTTATCATCTTTCTATTGTCTTTTTATCTTCATTTTATTTTATTTTAACCTTACTGTATATTTTGGCCTTATCCCACTATTTATTTGAATGTTGCTCTTTTCCACCTCTGTCCTCCTATCTGAACTTAATCTCTGTTTATTATTGTGTACTATTTAAAGGTGCTATATAAATAAAGTTATTATTATATGCTTTAAGCAATCCTGATTTTTATTGAGCTCTATTGGCGACCTGCAGGAACAACAACATCAGCAGGTCTCTGGCCCAGCTTGCGGTGGTCACAGTAGGCTAGCTAATTAGAGCAGAGAATCAACAGGAATGTCTAGTGCAGAGGTAATATATCGCCATGCAAAATTATGGAATAACAATACTGCTTTGTCATTTGCTGTTTTGGCTTGAGAATGAAGCTTTTTAGCCTTCGTAGCACCATCCTCCATTGTTGAGAAGTTGAAAATGAAGCTATAGCGAATGTTCAATCAGGATAACTACTTCTTACACACAGTCTTTCTCTAGTATTACAAAAAGGTTATTCTCCCACACTCATTTTTTTCCTTTGCTGCCATTTCTTGCTTCTTCTATTTCCATTTAACATGATGGGGTCTAATTGCAAAAGATTTTTCTGTAAATTCTGCCCTCTTCTGTAAATTCAATCACACAATTACAATCCTTACAATCCAATTATCATCCTTCTATCAGTCTCTCCAGGCTGAAGTAGCTGGGTTGGTTTGGGGATGTCATGAAATTCCAATGGGTGGGGAGGGTTTTGTTCCAAAACCCAAATTTATAGCCTATATCTCACACTTTCACGCCTCCCAAAAGAACATCAAACCAAAGGAAAGACAGTTATCAGTCTATTTAAATGGTTGTTGGCTACAAGAAGGACTGGGGCACTTCAGTGGCTGAGTGTTTAAGTTAGACCTTAGTCACCCAGCCAATGGCCCTTTTTTAAGACTGTAATCATTCTTTTAGATTGTAATAGACTATAATCATTATTTTAATTTCATTTACTGTACTAGTTTTTATGTAACTACAATATGGGTGCATATATTTGCTCCTCTTTTAATCCATTTCTGTTATTCTCTGCCTTTCTTTGTACCCCCTTCTCCCCCCTGTTTATTGACAGCACTATGCACCCAGATTCCAATGTATGTACCTTGAGTGCTTGCAAATGGCAATAAAGTGAACGTGAAGTGAAGTAATAACCAATTACAGCTACTTTAGCTACGGACCATATACCTTCCGGTTACTTACTGTGATTATGGGTACAACGTATGGTTATCCCTTTGATGCACAGTGATTACAGGGAGAAAGCACATATTTGTGGCTTGCTCCTAAAATCACATTATCATTCAAAGTGGGAACATACTGTATATATTGCTAGAAATGTCAAAGTGTTTCCTACTGGATGAAAAAATAGTAACACACAGGAAGGGATGTACTATTTGTAGTTCTCTCAGAAGTTTGGTCCACATGTAGTTTGGGAGTGCTTACCGTATGATATAGGTTTGTTTTCTTGCAATTTCCATTGTTTATCACAGAAAACATGTTGAAGAATTGTTATGACCAAAAAACAATTGTTAAAATAAATAAATATCGATTTTATAGAGAAAAAACTGGTGGTTTCACCCAGTAACCACCCTCCCTTAAGGGGGACAACATAGCTGGTTTCCCACGGAGACAACTGTCCCTCTAGGGATCTTTTAATGTTCAGTATTTTCCTATGGGAACTAATCCAGGTGAAATTTCAGCTCTAAGTGTCTTTGCTGTTCTGTATGTTATGGCAAGGAAAGCATTAAGTGCAGCAGAAGTAGCGTGATTGTCGGTGGAAGATATTCTGTCTGGGTTTTCTTCATGCAGTGATGAGGAGAGAGAGAGCAATGATGAGGGTGACATGGGCAGGGTTGAGGAAGACCAGTGCAGTAGCAAGGCAGAACAGTGATGAGGATAATGAGGCCAGTGACTACAAGAAAGATGAAGGCAGTAATGAGGCTGAGGCCAGTGACTATGTCTATATGGACAGCAATAATCCGACTATTGGCCTTATTCTTAATAAGACAATATTCCAATTAAGCTGTTTACATCGGTTGCTTATAGAACTATTCCATTCATATCCCCGTTAACATGCGAGTCCAATTAACAGGACAAAGTCACTGGAGCACACTGACAGTTTAAGCCTTTATTGAAGGTGCAAATAGACTTGCAAATCGAATCCTGAGCATGGAGACAGATTCAGCCTCATCCCAAAATGTTGGGACTTCTTTTTTCTGGTGTCTTTTACCTCTGTAAACAAATTTGCATCCGCTGGAAGGTAGAGTGAGCGTCGTCAAGCAGTTGGATTGTAATTGGATTGTGACGCAAAAAGCGGCGAATCCTCAGACAGAGTCATAGTTCGATTAAGGAGTATACATGTCTAAAATGGCCTTCAATAATGCGACTAAAATCAGAATTCTCCACGTCTTATTCGGGTTAAGGTAATCAGAAAATGGTATTTACATGGCAATATCTTATTCAGACTATTGTCTTAATCGGGTTAATATCGGATTATTGCTGTCCATGTAAAGTAGTCAGTGATGATGAAGATATGGGCAATGTTATGGAAAACCAGAGCACTGCCAAAGAGCCTAGTGGATGTGCACAGAGTGCCAAGTGGGGTTGTACATCTCCCAGAGCAAGAATTGCTTCCTCCTGAATCACAAGAAATGAGAAAAAGTGATCCTAATGATCAATAAACCAAAAAGTTCATGAACTGTTCTAAATCATCCCCTAAGGGACAGTGGAGAAACCTCCTAAATGACCTTTGATCCTGACCCCAAAATATTTGATCATGAATTCATGTTGATGAAATGCAACTAAATGCAATTGTTATGTCACTAAAGTTGAAGTTTTATCAAGATGCATGTGTGTCTTTCAAAGGGTTATGGTATCCATTATCACAGTGAAGAATGCACTTAGAGGTGATGTGGCTTTCATACAACGGTTACCAGTGCGTACTGACTGAATTTCTTTACATTTTCTTTAAATCAGTAAAAATAAATAAGAATGAAAAACAGGAAACTGAGATTGAGATTGAGACTGAGAACTGATTTTCAGTAGAGTTAGATCTCATTTTCAGGTCACTTTGATGTCTCTCATTCAAGGTTGTGCTTGTCAAAAGGTGACTTGGGACTTCACTTTGACTTTTGACTGACTTTTGACTTTGACTCTGATGACTTGAAAAGGTTTCTAAAGTCTTGACTTGAGATCTTGTGTTTGTGTAAATGACTTAGATTGAAAGTGATGAGATTTGTTCCACCAGACTGAATTTAAATTCTGTTTTTCTGAATTTGTATGGAATGATTGAATTTATTAAGTTGAAACTGATTATAGAAATCAAAGTCATGATGCTCTTACCAAGTTCTTATTCTATTAAAACCATATTGCACTGAATAGTCCTAGATATTTTGTTTTCTTTAAGATATTAAATTGATACTGGACTCTTGATTTGTTCTGACTTGACTTGGTGTACTACATTTAGACTTGAGACTTGACATTAATGACATGGACTTGACTTGGACTTGGCTTGGTAATCTACATTTAGACTTGAGACCTGACTTGAGACTTGTGCCTTAAGACTTGAGACTGACTTGGGACTCAGGCAAAGTTGACTTGGTCACACCTCTGTCTTTTGGGAAACTTAGGTAACCAATACGTTTTAAACTTTTATTACCGGTGAACCATGCTTGGCACTGCCTTTTGAGTTGTGTGTTCTTTTATGCCGCAGTGTACCGACTGTCTCCTCTGGTGCCGTTTGGACCTCAGGAAGAAGAGAAAACACTCTTATTCTCCGGCTGCAACTCGACTTCTTCCCTTTCATGTTTGGTTAATCCTCAGGAGAGTCATCGTTCCTTGTTTTCTGCTCTCTCTCTCTTCCTGTCTCTCTCTTTTTCCAAATTTCTCTATCTGTCTATGTCTATCTTTCCAACTCTCCCTCTAGCTTCCCCCCTCTCTCTTTATTCTTGTTTCTCTTCTTCTTGACCCGAAGTGCCCTGCCTCCATCCCAACAGACAAAGTGGCATACTGATGGAAGAGCTCTCTCAGCAGAGTTATTGTGCTTTGTGGTGCAGATAGTCACGGAGTGGGAGTAAACACACCTTTCAAACTGCCATGATTCAGTTGTTCATAATATCGGACAATGTTATGTCTTATTTTCTTGAACTCGTACTCCCACATAGGTTCACATTTCATCACTTCACCAAGGTCCCAAAAGTGAGTTTTTCAAGGATGAACAAAAGTTGGTTGATTTTTCCCTTTGATGCCCATGTCTTTTTTTGGTGTGGTAGTTTGTGTGTGTGCAAATATGTGCGTGGGGAATTCCATAACTTCAATGTCCTGCCTCATATGTGGAACACATTAAAATAGTAATCTGCGAGATCCATGTTTTTTTTTCTATCTTTGGTGATAAGCACTCACTGCTGTGGTGTTTCTGCACTGCACTTCCCAGAAATCACCTGTCAATCAAAGTGATGTCTTTTTTCTTGGATTTTCTGTCGATGACGTTTGAGTTTCTGTAGGTGGCGCTCTTTTGTTTGTCTGTTCAGCCATGGTGGCTATCACTGCTCATGCTAACTACCCAGTTCTTCTTCTATTTATTCCAAACAAACTGGAAACATAAAACACATCACTTGCTGTGTGCCAGAGGATTTTTCCCAGGAAAGAGCTACCAGACACCGGGTGTCGTGAATGTAAAAGCTTTCATAGACTGACTATAAGTTGAATCACTGTTGTGTTATACCAACGTATAGAGAGTAGCAAAACGTACATTTATTTACATGAAAATATTGTGGATTATTACTTTGACTGTGTGTGCATTTTACAAACTCAAAAAACTCACTGGAAAAAAAATCAACATTTTCTTTTTATTGCTGCACAGATGGCTTTTTGGAGATATAACATCTTTTAAAGGAAACTGATATGTTATTAAACTTGGACTATCCGCCTCAGCACAGATGGACCAGCACTCTGGCTAACACACAGGGCCGGCGCGTCCATATAGGCGAACTAGGCAATTGCCTAGAGCGGCACTTTGGCAAGGCAGCAAAATGTGCCGCCTTGTGCCCTATTCAAAAAATATATTTTTTGAATAGTTGGCCCCTGGTTGGCCCACATTTTGCTGCCTTGCCAAAGTGCATGTAGTCCATTGCTGAGGAATGTCAATCACGCTGCACCTGCAGCGCGCAGCCGCCTCCCTCCCCCGCCTCCCGCCCCCAGCTCTCACGAGCCACGACTGAGGAAAAGGAAGCAGCATGTTTAAACGACCGAAATTATCTGGCTGCGAATATAAAAAGAGGAGACTATTGAAGGAGCAAGCACTCCAAAAACAGAGGGATTCGTTGTTAAAATATATTGATCCCGGGAGTGTTAGCAAGGATGACGCACCGCAAGTCCACCACCGAACCAAGAGACCGCTAGCACAACTACCGCCCTTGCTAACTCAGCTAGCGACATCGCTAACTCAGCTAGTGACATCGCTCCACAAGAAACAGCAAATGTTAGCAGCATCATCGGAGCGCAGACACCTGAACAAATAACTGTACACGGTGAGGATATTTTGAATGATCCCAGCAAATGGCCAACAGTAACCCAAGGACTTCGAGACATTTTGATTGAGAGAGGACCATATCAAGTCAAAGGAATTGATTTTCCCAGGGACAGCGCACACAGAAAATGTTCTGTGTGTTATTATAGTTGGACGTTAACAAATGGAGAGAGACTGGAAAGGCCCTGGCTCGTTTATTCAGTAAGCAAGAATGTTACGTTTTGCTTCTGTTGTAAACTTTTTTGTGGAAGTGAGAGAAAGTCAGCTCTTGCAAGAGACGGTGTTAAAGACTGGAAAAATACATCAAGCATCCTTAGCGCCCATGAAAAATCAACTGAGCATATAGAAAGTTTTCATAAATGGAAAGAGTTGGACATAAGATTGGCCTCGCAAAACACCACAGATGCACAAAATCACCGGAAACTGGCTGCCGAGACAATGCATTGGCAAAATGTGTTGCAGCGGTTGATTAGTCTTATCAGAGTAATGGCTATGCAAAACCTGGCATTCCGTGGTAGCGGGCTAGGGTTAGCAAAGAGAAACCCAAGGGCATTTTATGTGCCTTGCAGTGCCCACTCTCTTAACTTGGTAGTTAATGATGCAGCCTCATGTTGTCTGCAGGCAGTGGAGTTCTTTTCAACAATCCAGGAGGTTTATAACTTTTTCTCTGCTTCCACCTCTCGCTGGGACGTGTTAAAACAGCACATAGGTGAGCGTGGCCTCACAGTCAAGCGTTTAAGTGACACGAGATGGGAAAGTCGGGTAGATGCGCTCAAACCTATCCGACACCAGTTAGGGGATGTATATGATGCGCTGCTGTCACTGGCAGAAGATGAAAGTCTAACTGTCGCTTGTGGAGCTAAAACTAGATGTGAAGCCAGAGGCATTGCAGCTAAGATCAAAACCTTGTGCTCCGTCATAACGTGGTATGACATTTTAAATGAGTAGCAAAACACTACAGACAACGAGTCTTGATGTACCTCGTGCAGTGGCACAGCTGAACGTGACAAAACGATTCCTGCTGGACTATAGAGTATAGACTACAGAGGTGCTGTCCAATGCAAGATCATTGGCGGAGGATTTGGAAACAGGCCTGCTTTCCTCCACAAAGTGCAGTGCGACCACAAAAGAGGAAAAAAATGTTTCACTACGAAGGAGACAATGAGGCAGTGATGGATCCACAACAGGATTACAGAGTGTTTTTCTTTAACAGAATACTGGACTGCGCTATCAATGCTGTGGAAGAGCGGTTTTCTCAACTCCAGGAGCACGAGGACATATTTGGGGTGTTGTATGACATTGCATCCATCAAGGAGAAAAACGCTACGGACGTTCTCCAAGAATGCACAGCACTGGAAAAAGCCCTGACACACAGCAACTCCAGAGATGTTGATGGGCAAGAACTTTTTGCAGAGTTGACTGCTTTGAGTAGACGTCTAGCAGCTGGAACTAAACCACTAGACGCACTCAAGTTCACCTGTGACAATGGGGTGGAATCAGTTTTTCCCAATGCTTTTATAGCATTACGAGTGCTTCTCACCCTCCCCGTTTCAGTTGCTTCAGGAGAACGCAGTTTCTCAAAGTTGAAACAAATAAAAAACTACCTCCGCAGTACAATGAAACAAGACAGACTTAATGGACTGGCAACGATCTCCATAGAACATGAACTGGCACAGAGAATCAAAATAGAGGATGCAGTTAAGACCTTTGCTGCAATGAAGGCCCGCCGTGTACACTTCTGAAAGGTAAGTTAAGCTTTATTTGCTCTCTAGTTGTTGTTTAAAGGGTAACTTAGGTTCAACCTGGACCCTATTTTCCCAGCTTTTTGTGTCTAAGTAACTAATGGGGACAACAATTTTTGAAATTGGTCCAGTATTGAGCAAGATCGCGTCAGCCGGCAGCCGCGAAACGAGCTGCAATGTAATCGGACGGGGCAAATGTGAACCGTCAATGTACGTCCACTAAAAGTGCTTGTTTTTGCCACTGACAGGCTCAGATTGTTATTATAAGTGTCTGACAACATTATGGAAAGGACCCTACAGAGAAATTAAACGTTTTTCTATTTCGCTTGATCCGGTCTGTTTGTTATTGTGTGTAACCAAGTCTTATAGGCTTATAGCCTATTTCACAATAAAGCCTACGCTTAAAAAACACAACACTCTTTATATAAGGATTTTCTGAAACGTCAATGGAGGAATGAATGGGAAATTCACTTCCTGGAACTGGAGCCGTTCAAAAGTGGGCGGTCACTGTTGAGCTCTATTGGCCTTTGTGTGTTGTTGCTGGTATGGTACGTTGCAAATAGAGGGCCGGCATAATTGTTTTTCGCCTAGAGCGGCAGAAGTGCAGTGCTGCTAACACGGTAACTTGTACACTGACTGTTGCAGACTTCTTATGGACTCACGGGAACTCACTCACTCTGATTCTCACACACCTGAACAGATGCTAACAATTTCTTTTTTCCTTCCTCTTGTTTCTCCTCTTGACCTGAGCTGCCCTCTGTCCATCCCAACAGACAAAGTGTTCTCTCAGCAGTTATTGTGCACTGTGGTGTGGATGGAGTGGGAGTAAACAGAATACACTTTCCATTCGTCTTAACGTGTACGCATCTCTTTCGGTTTGACTTTGAGTGGTCACAGTGTGGCGCAGAGAGAAGCAGTTTTGCTGCAGCAAAAACACCTAGATTGTCAGTGCAGCCTCGCTTAGAGTGAAAACAGTTTTATACTTCATCTCTTTTAGACTGGTTACATTTAGTGATTAGAAAAGGTCGGTAACACTTAATAATAATGTTGCTTTAAGTAACTCATGTTACTTAAAGCAATATTCCACTTAGTTTTAACACGGGGGTTATTTGACACTTGACTGCCATGAAAACCAGAATAGAAACTAATCACCAAGATCGGATGCAGCTGGACGACTTTGTAGTGTTGGGATTTTTACTTTCCATTCATTTGAATGAGGCCACGAAAATAACCTGAAAACTGACATTTAACACATTGGTGAACAGATTCAACAACAGATCCTGCTACTGTGGTTTTCAATTGACCGTGGGTCCAACGTTTTAGAACATAATTTTTCCAAATAGCATTTTTTAATTGATAGAAGAGAACATAGCGGAGGGATACCATTTAGAGGAGATACTTCCTGTTTGGGAGACCGGATCTACTTTTATTTTTATATACTAATTTTAGTGTAAACCAAGAATAGAAAGATTTGCTCTAAATAATGGCGTCAATGTCGGTCTTTTCCACTCACTGTACGATCGTTGGCTTCAGGAGACTTGGATTATGCTGCAGAGCTGTATGGAGTCATTTTATGGATATTTGTTGTTCTTTTTCTGCTCTTTTTAGAACTCTAAAGATCGGTCCCCAAAGACTTCAGTTTTTTTGGAGAACGCCGCTACGACCTCCGGGTGTGTTTTATGGACTAACAAACCTGTGTGCACCTGTGTTTCAACTGGCATGAGGGTGAGTAGATAATGACTGAATTTTCATTTTTGGGTGAACTATTCCTTTAATGCCCCTTTAAATGCAAGTCTTTCACTGTTGAGAACAAACCTGCAAGTGCATATAATTTTCCAGCATCACAAAATAGCCAGGAATAGGCTCGTTTCTGTCACCATGACATGAGTTGCAGAAAGTGAACCTTAAAATGAAGTGTTTCTTATGTAACAGGCACGTTTTTGTTTTTTTTTGCTCTCCTGTGCTGATGCGCAGCTACTGAATGTGTCCTATTACATCTTATCTTAAAATAGAAGAGAGGAGACAGCAATGGCCTCCACTGTACACTGCTGCATTATGCAATAGGTGAGGGTGAAAAGTGAAAGTGAGAGAGGAACATAAACACACACACATTCCCCTGGTGCCAAGCAAAGAGGGGCTAACCTCCAAATTACACAGGCATACACACACTTTTGGTGCAATAATTAAAATAACTGCAAAAAAGACTGGCCCTAATTTGAAGTTACTATAAGACATTAAAATTAAGTGTGTATTTACCTCAACCGTCCCTCACTCGATGAACAATTTGCACTACTGTACGGTATCAAAGAAAACTATGCAAATATTTTGTGTAAGTGGAAGAAAGTAAGAAGTTCCAACAGGCGCAGGAGAAATAGAAAGGCATGTCTAAAATTGGACTGATTCAGCACTTTTGAGCACTGAGCAGGTCATAGACAAGTCAACTCAATTTTATTTCTAAGAAGCTTTCGGTCACTATTGGCGCTAGTCAGCAAAGTGGGCTCCTCTTACGTTTCCTCTCTGCTCACTCAATAACCATGTCAGCATGGACTTTTGGACCCACAGTGCAATCGTTTGGCTTCAGAACACTTGGACTATGCTGTTTGGAGTAGTTTTACGGTCATTTTTTGCCTTTTTTGGAACTCTAAAGAAGCGGTCTCCATTCACTCCAGTTGTTTTGGAGAAGGCTGCTATAGAGCAGCGCTGGTAAACTTGCTGCGTGTTATATTAATATATGAACTTCACCAGTGTTTCAACTGGCACGAGGGTGACTAGATAATGACAAAATATTCATATTTGGGTAAACGTAATCTGTGTTTTCAGACTTCGTGCTCATTTCACAAAATGTTATGAGATCACGCAGATTCTTCACCAGCTTCCAAACAATGGATGTGACCGAAAGGTTGAGAGATTAGGCATTTGTGATCCTCAGTGCGTGCATAAAAATATGTTTCGACAGTCAGTCCACCATGGGCTTGTCTTGACAATTCAGGATCGACCACACAAAATCTTTTTACTAAATATCATCAGTTACATCATTTTTGTGAATATTTATCAACAAATTCTATAATCAATGGCATATTCAGAATTGCCTGTCAGCCCTGGGGACCTTGGAATTTTCCTACAGTGTCACTCCTTTTAGGTGCACATTTACCTTGATGCACCAGTGGCCTGTGAGAAGATTGACTGTAAAAACCCTTTTTGTTGTTATAGTGTCATGTGGATCCCAGGCATCTGCATCTGCTTCAGCTCTACACTTCTATGTCAAAGAAACATTTTAGCAGCTGGATGGTGAGGCTGTCTGATTGCTGCCTCCTCAACAAGGAGTAAAACATAACAAATAAATATAAACAATGTTTATTTTCATAAACATGCAAACCAAGTATATGCTTATAGGGTGCACACAGTAGTTCAGGATGTAACCTAAATGACTAGACTGTTTCTCTAACATGAGTTAAGTTTGTGGAATAAGCAAAATTATTTACTTAGGTGGAGGAAAGTAAAGTGTGAATTAGTCTTAGAATTACTCATATGTGACTGCTTATTGGGTTGTAGACTCAACATCGTGCTGCAGTGCACACTGCACAGGTTAGACCGGAGCCACACTGATTCGCTGACTCACTCACTCACTTGTTGACTCACTCACTTGCTGACTCACTCACTCACTTGTTGACTCACTCACTCACTCATTTGCGAATCGAGACTCAATTCTTGAATGGCTGCGTGTGGCGCTGCGGAGCAAAGAACGCTCGTTCGGCAGCGTGAGTCCTGACTCATTTCCTTACGAAGAGTCGTTCACCACGAGCAAATCGTTTGCGGACCTTCCATCACTAATCACTGCTGCCATTGTCACTGTTCACTTAATATTTGCAATATTTCCACCTTGTCAAGATCACGCTGAATTCAAATACAAGAACAGCGATTTGCAAAGTACAAATTACATAAGCAGCAACCTGGGAGGGCACATTCATGTGACTTGTACATTTTAGCTCCAAAACATACTTCTAAGGCTTTCTCAATCCATTTCTGAGGGTGCTGCTATGCCTTTTATCATTTCATGTAATATGTTTCCCATTGTGCTATGCCTTGCTAGCGCTATCGGGCAACTCCACATCAGATTAGATAGCATGTTCAATTCTCTTTCTGGCTTTCTTCAGTTTTTCCCCCTCTCTGCCACACTCCCGTTGTCTGTTCCCCTCTAATTTTCTCTCCATTTCCCCTCACTGTTTCTTGCGTTGTGTCCTACATCTCTCTGTCTGTCCATGGTGGAGCTGTTCAGCATGTGAGAGTGCTCTCCCAGTTCACTACCAACCTAATCCACCACATCCCTTTGATCTTCCAGCACTTTGTTCTTATGAGGGAAATCGACAATGTGTACTATGACAATCACATATGGGTAGCAGTGTTTTCCATTATTGCCTCTCTGCTCTTAGCACTAAAACAGTAGTACATGTTTGATGTGCGTTATAAAACATAAGAAATTGCACGGCTACTCTTCATTTTATAGCTGTGGACCTTTCAGTGAAGTTAGCGTTTTCATCCCTTTTGTCTCATCAACGAGGATCAATTGTTTCAGCTCCATATGTCTCCAGCCTATGGGGCGGCATCCTCTTCCAACTACGTTAACGAAGACAGCAAACTTTCCTCTCCGTTCCTCCTTCTTCTTTCGGTGGCCAAAAATGCACTTTTCTCCCCCTCGCAAACACCCAATTAGAGTTTCTTTATACATCACCTCTGCTGCCTAACAAGATCCGCAGGGTCTCTTAAAAAGAGGCAGGATCATAGTGCTCAGCGGTTTTCCATTCGTCACAGCGCAGCAAGGGCAGTTTGTGATGGGACTTGTGTTTATACTGTGCATCTGAAACCACGGGGACACTTTGGAAGAGAGAAGAAAAAACAGGAGAGAGGACAGCAATTGGAGTAGTGCTTTTAAGTGATTGTCATTTCATAGCAGATCATTTTTATCTTAAATTCACCATGACATGGAAATTTGCTTTTGGACTTGTTGCATGATGCATTTAAATATAAGGTACTCCAAAAAAAAACATGTCCATGAAATTTGCACTCATACTATGTTATTCCATTCTCTGACATTGACATTTCTGCTGGTTTGTTTCCAAGTTAAAATGTATACATGGCTCTGTAAGTTTGCTTTTATCATTAATTAGCATCCCAGTAAGCTACAGCATGTACAGTATGGTGTTAAAATTTGAATACAATCATATTTCATGACTGCTTTTATGTTTTTAATTGCTACCTTTGAAATATGTAATCACATGCTGCTGTTGAACATTTGGCCAATGGTTTCTTCAGTGCAGTATGCATTCCCACTCATAAGGCTTAAATATATATATATATATATATATTTACATATATATATCAGATTTCTTTAAATGACTGCCAAAATGACTACTTCTCTTTTCTGTTTTGCTGTCATTTAAATACAAATTCCAGACATTTCCTGTTACAACTGTTAATTTCATGACTTCTTGCTAATGTAATAAACTATTAACATAATAACAATTGGCAGCTAATAGTGTAATAATCCTGGTAGCATGATACATTTCCCATTAATGTAATAAAAGTGACCTACCATTCATGTGCTAATGTTATCACTGTTTTCCTGTTAACATAAAAACAATTATCACTTTGTTGGGTTTTATCACACACAAAGGTTGACATTTTCCCCTTTCAAAAATATTGTAACTGAACTGATAATGAATAATAATACTCAAAATGCAATACATGAATGTCATCATTTCACAGATTTGGTTCTTAACTAAGATGTTATGTTTAAAAAGTGATGAATAAGTTTTCACTCTGATTATTACATTACCAATTCAGCTATTCCATTGCAACAGTCAAGAGGATTTCACACACAACTTTTGACATGTCACAAAAAATGAAATATGAATTAGGTGTGTTTCCATCATCTGGTTGAAGTGAATAAATAGTTGTTATTGTTCTTTAGTGTCAGCTAGACGAAAACATAGAAATGACTGATATTCTAATACCAACCAACCAATGTACCAACTAATGGTCACACAACCACGATGGACACTTATACATGTTAGAAACAACACGTATGATATTCTAATATACAACTAATAATCATACAACCATGATGGAGACTTATGTTAGAACACGTATGAATGTAAATGTTTCCATCACTATTTATTGCATAATTTCTTAAGCGCCAAAAATATTTTCTGCTTCGAGTATAAAAAAATGCTTGATATTGAGGAAATTTTAGTGAATTTTGCTGTTTTCCATTCAGTTTTTTCTTTTCATAATTTGCAAAAACACACCAGATACTATTTCTCTATTTTTCACCAGTCACTCTTTCATCTGTCTGTCCCTTCTGTCTTGTATCTCTTTTTTTCTCCTCTTTCTGCCTGAGCTGATGAAGCATTGAATGGCTTCAGGGATAAAGAGTTCTGCAGATGAGGACCTATTAGCTGAAAAAGTTGAAGATAAAACGGAGAGGAACTTGTTTTTTTTTCTGGTTTCTCATAGAGCTAATGCGCATATAATCTACTGGCAATGTCCTGGTTTCAGTTCCAGCTCTCGACCTCTGAGGCATATCATCTCTCTCTAGCCAAGCTAACCTCTCACTCTCCAATGTTGGCATTCTATCTCCTTTCATTGCACTCTCTACTAAATCTGAATCAGAAGTGATATAATCTTATTATAATCTTATTACCATTTTATCAATATGCAACTTTTTATACACTAAAATAACAATACATAAATACGATATAGCCTATTATACATTATCAGTCTGTGTCTGTCTGTGACCATGTGTGTTCCCATGTAGGTAGATTGTATTTTTTTTGCTTGTTTAATTAATAAATTATTTATAATTAAAACTCCTACGTGTAGAATTGGTATCTGATTATATCATCCTCCAATTCATTTTGATAGCATAATGGTTTGTCTGTAGAAAAATTAAACCATCACAATTTGGCGCGCAGTTGTCGTATTGAATTACAGCAGAAAGGAAGCGCCTCAACCAAACCAGGAACACAACAGCCACAGTTTGAATGCAGTCTAGTTGCTTCGATTGAACAGCGGGAAGCTAATCAATATGGCAGAAGGTGGTAGCATGGAAGACAGGACTCTAACTGCTGGACCCTTTGCAACAAAACGCAACAAGAGGCCTTTAACAGAAGAGGCTAAAAGAGCTATGAAGGATAGTAACAAAGTATAGGGTAAGACCAGAGTTGACCCCGGCTGGGCGTTCACTTGTTGGAGAGCTCCGGGAGCTGAAGGGTTTTTAGACTGTATAGAGCTAGCTTTCTTTCTCCTAGACATGTCAGTGATATCAATAAGGATATCAAATTGTGTTAGCGAAGCTTTTTACATTTTTTTCAGGACCAGTGTGGGTTATATCTGCGGTTCTGTGTAATGGCATATTTTATTTATGTAGTCAACTACCTGTACAGCTACTAAGCTATGTAACCTAACCTGCCCGGCACCTATTGCACGCTAAGCAGTCCCGGGGGGGGGGATTCCTCTCTGCCTCAGCCCGCCCAAGGTTTCTTCCAAGTTTTTCCTACTAGGTTTTTCTTGGGAGTTTTTCCTTGTGTGCATTTAGGGTCTAAGGCTGGGGGTGCCGGTTAGGCTATTGTTTGTCTTGCTAAAATCTCCTCTGCTTGTCCTATATCTTTCTGTTCACCACTGATTTTGTTTAGTTAGACCAAGCTAGGCTCATTCTCTGTAAAGTCCTCTGAGACATGCTTGTGATTAAGGGCTATATAAATAAACAAACTTGAACTTGAACTTAACCTAGCAAAATATCTTCACTTGTTGGTACATAGCCGGCTGCTGACAGAGAATGGGGCTAAATCTGCATTTGGCTTGGACAATAGTTAGCGAGTTGACTCGCTAACGGCAACGACAGCAAAGTTGCTTGAGCTGAAAAAATTCCAATAACTGGGAGACATCTGTAACTAAATCACATATTTTACACGAGCAAAGTATGTATGTGGTGTTACTTCACGCTCACGTTTTCCATTAGCTGCAGCTATTAGCATCTGAATATTAAAATGTTGGATAGGTAGTCTCAAAAGAACCAAAATGCAGTTAACAAGGTTAATGAATATGTCATTGGAAGAGATGGGGATGATAGACATATGGAGAAACCTACATCCTTTGGAAAGAGATTTCACACATTATTCAGCTGCTCATAAAGTCCACTCAAGGATAGACTATTTTTTTATGAATGTAGGTGATAGCCACAGAGTGAAGGAATGTCGGATTGGAGGGGCAGATGTGTCAGATCATAATCCACTCTATTTAAAAATATGCCTAAATAACAGAAAACGACATACAGTATGGAGACTCAGTGTGGGAATATTGAATAATGAACAAAGAAAGGAGATGATAAAAGCAGAAATAAAAAGATACATAGAGGAAAATAACAATGGTGCAGTAGACCCGACAATATTTTGTGACGCCATGAAGGTGGTCATTAGGGGAAAATTGACAGCTGAAACTGCACGTGTAAAAAGGGCTAAATTAGAGGCATATGGAAAATATACTGAAAGATTAAGAGAATTGGAGCGGGATTATCAGAATATAAAAGATCCAAAGGTATATCAACAAATTAAGGTCTTGAAAACTAAGATAAATGACATACTACTGGATGAAGTTGAAAAAAGGAACAAGTTTCTGAAACAGTACTAATATGAAGCAGGCCCGAGGGCCACTAAACTGTTAGCAAAACGTATACGTAAACAACAAGCAATCAATAATATACATAAAATCAGGGACCCTCACACAAATGAGCTAACATATACACCAGAGGACATAGATAAAATCTTTCAGGGGTACTACGAGGAATTATATACACAACCCGCATCCGCGGATGAAGAGGAAATGAGAGCATTTCTAAATTCATTGGATTTGCCATCAATTGGCTACCTACAAAATGATATACTAACGGCCGATATTACAATGGAGGAGGTGACAGATGCAATAAATAAATTAAAAAATAATAAATCTCCAGGTGGTGATGGATACCCCGCAGAGTGGTACAAGATGTTCAGGGATGAACTGACACCACTACTCCTGGCCTCTTTTAATTGGACACTCCAAAATAATAAAATACCACCATCATGGACTGAAGCAATAATTTCAGTCATCCCAAAACAAGTAAGAGATAAAGAACACTATGGGAATTATAGACCAATTTCAATATTAAATGTAGACTATAAAATATATACAACAATTATTTCTAAACGATTGAACACCTTTATAACAGAAATGATAGAAGAAGATCAAACAGGATTTGTAAGAGAACATCAAATGCAGGATAATATCAGAAGAACCTTACATATTGTAGATCAAGCACAGAAGAAAAAACAAAGTACTATATTAGTAAGCATTGACGCAGAAAAAGCTTTCGATCGTGTAAATTGGAAATTTCTATATGAAGTGTTAGAACGATTTGGATTTAGCAGTAGATCAATACAATGCATAAAGACACTATATCAACAGCCTACTGCTAGAATTAAGATAAATGGAAACCTGACAGACAAAATTAGTTTGCAGAGGTCAACTAGGCAAGGATGTTGTCTATCACCCACTCTATTTGCTCTTTTTATAGAGCCCTTGGCACCAGCAGTTCGTGAAAACAAAGAACTTAAAGGAGTTATGGTAAATGGCATGGAACATAAAATAGGACTCTTTGCTGATGATGTCATAGCCTTCCTTGAGCAACCGAATAAATCACTTCCTGTACTGATGAAGCTTCTAGAAACATATGGACACCTTTCGGGATATAAAATTAATATTTCAAAAACACACATACTAACGCTTAATTATACTCCATCAAAAGAGATTCAGGAATCATTTAATTTTAATTGGAATCTAAAGAAAATTAAATATCTGGGGGTTAACATCACTAAAGGACTATCTAAACTATACAAAGCAAACTATAACAAGATAAATCAAGAGATTCAAAAAGACATTGAAAGATGGTCTACTCTACCGCTGGATTTTAGCTCGAGAATTGAGACCATCAAAATTAATGTGCTACCTAGGCTTCTTTACTTATTCCAGTCCCTACCTATAGAGGTCCCTCAAACTCAATTTGTGACCTGGGACAGGATAATATCAAGGTTTATTTGGGGGGGCAAAAAGCCTAGAGTTAGGTATGAAACTCTCCAGCTACCAAAAGATAGAGGGGGAATGGGTCTCCCAAAACTGAAAGAATACTTTTATGCTGCCCAGTTGAGATATATTGTATGTTGGTGCAAACCAGATTATACAGCAAAGTGGAAGGAAATGGAAAAAAAGTTTGGGGAATATCCAATCCAGAATATTATTGGAGATAAAGAAGTTTACAAGAAAGTTAAAAACCATATGGACTCAATTACTTTGGAATTATGGTTCAGAATAATTAAAGATCACAGGATGAAGAAGGATACAAATTTGCTAAAATGGGTAGCATTTGATAGTAATTTCAAACCGGCCGGGTATGATAAAGGATTCAAACAGTGGGTAACCAAGGAAGTCACAGCATGGTGTACTTTAGAGAAAAATGGGGAGCTGGAGAGTTTCCAGAATATGAAAGATAAATATAATTTGGGGAAGCATGAATTCTACAGATACTTACAACTAAGGGATTACTATAAGAAGGAAATCAAAATAGACCCCTCCGTGGAAGTGAATGGGGTGATCCAAATTATAACCAATTCGTACAAGGAAACACAAATTAGAATGATATCTGCACTATATCAAGCATTGATGACAAATAAGTATTTGACTAAATATATAAAGGAAAAATGGGAATCAGAGTTCTACATAAAAATTTCAGATGATGATTGGCAAAACATGTGGAAAATACACCAAACATCCACCAATTCACGGATATGGAGGGAATTCTCTTGGAAAAATTTGATTTGTCCACGCCCAAGGTCAAGAGTAAATATTCAAACATAAATCTACCATGCTGGAGAGAATGTGGAGCATTAGATGCAGATCACTCACATATATTTTGGAAATGCCACAAAATATTAATGTTTTGGAAAATGGTATACAAAGTTTTGCAAAAGATACTAGGATATGATATCCCTATGAGCTACATGGTACTCTATTTGTGTAATTTTACTGAAGAAAATGTACAAATAAGGGATAGTTATCTGGTCAAAATATTGTTAATAGCTAGTAAAAAAGCTATCACAAGGAAATGGGGTAAAGTGGATCCCGCTACTCAGGAACAATGGATAGAGATAGTAGAGGAAATCTACATAATGGAAAAACTGACATATCGTTTGAGGTTGCAAGAAGCACAGCTGGAAGAAAAGTGGGAGAAACAGACATTATTCAGGACCCAAAGCAGCGATGAAGACAACTGATTTACAGACAAAGGACAACTGATTTAGTGGATGAAACTGTGAGAATGGACGGACTACTGAGAAAGAACAAAAACCCCTTTTTTTTTCTTTTCTCTTTTTGTTTGTGTACATGTTTAACTGTTGGTTTTACATGTTTATAAATGTAAGTAAATGTAACTAAAGTGGAAAAAAAAAAAAAATGTTGGATAGGCTATGTTAGACTGTGAGCCCCAAACATATGTTAACACAAATTCTCACAATAGCAAACTACTTCATAGTACAATGCTGTCATTAGCAATAATATAAAAACGAATGCTTGAGCTACAGTTATTTGCAGCAGTACTTTGTGTACATAATCCATGTCGAAGGGTCCGTTTTAGCAACAGTGTCTTTGTTGGCACTACCTCTAGGAGTCGCCAAAGTCAACAATTTTCAAATCGTACACATAGGGGCTTTAATTAATTAATTATATACACATATATACAGTAATATATATATATATACATGAGATCATGGAAAATCGCAGGAGCTGAAATTGTGAGATGCATAATATTGTTATTGTCACTCCTCAATGCTGGCAATGGAAAATGTCAGTACCATGTGAGTACCATGTGAGTATTTGATGGTTTACATTTTGTAATCATTAAATAATATGATCATTTACCATTCAAGCTATCAAGTTACTTGACTGGATCACTGTTTTTCAATTAATGTCTTATCATCATGCTGTTTTTCAATTCACATTCATTTTCACCACCTCACATTCTCTTTCATCACCACCCTACGGCAAGAGGCTGTTCACCTTCAATGATTAATGGAAATTTTGTAGTCTGAATGATAAATATTGAATGGAAAAGAAAGTGACGATCAAATTGTATTTGGACCTATCAAGGCACTTAATCATTTATCATTCATTTTTCAATTCACAAGCATTTTCATCACTTCCATTTCTTATCAGTTTTTGTTTCTACCACGCTTTGTACCTTTGATCAATCAAAGGCAGTGGGTTCATGTTAAGCAGGACACACACACACACATGCTGTGAACTCTGAGAGCTACCAGCGTTTCATACAGTTAGAGTAGTAGTCAGATAGGTAGTGAATGTGGGAACAAAAGGCGAGGAGAGGTTAAGGAATGTTCATCTGTCTTGATCCAAACAGCCCGTATAATCAAAATAGACCCAAGAATATCCACCGTTAGATTAGATGAGATGAAACTTTAATGCTCCCCGTGGGGGAATTGGGCCGTTGCAGCAGAAAATAGTAATAGGATACAGGAAATAAGAATAGGATACAAGGAAGAATTCAGCAAATGGGGGTTATATACACATACTCAACCAACAATTCTAACACTGAGGCCCACATTCACTAAAGGTTTGCGCAGAGAACAGCATGCTACATCACCAAAACGACCAAATCAGAATGCCATGCTATTCACTAACAATGGCTTTCTTACTGGAAAGCTGCCTTATATGCCTGTCATGTTCATGCATATTAAAATTATATGTAAATCTCATTATTGTGCCCACATAATGTTTATTTCTAGGCGAAGCCGATTGCGTCCAATTCACTAAACACTTGGCAACACCAACTCCTCCAAATTATTGTAGTGCATATTAGGGCTGTGCAAAAAAATCAATACAGCTGAGTATTGCAATATTTTTTTCCACGATACTGTATCGATTTTCCAGCCCCTCGTATCGATACATTAAAAAACAATTATTCATGTTTTAAACAGATTTAAAATGTCCTTAAATTTCCCTCAAATCCCTTTGAATTAAATAGTTTTGACTCAATTTGTCCGCTGAGTTATCAATATAATGTGATGTACATATTAGACTACCCAGGTGGTACACAGCAAGTTGTATTTTCAGCTCTATTTTAAAATTTTCAGTAAATTATGTAGAGTATTGCAATATATCGCAATATGTATCGTATCGCAATGTATCGTGATACAATCGTATCGTGACCCATGTATCGTGATACGTATCGTATCGTGAGGTCCTTGCCAATACCCAGCCTTAGTGCATATAAAATCCTTTGAAAGGTGACATAAAGTAATGCCTACCATACATTAGAAGACATTTATTCTGACACATTCTCACATTTAACAACAGTCTGTCTCAAGTCATGAGTTTTTAGTCCTGCATGGAGTTGCTCACATTTTAAGATTCTGTTCAGACTGAGAATCATGCAGCATCACACATTAAAAGACTCTAGGGATTTTTCACAGACTTGGTAGTAGTTCCTTGCTTGCATCACACAGGTTTTCAGCGCATGTGAAGGATTACACAGGCTCAAAACACTGATAATGGACTATGATGCTTGAGTGTGAATGAAGCTACAACATCCCCCTCCTCCACCATCTACACACACACACACACACACACACACACATACAACAAACCACACATACACAACATGCAGAGGGAGAGAGATAAAGAGAGAGATAAATGTAGCTAGGTCGCTAGGTCTACTCTGTTTGACTGTAGAGGCTTGTCACCGTCACTACAGGTGCCGATGTCAGCCAAAGAGAGCGCACCTATTGGCTGTTGACAGTGTCGCATTACAAATCACGTTGTTGACTATCGCACCTTTTGAGCCAAGGCTAAAAACTTAAGATAATATTTAACATGTTTGATTTTGTCTTAACGATCAAGATGAGAAAAAGACTGCATTAAGACAGCTCCAACTGAGGCTTACCCCTAATGATTGTTGATGATTGTTGTGACGGGAGTGCCGTGATTTTACTCCGACTTTGAAAATTTGTCAAAAGGCAAAAGGGAGACAGTTTTCGATCCTAGAATCACAGATCAGATCACAAACAATCCAATTATAGGTTTGCTTTAGAGTGCAAAGGGTGCCAGTCTTGGTAAATGAGTCTAACAGCTAAAGCAATTTGCACTTGCAATAGGTGATGGAGGGGTTATTTGCCCTTTTCAAGAGCTTGTTTGCACCACAACCTGATTTGCATAAATTTCTTGGTGAACAAGAAAACTGCACTCTGAGCTCAAGCAACTCAAGGTCAAAACATGCGCAGATTGCTCTTGCAACACAATGTTAATGAATATGGAGCTCAAACATATTAGGTAGAAATGTATGAATGAAAATGTGCAAAAAAATTGTCTGGATTCCAGCATTAACATGATGTAAAATATCAGCAGTTATATCAGAAATGTCAAATGTCAAAATACGAAATATATAACAAAGACAGGAATACAAGAGTATGAGAAAAAATATGATGTGAAAGATTACAGCATACTATATATAGAGGATGTGCTCTTTATATTCATCATTCATAGCCATGTGGTCTTATGTAGCTCAAAGGGTACAGCATGGCTCTAATCCTGCCAGGGGGTAGAGAGTTAGATTCCCACTGGGACCTCCAACACTAAAAATGCAAGCACTCACAGTACCGTGAGGCACTCTCTATAAAAGGGTCTACCAAATGGCATATGTTACAGTACATAGAGTGGAACAAAGCCATGCAGAGGTCGAGGACTGCTGATGTACAGTGAGGGATGAAGAAGGAAGGTGTCGGACGGCTCTGCCAAACCTTTTTGCTGAAGCCTTGTAGAGGAACAAGTCACAGCTTTAGCTATACAGTGTCTTGACTATCAGACAATAAGTGGAAAAAATAATTTTTCCATCCATCCCATCCTAAGCATGTATACTGCTGTAAATTCACATATGTGTGTCCTTCAGATTCCCATATCTCTCATTGTCATTCTGCTTATATATTGATACTTTTAGAATTTCCTATGTGTACGCATATTGATATTTTAATAATTTCCATAATGTTATATTTATACATACCTATCTTTATATAGCACATATTTCATATTTAGTAACCCACATTTACAGGAAACATCCTCTGATCCTCTTCTACTGTTAGATCTCATCAATCTGTGATGTTGCATTCCAGGAGTTATTTTGTGATGAAGTCTTATAGTTTACTTTTTTGGTGAACCTACTTTCCCTCAACCTGCCTCGTCTACTTCAACTTCAGTTAGTGATTTCCTACGTTTCCTACCAGTGGCAGTCCTGGCATATTTGGCACCAATAAAAAATACTGCTCACACAAAATAAATTATAAATAACACATGCATATTAAAGTAAAAGAGTCTCCACCAATTACTGTATTTAGTTTGCAGTATGTGCACGTTTTTTTAAAGTAAAAAAATATGTAAATATATTCCACACAAAATAGCCTAAAATAAATTCAAGAGACACTGTAATATCATAAGTAAACTTAAGTTTTGCTTTCTAACAAGTGGTCTTCAAATTAAAACCTTCCTGGTCTTCCTTGAGGGAAAGTCATCAATTACATCATCATTGGAAATCTGCCCAGCAACTTCCCTCCCAATGACCTACGGTATCGCGGGCAATATCAAAATGTCATGTTGTCTTTAAAACGTTACTGTGTCTCAATAGTTTGAGCTAGAGAGATGTGTTTTTTTGCACGTAAAACTATAGAGCTAACTAGTATAGTTAATATTGTGTATGTGCTCCGTTAGGTTTCGTTTTGAAAGTAATGTGTTAAGTTGTAAAAGGTTGCTACTTGTTACATTTGGAGATGCACAGACAGCAGACCAGCAGCACTGTAATCAATCCACACAATCTGCCGGTGTAGAAACAAACATTCCACAATTTGCTCCAAACTCGCCTGTGTTAGTAACAGATTTGTAAACCGTAACACGACTTCTGCTGCCCTACAACCTTTAAGGGTAAGTAACGTTATTACCTTGTGGTATTTAAGTAACGTTACAGGGTCTGTACTAGCCTGATATTCAGACTGAATGGCCATTTCGTTTCCACTCCATTATTCAGTCTGACATTGCTTCCATGTTAGCTGTTTTCTGTGTGTGTGAGACAACATATTAAAGACAATATGGTGGTTAAGGGATGATTTCAACAAATATTATAATGCCGAAACACCAATGAAAAACCATTGCACGAACAGTTTAAACTTTAGTCCCGCCCTCAAAGGCGCTGATTGGCCCTTGAATTGAGCAACACCAGACCCTGAAGAGTGGGCAGGTCGCGATTCAGGAGTCTGGATCCAGGCTAGGTCTGTACAGGATCTGTCCTTGTTTCCTTCTCAATACGCACTTAGCGTTGTAGGACTGGTCAGAGACAGTCGTTATCTAGGATCATTTTTAAGAGCGTCTTAAGATGCTTTTCGGAAACACCTCACAAACTAAAGAGGCTTCGTAAAATGGATACTACGATTACCTTAGCCTAGAGATGCTTTTGGGGAACAAGGCCCAGTACTGTACCAGCAGATCACCAGGCTGAATGTCAACATTGTCACTGTACTTGTTTGGTCTCCTACAGGACTTGTCGTCTTCAACAGAAAACCTCCTGGAGATGCCGGGGATTGAACCCTGGGCCTCATACATGCAAAGCATGCGCTCTTCCACTGAGCTACATCCCCCTGCTGCAGGGCAGTGATACAGCAGACCTGGAAAACATCAGCTACACGTGAACAAGGTATGAGGAAATGCTGGTCATACAATCAACAGAGCTGAGATCACATTCAAATAAACTGATAATTAAATTGGTCAATATGTCACTGCCATGAAGGCACATAAATTATCTGTGGTATTACTGTCTATTCTTAGTGTTTTATGGTCTCAGTGGAAGAGTTAACAATCAAGTGCAGTATACTTGTTGATTTTCTTGTCTCGTCTAGAACAAGAGACTCCACTAATTTGTTGTCACTCACCCAACATGGCAGCATTTCCTACAGTTAGCATTTGTAAATGCTCTGCTGTGCCATTGGTATTGTATGAAGACTAACGTTATCAGCAGGATTCGAACTTGTGCGGGGAAACCCCAATGGATTTCTAGTCCATCGCCTTAACCACTCGGCCATGACACCTCACGTTAATGACAAAACCAACACATAGAAATTAAACTTGCCGTTGAGTGTTGTGATAAACCAATTCTTTCTGGAGTATGGATTTTACCAGTGTTGGTCTATATTCACAATGGTAAAAAAAGTTTAGCCGCTGTAGTAGAATTATGCACAGAAAGCCCTCAAATCATATATATATATATATTTATACAGTTATTTGAAGCTCTATAACTATTTGAACAGCCCAGTGTTGTAAGCAGGATGTAAACCTACGAGGGACACAATAGATTTTTAATCCATCGCACAAACCTCTCAACCATCAACTCAACATACTATTGTGCTTTGAGTTTATCAGCATTTTAACTCCTCTACAAACACCAAAGCGCTCAAATATGAGTAAGTATGGGCTGGCAAATGCCGGGTTTCTCTTCTGTGTGTAACTATTTGTGAAGTGAGTTGTCGTGGCCGAGTGGTTAAGGCGATGGACTAGAAATCCATTGGGGTTTCCCCGCGCAGGTTCAAATCCTGCCGACAACGGTTAACTCCTTGCATACAGAACTGCTGTATGATGGAATGTTTGGAGATTGGCAACTACAGAAAATCCCTCAATAATGACTGTGTTTACATGGACTTGAGTATCCCGGTTATGAGGCTTATCCCGGTTTTGATCATATTCGGGATATGGCGTTTACATGGAACACAGAGAAATCTGCTTATTCATATCCCCGTATACATGATAGATACTAGTATCCCGGTTACTGATTACTGCAAGCTATTTGCGCAGGCCCCTGTGACGTTTGCAACACAAACCGGCAATTTTATATATACTACAGACTTGAATAGGTCAGCATTTCAATGCTTTCTCCCATCTAAACTGCCAAGTATATTTAATTATTTCATCACCGAAAGACAAAACTCCATTTCCTCATCGCTCCAGAAGTGAGACGCTCTCGTTGCCGCCATTGTTTGTGTTTTTCTGTTATGTCACTTGGCTGAAGCCTCGCCTGCGCAGGAAGTCGGCAGCGGTCAGAAACCGGGATAAGATGTATACATGCAACAGTATCCTGGTTTCTTTCGGAGTACTCCAGCTAGCATAATCGGGTTTCTCAAAACCGGGATAAGGGCTTATCCAGGTTTCTGAAATCAGGATATGATGTTTACATGTGCAAACACAAAAACGGGATACTTCAAAAACCTGTTCATAACCGGGATACTCAAGTCCATGTGAACGCAGTCCATGTTGGAGCAGTGCCAACAAAATAAGACAGAAAATGTAAAGTTTCTCTGCCCTTGAAGGGCTGTCAGATTATACTATGCAAGGCTGAAAACAAAAAGGAGCATGTGCTTACATTACTATCTCTCTATCCTCCAACATGGTTGCATGTCCCTCGAAACCATTGGTAACCACTTTTTAACTTTCCATGACATTAACCATCTATTGAGAACGTGAAACACCACAAATTAACAGTAATACTCCCTCTTATGGCGAAATCACTTTGTGTGATCAAGTGGTTTGTGAGATGAACAGTACAGACTGTGCTCAGTCCCACAGCTCATTCATGGAGAGAGTTGTTGTGTATTAAAGGTTGAAATGCTGCATGTTTCAACCTTTGCTTGACTCCCTATCCAAGATAAGGAAGCTATATCAATTAAATGTAACAAACAATGTTCTATACCAACACGGTCTCACTGCAGTTAGTGAAATAGTCACGAAAATGTAATCTATTGATTTGTGTACATGGACACGATTTTGCAATTTTTTTCGTGACACTCAGAACGACTTAAAAACAACCTTATTTTCGTGAAATGAACACGACCTAAAAAACGTGCCTCCACCACGACCTGAATTACGCTCCTCCACCACCAATTTGAAAACGTAAGTTTAGGCAAATAAAACAACTTGTGTTACGGTTATGGTTAGGCAACTAAAATAACTTGGTTAAGGTTAGAGAAATGGTTTGGTCATGGTTAAATAAGAAAAACGTTCGTTAAAAATTTAAATGTGGCTTATGGTTGAAATGTACTTTGAACACGCTGGGAATCGAACCCCGGTCGTCGGCATCGAAGGCAAATGTATACGCCTAGCCACCGCCCCAACCACAACACCCTTACTGGCCACCGTTTTATTTCAATGTCACACTACTTCCTGAGTCCCGACTGACAGAAAAAAAAACGTGCTGCAGGCATGAAAGATACTTCCAATTGAAATACATTAGTTTGAAAGTCGTTCTGAGTGTCACGACAAAAATGGGAAAATCGTGTCCATATACACGAATCAATAGATTAAATGTCATGACTATTTCACAAACTGCCGTGAGACCGGGTTGTCTATACACAAGCTTTGATGTAGTTTTTTAATGTTTAACAGTTGTAACTTTTAAACAGTCAGAAATAACATAATATACTGTGCTGTCAGGCCATGAATATCAAAACTGAACTGAAGCAAAGAAGTTTTATTAGAATTAACATGCTCCCCTCTGCTGATTTGTAGACAGTAACATGTCGTCTTCTTCTGCCCTACAAACTTTAACGGTAGGTAATGTTATTACGTTGTGGTATTTAAGTAACGTTAGTGGAATTAGGTAATTGAACCGTGTCGCAGTGCTTCAGTGCATAGAATTGAACACCCGCGCTTTGGGTCTGTACAGGATCTGTGCTTGTTCACCTTAGGAGCTCTCTTAAGGGCTAAGATGCTTTGTGAATAGCTTTTTATCTTTATTAGGATTTCATCTTACTTTTAAGGGGAAATTCTTGGAAAACGTCATCATTCTAATAATTTTCTTAAAATTTCACCGCTAGGACCAACTCTTAGAGTACTAGGAAGCCTTGTGAATATGGCCCCTGATGTCTATTCCGCTTAGACAGATGTTGGTCATCTGTCCAAGTGGACTTATGCTTTTCGCAAACACCTCACACACTAAAGAGGCTTCGTAAGATGGAGACTAGGATCATTTTAGCCTAGAGATGCTTTTGGGAAACGAGGCCCAGTATTGTATCACCAGGCTGCATGTCAACATTGTCATTGTTTGGTCTCCTACAGGACTTGTTTTCTTCAACAGAAAACTTCCTGGAGATGCCGGGGATTGAACCCGGGGCCTCATACATGCAAAGCATGCGCTCTTCCACTGAGCTACATCCCCCTGCTGCAGGGCAGTGATACAGCAGACCTGGAAAACATCAGCTACACGTGAACAAGGAATGAGGAAATGCTGGTCATACAATCAACAGAGCTGAGATCACATTCAAATAAACTGATAATTCAATTGGTCAATATGTCACTGCCATGAAGGAATGTAAATTATATGTAAGAGATTGTGAGGGCGGTATTACTCTCTATTCTTAATGTTTTATGGTCTCAGTGGAAGACTGTCATGGAAGAGTTAACATTCAAGTGCAGTATACTTGTTGATTTTCTTGTCTTGTCTAGGGAGGAACAACAGATTCCACTAATTTGTTGTCACTTCACCAACATGGCAGCATTGCCTACAGTTAGCATTTGTAACTGCTCTGCTGTGCCATTGCTATTGTATGAAGGCTAGAGTTGTCGCCAGGATTTGAACTTGCGCGGGGAAACCCCATTGGAGTCTATCGCCTTAACCACTCAGCCAGGACAACTCACATTATTGACAAAACTGACACACAGAAATTAAACTTGCCGTTGAGTGTTGTGATAAACCAATTCTTTCTGGAGTATGGATTTTACCAGTGTTGGTTTATATTCATAATGGTAAAAAAATGTTTAGCCGCTGTAGTAGAATTATGCACAGTAAGCCCAGTGGCTACCAGTGGCAACTATAGAAAATGCCTCCATGTTTTAAGAGTGCCAACAAAATAAGACAAAGAAAATGAGAAGTTTCTCTGCACATGAAGGGTTGTCAGATTATACTATGCAAGGCTGAAACCATTCAGGAGTGAAGATATGCTTACTATACAATACTGCCTTATCTTCTTTATAGTATTATTGCTATGTGGAACACATCAAGGTTAACGTCAGCAAGTTAATGACAAGTTTGTTTCTCCTCAAAATAAGTAATCATGAAGGTTGCACACTTCTCTCCATATGAAAATAGATCAACATCTTCAGGGTGTCATGACACCCTGAAGAAGGCATAATGCCGAAAACTGATCTAAAATAAATATTTTCATATGGAGAGAAGTGTGCAACCTTCATGATTACTTATTTTGACTTTGCACTGTTGGTTTGCACCTTTTTATGGGTGTGCGTTCTACTGCCAAAAAAGTTTGTTTCTCCTATCATAAATATTTATATGCTGACGATAGACCCTGCATATATGCACTTGCATAGAGAGTTGTCGTGGCCGAGTGGTTAAGGCGATGGGCTAGAAATCCATTGGGGTTTCCCCGTGCAGGTTTGAACCCTGCCGACAACGACAGACTGTTTTCATTGTGGAAAGAAACAGCACTGCTGGCTTGACTGTAGACTGTCCTTTCTGTCTTAAACACACAAAATATCAACAATCACCTAAATGGTTTTTCTAATGCAGATGGCTAGGAACAGCCCAGACAAATGTCAACCTTTGAATTTGATTGGCTCATGCTGGCCATATGCCCAACCATCTATAAGGCCCAGGTTGAAAATAATTGGAAATGTCCTTTAAATAATATATTTATTAATGCAATATTTGGCATAGGTAATCTGTACAAGGTAATACATTATCTTTATAATCTTGCTTTTGATTTACTTGCAATTTTCCTATTCTGTGACTTGCAGGCTATGGTATCATTGTCCATAGGGTACCTACCTTATTACTGCTTCTTACATAATCTGATACTTCTCTTTCAAATGTATTCTATTGTAGGCCTACATTGTTTTAACGTTTCATCCCCCAAAATGTTTTAGTAAGAGTGGAAAGATTGCCAGTGACTTCCAGCAGAGATGGAACTTCCCCAACGGTGTAGGGGCAATAGATGGCAAACATGTTGTCATCTGGGCTCCCAATTCATCTGGGTCACAGTTCTGTAATTACAAAGACACCTTCTCTATACTACTGCTGGCTGTAGTTGGTGCCATGTACCACTTCCGGGTCATGGATGTAGGTGCCTACGGGAGGAACAGCAATGGAACCGCTTTCCAGGCAGGCAGGCTGGATCTCCCAGAGGACATTCCTCTCCCAAACACATCTTGACATCTTGGACCAGCACCACGTGTTTGTGGGGATGAAGCCTTTCGTAAGGCCTTTTCCAGGACTTCAGCTTTCCAAACAGCAACAGGTTTTCAACTATAACATACAGTGTACAGCTGCCTTTGGGATCCTGGCAGCACAGGGGAAGATGTATCACTGGGTAATTGGAGTGTGCCCAGAAAATGTGGACAAGCTAGTGAAGGCAACAGTGATCCTCTACAATTCCCTGATGGAATATTGCAGCTCCATCAGCCCACTGCACTCATTCAGAGGCTGACACCCCCGCAGGTGAGGTGTCGTGGCAGCACAACCTTCTAATCTATTGCCCCTCTCTTAAACAAATACATTCTTGACTTGATCTTTTTGCAGGTGCCTTTCTGCCTACAGAGCCATGGGGTGGGGAGGGTGTCTTGGCAGGCTGGATTTGTAGATCCACTGCTAGAGGCTGAGCTGCCTGTTGTGCTGCTGTTTGGGTGAGTCTAGAGCCTTGGTGTGTTATGGGGGCTGGGGAGCCATCTGCTGACCTACTGGCAGAATTTGAACTGCCTGAAGAGGGGATGCTGCGAGGGTTGAGTACTACGGAGAAAATATGTTTTGGAGGGACCGATTACCATGCAGCACCTAGTGCGAGACTGAGGGAGACTGGGACAATTGGGAGACTTCGGTCTCCTGCTCATTGGGGTCAGATGTTGGCTGGATCACTGGCGTCAATTGTAGCACATAAATTTCTGCCCCTATGTCCCCATTGATTGGCCTAACTTTCAGAAAGGGCTCAAGGAAACTCACAATAGAGCTGAACTTTTTTCTCTCCCCTCCTTCAGTACCAGTCTTTATTGTAACCTCCATACTATACCTGTCCCTCACGTTTTTTCTTTTCTTATATTCCTCTTCTGCAAAGACATGTTATTTGTAGCTGAGCTATAGTTAATACAAAATTTTTGCTTATGTTACCTTTCTAACCACATAGTTTACACAGTGCTGGCAACAGCTCAGCTTGGATGTAGCCATATTGTGAAAAAGAAGGTTGCAAGCTACCTGCCTAATTTACAAACGGGGGGCCGTATTCACAAAGCACCCTAGTACTAAGAGTTGGTCCTAGCGGTGAAATTCTAAGAAAATTCTTCGAATCATGATGTTTTCTAAGAATTTCAAGGTAAAAATAACATTATCCTAGTAAAGATAAAAACTATTCAAGAAGCATCTTAGCCCTTAAGAGAGCTCCTAAGGTGAAAAACTGTTAAGAGGAGAGAGGAGGAATTTTAGGAGTTTCTTACAGAGGAAAGACACAGGAGAAATGTTCTCCAAACGTCGAATGACAGTGAGTTAGTTAAACGCTATAGATTAGATCGTGCAGGGATGATGTTTGTTGCTGATCTCTTTAGAGATTAAATGAAAGTGATCACAACATTAACTTA
This sequence comes from Centroberyx gerrardi, assembly GCF_048128805.1. Taxonomy (NCBI): domain Eukaryota; kingdom Metazoa; phylum Chordata; class Actinopteri; order Beryciformes; family Berycidae; genus Centroberyx; species Centroberyx gerrardi. Next base: position 2,596,321 of record NC_136009.1, on the reverse strand, counting down.
TTTGGCAACAGGCAAAATGCAACAGTGCAGACGTGATGATTTAGGTCTATGCAACCCTCCATCAGCAGAAAAATCACACAAACAATTACAGCTCTTTCACAGTCTCATATTACGATGCAGTTTATTTCATTCCCACTGGACATTCGCACAAGAAACAGCATATGGATATATGGATATAACAGGTTTTCCTGGTGTTGTCAAGGTCACTGGTGACGATCTACACTTGTTCAACAACCCCATTCATATAGGATTCCATATTCCATAAGGCCAGCAATTGCACGTCACTGATGAAAAGTGGACAACAGTCCATGTGCATCTTTATATACAACCGAAACATGGTGAAGAAGTGGTAGTGGCCCATCCTCGCCTGGTCCCTCAACAGTGCAATGGTGAACAGCTGGGTTTTCCACATGGATGTCATTGGTGGTGACACTGACCTCCTGACCTTCCAGCGGCTCATGGCACAGGGCCTCTTGCAACACCTTTATTTTTTGTTAATTGCACTGTACAGCATGTTTTTTTTTTACATGGTTTTACTATGAATTTATTCTAATGGGCAATGACAAAATTAATGTTTTGTTAAACTTTGTCCCATTCAATTAATCTGCCAGGGACCTTTTGCTGAAATTATACTATTGGATTTCACTTTAATAATTTAAAGTAATGCTTTTGCAAACAATAGCTCAAAATCGAGTTAAAGTCCTCCTTTGCTCTCATTATCTCTCTGAAATACCTACAGTATCTGTCAATGTAATTTAACAGTATCATACTGTACCATAGCTGTGTTTAAAAGACTCACAGGTTGAAACATGTACACATTACTAGGACTGGCTGAAAGACGCTATTCAATCAATAGGGTGGCCGAGTGGTTGGAGACTGTTCTGCAACTGAAACGTCACAGGATCGATCCCCACAACAACCAGTGTGCCCATCAACAATGACGTGTCGCCGTGGATAAGAGCATCAGCTACATGGCTATAATGTAAAAATAGAGAAAAGACACTTTGTTTCACTCCAACATGCTCTCTTGTATATAGGATAGGAGATAACAGCTATCTGCCTTCAACCTGACTTAATCCATATGAGGAGTGACAGCTACAGTCTGCTTTCCATATGTGTTGCACTGTATGGGAAGTCTTTGTTGTCTATTTACTGGATGTGTCAGTATGTTTTGTGATAATCTTGTCAGTGTCTGCACCAGTGTCATCAAATCCAATTCCTGTACATTTATTGTACTGGATGATTAAAGTGATTATGATTCATATACACGTTGCATACTATAAGTTATTATTATTACTATGTTACTAACATCTGTAAATGTGATAATGTGGATAACCAATGATGCACAATGACACCCTGCATATATGCTCTTTCTCTGGAGTATAACTTCCTAAGCCAGCAGGAGCTCTGTGTTACCATGACGAAGACAGTATGGGGTTATTCATAGAACTAACTGGTAGTGCTGGGGTGGCCAACCGGCGGCTCACGAGCCGCATGCGGCTCTTTGCTCGTTCTTATGCGGCTCTTCAGTTCACATCAAATGTGTGTGTGTGTGTGTGTATGAGTTTTTAACACACTGCCTGTTACAGGCCATGCTTATGTATACCACTGCTTCAGTGTGAGAGCCAACCACTTCAAACCAATCATATACCTTGGAAATGAAAAAAAACATGCCAGCGAACCAATCACCTTGGAAATGGAAAAAAACAAAAAACGTTGCGGTGATTTTGCTGTTGAGCGTTCCGACATTTTCTTTTTAAGGCAAGTTCACTCTAAAAATGGCAGGGCAATGTAAAAGTAAGCGCAAATATGAAGACGAACACAGGACATTTTTAGAAGAGTGGGAGAGTTTATATTTTTTTGTTGAACGTAATGGCAAGCCATTCTGCCTGATATGCCAGACGTCATTAGCACATTTCAAGGCTTCAAATCTACAGCGCCATTTCAGCTCACTCCATGCTAACATCGACCAGGAATTCCCGAAAGGTACCGAACTTCGCAAGCACAAATTAAACACCTTGAAAAGTCAGGCAGAAAAACAGACACAGTTGTTCCGAAAATTTGCCACGTATTCGGAGACAGTAACGCTTGCATCATGCACCATCGTGGAACATTGCCCGTGCTAAAAAGCCATACAATGAAGGCGAGTTTGTAAAAAAATGCCTCAGTGATGTTGTTGAAATCTTGTCTCCAGAAAATGACAAACTGAAACGGATGGTATCAGACGTCCAACTGTCACGCCACACTGTTGAACACAGAATATCGGACATAAACAATGCTACTGAATCACAATTACATTCTGATCTTCAAAAATGCGAGTATTTCAGTGTCACATTGGATGAGTCTTGTGATATACAAGACAAGCCTCAGTTGGCAATGCTTGCACGGCCTGTTTCAGAAGATTGTGTAATAAAAGAAGAACTCCTTGATATCGTACCATTAAAGGACAGAACCCGTGGCATCGATGTGAAAGAAACAATGACAGATGTGTTTGTGAAAGCAAATCTGCCATTACCAAAACTAACGGCAATTGCCACGGATGGAGCGCCATCTATGGTCGTATCTGTGAACGGGCTTGTGGGGGTCTGTAAAGCTGACAACACATTTCCCGAGTTTTGGACTTTCCACTGCATCATTCATCGGGAGCAATTGGTGTCTAAAAAGCTGAATTTAGACCACGTCATGAAGCCCGTGATGGAAATCGTCAATTATATTCGCACACATGCTCTTAACCACAGACAATTCAAGAATCTCATTGCTGAACTTGACCAAGGGCTTCCCGGAGACCTGCCGCTCCACTGTACTGTGAGGTGGCTTTCTAAAGGTAAAGTGCTTTCTTGCTTTTTTGATCTTTTGGACGCTGTGAAAACTGTTCATGGAAAAGCACAAGGAATATCCTGAGCTCTCAGACCCCCAGTGGATTTTGGATTTGGCCTTTTTGGTAGACATGCTGTGTCATCTGGACACTACCTGGATCTACAGGGGAAGTTAAAAATGCTGCCTGACCTGGTGCAAAGTGTATTCGCGTTTGTCAACAAACTCAAGCTGTTTAAGACATATCTTCAAAAGGGAGAACTAGCGCATTTTCCCTCTCTGCTAAAAGCAAGCGGACAAGCAACCGCCCTGAAGATGGAAACAGCCCGATATGCAACACTGCTTGAAAACCTTCAGGAAAGTTTTGCGGCCCGATTCCATGATCTACAGCTGAAAAGGCCACAGATTACTTTCCTCATTGACCCTTTTACTGCGGAGACGGACTGTTTAAAAGCCCCGCTAGTCACAGACGAAGCAACGTCTCAGATGGAGATGATTGAACTTTCTGAGGATGACAGACAGAAATCTGTTCTGAGGGAAGGGACCCTTGAGTTCTGGAAAACTGTGCCAATGGAAAAATATCTCGATGTCAAACTGGCTGCGCTCAAGCTACTCTCAATGTTTGGGTCAACGTACGTTTGTGAGTCTGTGTTTTCTACCCTGAAACACGTGAAATCAAAGCATCGATCTGTTCTTACTGACACACGTGAAAGAATTGCTTCGAGTGGCCACAACTGAATGCAAGCCAGATTTAAAGAGGATTGTTGAAGGCAAGGAATGCCAGAAGTCCCACTGAGTCAAAAGCAGCAACATGCATGGTAAGAGAAAAACTTTGTCACATGAAAATATTCTCTTACTGGAAGGTATTGTAAATTGTATATATTATCATTGTGTGTGTGTGTGTGTTTGTGAGGGTAGGTGTGCTTGTGTGTGTGGGGGGGTGGGTAAGATGAAAGATGTTCTGTCTTTGCAAGGTATTGTAAATTGTTAGATTTTCATTGTGTGTGTGTGTAAGAGAGGGAGTGCGTTTGTGTGCCTGTGTGTAAATACATGATGTGGCTCTTTGCAGTACCACAGCAATTTTTTTGGCTCTTAGTCTCTGACTTTTTTGGCCACCCCTGTGGTAGTGGGTAAGACCGTGGCAGTAGGCATTTACCCTATAACAGGGAATACTGCCTCAGTTTTAACTGAAATATTCCATAACATGGGTTTCGGAGCCATGTAAATACTTCTTCTGCTATTTCCTCTGTGCTAACAAAGCATGACTCTGCCATCTAGTGTTTCGGTGGTCTACATTCAGAATCACCAACGCAGAACTGTAAATGCTTGTGACACTTCGACGATGCCAAACTATAAGTCAGCCTTAATGCCATGGTAAAGTGCCATGGTAAAGTGCCATGGTAAAGCGTCAGTAACTTTATGAATCACCTCAAATTACCGCGCTGCAGATTTTGCACTGCACAACACTGTTACCACTGAGTCTTAAGAATCTACTCACTTGTATTCTTATCTATGTCCTGTGCTTTGCTACTGCAGTGACCAGATTTCCCCCACAAGGATCATTCAATTCAGGATATGATAAAATGAAACTTTATTAATCCCTGTGGGAAAATTAGCCCGTTGCAGCAGCAAAAGTAATAGGATTCACGAAATAAAGAAAAGATAATACAATATAAACACACAAACAGAACACAAAATAAGCAATACAATTAGTAAGAATAATAAAACAAAAACCATCAAAGCAATAAAATAGAATATAAACAATTGTGGGGTTATATAACTATATGCATCTGGCAATTTTGACAGATTAGAGTGGGAAGTATGGGAAAGAGTATGGATTGCTGACATGTATGGATTTACTTACATATGTTACTAACAGTATTGATCGCTTACTAAAATATGGATTGCTATATCTGATATATCTCTAAGCATATGTAAATATATACATATATAACTATAAGTATCCACATATTTGCAAAGGCACAGCATACTGAGACTGTTGAACAAAGTTTCACCCTATTTTTTAATTATGTGTTGTGTTATATGTCAACTTTTTTGTTTGGTTTGATTGTTTTTTTCTTGCTGTAACTTTGCTATAACTTGATATAACTTTAGAGCTTTATATACTATACTACTAATAATAATAATAATAACAATAACTATTATAAACCTAAATCCTCTCTGCTGTGTGATAGCAGAACTCCATCAGTCTGGACAGACTTCCAGAGAGAATCCTGTCAGTCAGTTCAACTTTGTGAGTGTTTGCAGGGACAGGAAGATGACCTTTCTAATGAATTTGTGCTGTTATACTTTAAAATTTCTTGGAGAAACTCACTGATGTCCAGTCACATCAAGTGACATGCAAGGTAAGGTGATTTATTTTGCTGATTTATTTCTATTTTAGCACCAAAAACAACCCCAACTCTCTTCTCAAAGGCACAGAGACTGAGACTTCTGACTGCAACTCATCTAAAATAAATGCAGCTATACTGAATGTAAGTTAATTAATAGAGAAAGTGTTTAACTGACTAGGACATTTTTTTTTTACATCACTGACATCAGTTGTAGAAACCAGTGCCCCCCTGATAGATAGATAGATAGATAGATAGATAGATAGATAGATAGATAGATAGATAGATAGATAGATAGATAGATAGATAGATAGATAGATAGATAGATGGATGTGTTCCAGGATGTGACTTCAGTTTCAGTTTCAGTTTCATTTATTAAAGTTTGACAAGGCAGGGTACAACAGCATAAAAACACAGTTTTTAAACAGTGAATCCTGAAATGCGTCAGACATTACAACGATCAACATCATAAGCAGAAGCATGAAATTAAGAACATAAACCCTAAAATAAATAGGTCATTTAAATAGGTCATTTAAAAAACAATTTAAGAGCACAAGGAATAAAAGAGAGTTCATGTCTTTTGGTTCTGCTCGTGGGCACTACGTATTCCCTGCGCCGACGAAGCGAGTAAGTGGGTGTTGAGGCTGCAAGCAGAAAACCATGCAGGGGGGATAAGCTATCCTTGAGTATGTTGGTGAGGGTACGCAGGGTGGCCTCATCACGCCTTTCACTCAAAGATGGAAGAGAAGAAGACGGAATGCCAATAATCCTGCAGCATCGCTTTTGTACTCACTCCAGCTCCTCGGAGAGGCCTTTTGTCAGCCCACCCCAAACTGGGCTGGCATACTCAAGGATTGGACGAATGAAAGTCAGGTATATTTGTTTCAGAACGTCACATGGAAGACCAGCTCTTTTGGCAACAGTGAGGTAATAGATCCTTGGCCGTGTCTTTGAGAGCATATACTTACAAATCAGATGATATCTGAACTCCGAGCAGTTTAAAGGTGGAGACTCTACTGATGTTTTGTCCAGAAATTGTTGGAGGCGGTGGAGAGGGGATGTTGTCCTCTCTCCTGGCACTGATTACCATATCCATGGTCTTCATGTTGTGTCCATCCTCTTCTCCTCTCCTCTCCTCTCCTCTCCTCTCCTCTCGCTCAGTATGAGCTTCCAGAAGGAGATTTCCTCTCCTCCCATGGCCACAGGCTCCTCCTCCTCTCTCCCAGCCCAGGACTTCCAGGTAGTCAGAGGAGCCCTGCTCTCCTCCAGGTCCTCTAACTACTTGGTGCAGGCCTTCCTGGGAGAGGGCACCTACGGGAGGGTGGCCAAGTGTGTGAAGATGGACACCGATGAGACAGTGCCCGTGAAGGTCATGAAGAATCACCAGAGTTCAATGAGTGACGCCAAGAATGAGGTGGGAAAGCAAATTATTAGCAACAACTTTTTTACTACCTTAATGTTTTTTAATTTGTTGCTTTTATGGGAAGTTATTACCTTTAGGATGCAGTTGTTTCCAGTCTTTTCCAGCTATAAAAATCTCTGTCTGACCGCTCACATCTTGCCCAGGTTTCCATCCTGGAGAGGCTGAGAGCGTTGGACCCGGACAAATGTCACTTTGTGAGATGGAACGACTTTTTCCTCCACAGAGGAAATATTTGCCTGGAGTTTGAACTGCTGGACATGAGTCTCATTGACTTCATGACGCAGAGACGGTTCCAGGGTCTGCCTCTTAAAGAGATTCGACCCATTCTGCATCAGGTATGCTCCGCTTTCTATTAGGGCCGCCACTTTAAATTCAAAAGTCCTATTTACATTTGAATTTGCATACCAACACCAGTTTCAAATAAGTATGGTGGATAGGGTTATGGTTATGGTTTTTTGAGAAGGCCTACTTTCAGCTAATTGGTTTTGAAAATACCTATATTTGTTTTCCTGGTGAATAATTTGTCTGAAAACACCATCATAATATTCCTAACTGGGTTGACGACATGTTAGACCTGTGTAAATGCTGTTAAGGTAAAGCATGACGTTATTATTTTAAGTGTGGTACTGTAGCTAAATGTTATGGTTTAAACCTAAAGAAATGCTAATTGCGGCTAGCGTTATTAGCATAGCAATCGCTTTGGCCATTTGTTTATGTGAACGAGCTATCAGATAGCCTGTAAGCTAATAATAGATTATGATACATCCTTGTGTTATGTACTTGATTTTTAGTTGGATTTTATGCATATAGGAACTGGACTGTTGTACTGCATAGGGAGAGAAAGGAGCAGGAAATCCTCCGTGGGCCAGGAGTACAACAGAACTGTTCCAAGCCCTGTTTCCGCATGCTTCGGGAGTACAACGTTTGCCTGTGTTTGGATCCGCCTGCAGTCGGCCTCACTCGCCATTTTCCTGCATCGCCCTCATCAGGTCTACCCATCACAAACTCATCATCAAGTCGTGAGGTCTATGCACTTGCACTGCGTTATTTTTGTTTTTGCCTTGCTCGGAGCAAGTGAAGTGGACGCAATATCATCTTCAACTTAAAGGCCTCTAGGCGCCCCAGCAACGACTCAGGCCTGCAACGATTATTTAATTTGGACATTTTTATTTATTTTAGTAGGCCTACTATTATTCCAAAGACTGTTGTTGAGTGTATGTGTATCCACAATTGCTGTATTTTATTTTGAGAATAAGCTAAAGAAAGTAAGATTGGTCAGTTAATTACACACTTTGCCTCTGTGGAATGTAAACGATTGATATTGGAATATCTGTGTATTTGCTTTGATAATTGGAAGTTGTTTTTTATTTTCTGTTTTTATATTTCACATCTTGCTAGTTGCATAACTAAAGGCAATTAGTTTGCATTTAAAGTATCTGGTGTTGAGTTGTGGTAATTTTATACAGTCACATATTTCAAAGGGGGACATTGAGTTCAGGTTAATTGTAGTAATTGAAATTCTTAGATATTGTTTAAATTCTTTAAACACTATTAAGTGGAGGCACCGCCATTTATTAATTCAGAGAGCTTTACTTATTTAATTTATTGTCAAATTGGAGTACTCAATTTCTGTTATGACCCATTAAACAAATAAATTAATTTTACGTTTTGTGTGGTGTTCTTGCATAGATTTCATGATATTTTTTTCACTTTACTTAAAGCAAACAATGACCACTTACAGTGACTTATAACCAGCTTGTAATGTATTATATCTGCCTATACCTCAGGAATTTCATTACTTTACTTAAAGCACCCAATGACCACTTAGAGTAACTTATAATCACATTATAATGCATTATAACAGTGATTATAATGCATTATAAAATATTATAATGTATTACAACTATGAGTGTTGAAAGTCTTCCATGTCTGTGATCACCCCTGTTGAGCTCTGGGAGGAGCAACAAGCACACACCTGCTGTCTGAGGTCAGCCAGACACAGGTGTGCTCAATCTGCCGTGGAGCCTGAGCTCTCTCATAACTAGGAGGAGAAACCATTGTTCGGTTTGCTCTACCACCAACCAGACTGGCCTTCCCTTTGTGCTCGCTAAGTGCGTCTAAAGTGAGTGATATATGAAGTTGATTGCTTAATCTTTAGCTTGTTGGGTTATTATTTCATTCCTTATCAGTTTGATTATATAATGTGTTTGTATATTTCCATTTATGGCTAATTCCAGTGTTCAGCAGATGTATTGTTTGTGTATGTTTGGAAATCAGTCTAATTCCATTCACTGCCAACTGAGACTTTGAGTTTAATTATGTATTTGTGTTAAGTTGAGAAAATACGTGACTGTTTCTAAATGCCATATGGATTTCTCTGTTTGTGTGCTCTATACAGAACCCACCACTTAATGACTTTAAATGGAATGTCCAAGCCACAATAAATCTCCTTTTTGTGGAATCTGCCGTCTCCTCTCCCTAATTCCAGTGCCTCATATTGAACACTGAATGCCCCTAGGCTCCAGCCCTCTCCAATTAGGTCACACCTAAAACAATGAGAATTATAATACACTATGATCCTTGCAAAAAAAATGTCAGTGAGTGACCAGCAATTATGAAGTATTATGATACTTGACCTTATAAGTCATTATAAAATGCTTTATAATGTGTTATGATTATTGTTATAAAGCATTATGAATATTTATGAGTGCTTATAACTATAATTATAAAGTGCTATAAGATTATAGACGCATTATAAGTATGTTTATAATGCATTATAGACATGGGCGTCATAGAAAGTGTTGCCGACCATCCTGATCACGTGACCTCACATTCTGTTTCGCTCCACGGATCAGTCTGGACTTCTAGCCACCCACATCGATTTCAGTGGGCGGGAGTACTTGCCTTGACAGACAAACTCCTTCAGCCAATCAGCGAATCCAAATTCAAATCCAGTTGGAAGAACAACGAAAACGTATTTTCCGCCGAGAAACTCCGCTAGTGCATACTCTTGTTTAATTGTTGTTATTGAGTCTATTTCTGCAATAACTGCACTTATGGCTGTGTTTACTCTACTAACGTTAACGTTACCGCTCGTTGCTTCGGGAGGCGCAGCAGCGGCCTGTATTTCACGTCATCAACTACGACGCAGTCCCTGATTGGCCCGGTTACATCATCAGCTACGACGCAGTCCCTGATTGGCCCGGTTACATTGTAATTTCAGGAAATTGATGTGGGCAGAAACAGAATGTGAGGTCACGTGATCAGGATGGTTTTACCAGGCTATGAACTGTGGGTGTCACAGTGTCTCAGTAGTGCTGTAGCCTCTCAGCCAGATGGTCGCAGGTTCGATTCCCGGTCCTTTCTGTGTGCTGTTTGTGTGTTCTCCTGGGTTTCCCCCCACAGTCTGAAACACATGCCAGTCAAGTGGATTGGAGACTCTAAATTGCCCATAGGTGTGAATGTGAGTGTCTGGCTATCTGTGTTAGTCCTATGATGGACTGGTGACCTGCTCATCTGCCCAGTGCATGCTGGGATAGGCTCCCGCCCCTATCACCCTGAAAAGATTAAGTGTGTAGAGAAAATGAAAGAATGAATACATGAATGGTCATCATCTTGATGGTGATAGTATGTGTTAGACCCTTAGCTCATTTATAATGAAAGGATAAACAAGGGCTATAAAATGCACTCACTACCTTGACTTTTCACACATTTTGGTCTATAAGTTGCAATGCATTTATTTGTGATTTTTTGCCCTGTTCTATGAAATTAAAATTATATAGAAAATTGAATAACAACTAAATCTAGTATGCAGGAGCATACAGCCTCTTTGCTTCATATGGGCTAAATTGTCAGTCGAAATGTGTTCAACATTTCATATATCATGGTCAGACATCATCTTTAGGTTGTATGTAGGAGGTCTGACAAATATTTTCCTTTCAAATTTGCATTAGTTCTGTCTTTCTATAGTTAACAAACTAACACTAAGTCTCTCCAATACATCTTTAATGTATTGATTGTATTGATGTGATTTCACAGTGTAGGGTGGACTCTATCAGTGTTCTCCAGCACATAATGAGATACATATGTGGTTTACTCATAGATGGCCTTCTAGTCTCGGACACTTTACCCTCCTTGTGAGTAAATGTCAAAATACAGTGCGTGTAATGTGTTTTCCCTGGCCAATTTTACTCTGTAAGAGAGAAATTCTGTTGATCTGTGACCTGACTTTGTGTTGTATCTCCAGATCAGGTATACAGTGGACACCCATGGTCAGATACCAGACCGTCTGCTTCGTCATGGAACAAAAACCAGGCGCTATTTCTGCTGGAATACTGCCGCCAACGGCCCTCTCTGGAGACTCAAGGTACTGTCACTCTGCTGCTCTGCTCTATCTGGCCTAACACCAAGAATGCTTTTCTGTCTGTTAGGGTTGGACCAATATGGGTTTTTGAAAGCTGGCACCAGTGTTTACCCCAGAATTTTATTCTTGTCAGGGTGGAAAAGCCTCTGAAACAGCATTTCATCATGGGACACTGATCTATCTATCTATCTATCTATCTATCTATCTATCTATCTATCTGTCTATCGGTCTATCGGTCTATCGGTCTATCTATCTATCTATCTATCTATCTATCTATCTATCTATCTATCTACTTACTGTATTTAGGATATCTAACTACAACACTATCTCCTCTTAGACACCAGTAGAGTTTTATCATGAGAGATGTTGATATATTGATGTATTTATCTCTGATGTACAGAGTTTTTAATTTGCTTTATTAACAGAGTGGCGAGTAGGGCCAAGCATTGTCCAAAGAAGCACTGAGGTAGTGATTGATGTTGTTACAGTAATACTGTGAATAACTTGCTGAGTGTATTGTATTATTGTTTTGATTAATGTTTTTGTGTCATTCTTGCCATGTCAGATCTGCCGTCCTGACCCCTCCCCTACAGACCCCCCATCCCCAAAGGGACCACAATGGAAATAAGCCTCTGGGCTTTATTGTGTTATCCTGACTTTTTCCTTTTATGTATGCACTCAATGCCTTGGCAGAGCCGGTGTTTTTACGTAAAATGAAACTGTCACATAAAATCAATCAATCAATCAACCAGGAGGTTGAAGTTCAACCGGCGCATAACACCCAGCCAGCTTCTGCAGCATCCATTCTTCAGCATGAGCCACCTAGTGGAAATCTACCCTCACAGCTCCCAGTCTGACTTAATGGGCCAATCGGCCCTTTTCACAAACATGGCTGCCGTACTTCCGCATAGCTCGGTTCTCACCATTGCCAGCAATGTTAAAAAGCCAACTTTCTGTCGCCCATAACTCTGTCTGTGATCACTTATTGTGTTTCAACATAGGCTAATGTATAACACAATACAGGTGTTGTCACTGACATATTTGTTACAGTAATAAGTGATCACAGACAGAGTTATGGGCGACAGAAAGTTGGCTTTTTAACATCGCTGGCAATGGTGAAAAGGGCCTATAAAGGTTAAATGTGTAATATTTCTGCTTTACTGAAGTATAATATGACTAGTAAATATCAGCAGAGGTTCCCAAATGGTAGTGAGTGAAACAAAGTGAACAGCCATGGCGCACGCACTGCCAAGATTTCTGCATTCAAGAAGACAGGAGTGAGCTAAGGCTAATGTTGTTGTTGTTGTTTGAAGGTTCTCCTACCAGTGTTGTACTCTCCCAAGCCCCCAAAACACTTGGCTTGGCTTGTAAATAACAGTTCTGCCATTACTGAATATGTTAACTAACCTTGCTAGAAAAATATCTACATATTTTCTAATTCATTATTTTGTTATTGTGTTCAACGTTAGCCTTTTTTACGGCTGACGCCTCTGCGCTGCTTGTAGAGAGAACGTCAGGTGGATGTGGGTGGATGAAGTTGTGTGATTCAGTGATTCCTTGTCTTCCAGTGTCCAGTCCTGCTTTCAAATGATGGACATCTGTCAGAGGCAGAAGCTGACCTCTGACAGTGGGAAGGGTGTGTCTCAGTCTACCCACCAGCCATCCCTACAGCAGCAGAAGAAGAATAACGCCTCCTCCAGCACCGCCCACTCCGCCCAGCACAGTAACCCCTTTCAGGTTCACCCTGCTGGGCTCAGTAGCCTGGCCCAGTCCCCCCACCAGAGGACCAACCCTCATCCCTCCTCCACCACCAAGTGGAACGGGAGCAGACGAAAGACGTTACTGGGCAACTCTGGGTCACATCAAATGCCTATTGAGTCCAACAGAGGCAGGACCCAGGTCAGGTCTGAGAGGAAAAGGGAGAGGGTTGAGGTGGAAAGGAAGAGGGTTGAGGTGAAAAGGAAGAGGGTTGACGGGAAAATGAAGAGTGCTGAGGTTGAGCCTGGAGAGAGTCACAAGAGGGGCAGGGACTCAGACGAGACCTGCCCAGAAAACAAGAGCAAGAGGAGCAGGTTTGGACGAGAGGACAGACACAGGTAAGCACACCTACAACTGATTCACTGTTGGGGTCAGGTCAATTTCAATAGGATAGCTGTCTGCTTCGCATTGCAGACAGTGTCCTGCCTGAACTACTGTGAAGCTCCAATCCTTCAACACAGTCTATGAAGGAATGAATGGAACGGCCGCTCCATTATCATTTTGTGAATTGCAGTTTCAATTTACATTTTGACTTGCGAGAAGTAAAAGTAAATTAACCCATGCAATCTCTGGATCTGGGGTGGATTGTCATACTCAGGTTTGGGATTCAGTGTTTTCCATTTGCGATGGTGATGTCTGTCTGCATTACAAATTTATTAAATAAATTATTTAACCTTTCATACATAATTGCTCAGAAACTCCAGAGTGTCTCCACCCACCTCGGGCACCACCCAGGCAGTCCCCACCTCAGACCCACCCAACCCAGTGGTCATCAACGGTAAGGGTGAAACCAACAGACAGGATGAGGGAGGATTCCGGCTGCACAAAGCCAAGAGGTCTGCAGGAAGTTTGGCCCCTCATACCAGGAAGAGGACCGGTGAGTTAAGAGAGAAACTTGCACATACAATACGTCTCTGCAGTCCTACTAAGACAAGAAATAAGTGTTTCTAACGTCTGACTTATTTTTTCTAGCCAACCAGACGCTGGTTATGCTTCTCGCAATGCCAGAGATGCAGCCCAGCCTGAAGCCAAGAGGTCCAGGGTCTGTCCCAAACCTGGAGGCTGCAGAGTTCATATTCCAGCCAGGACCCAGAATTAAGCCAGCACCTCCACATCTCAGGCTGGCATTCCTTCCTCTGTGGCCCATAAGTGGTACTCTGACTTTGTTCCAGAGCTCTTGGCAGTCTTGTACCCTGCTAGGCTGGACTCAACAAGGGCTAAACCTCGAACAGAACCCACTCTACCTGGCCATTCCAAACAGCCGGGGCCACAGCTGTAATCCCTCAATCAAACCAATCTGTAATCAAAGTGCCTAAGAATCATTCCAATGTAAACTCTTTTACATAGTTATACAAAACTTACAATAAATAATGATTTTGTTTGGGAATTATAACATTAACAGTCATTTTCTTATAGAGTACAAATTATCATTTCCATTTTCAGTGTTGCTCTTTTGAGTCTTGAATAAGGTCCATTTCACCCATTTTTCCTCAAATTGTTCTTCTTGCAATCTCAAAGTGTATATGTGAGTGGAAGATATCTAGTCATTGTCTCTGGATAGGAGACCCCCTCCTATCCTCTTTTAACCACTTCCTTGTATTGCACAACTAGTATTGCACAACTCTTGGGTTTTCCTAGTTTTTTCCATCCATCCAATTGCTTGTTTTCAAAAATTTCATCAATTACTTCACTGTAGAGCTTTACATACCTCCAGGTTGCATGGCTGATCAATGCACACACAGGTCCGAAGTGGTAATCACCAACAGTTAAATTCAAAAAGCCATTAAAACACAAGCACTGTCATATTTTATGATAACACATTAACTTGGTTAGCTTTGTAGCAATTTCCACACAGGGACTTTGATGTCGGTTGGGTGTCTGCCTTTGTTGGCTCTGCAAGCCAAATAGTTCCATATTTGGCTCCTGCACCAGTTTTGGTGGACTACAATCCAGTTCAACACATGGTGGACTGTTTGTGACGATGTTGATGACAATGTTTTCAGCTGTTTGACTCCAACTGCTGCCACCGTCAACAGCCAAACTGCAGCACTGTCAAGCCCAATCCTTATTCTTTTTCTTTTAAGGAGTGCACCAACTTTTTGACAGTTTGACACCATTGGTCACCTTATCCAATATCTGGCGAGAGGATTGGCACCAAAATAGTAGAATTAGCGTACAGTTTAAGTAATCGTATGGTGATTAGCATTATACAAAGTATGAAGATTTTACCTTACCTTTTGCCAGTATCAAAATATTATCCAATAGTTGGTATGGGCTTTTATTCTATGGCCTGCAGATTCATAACTTCTGAAAACAAAATCTCACTCTTCATCATTAGTGAAGTGCAATACAGATCAACAGTGCAAAAATGTAGCAGTCGGGCTTTAGCTCCATAAGACTCCATTCTTTTTTGTCTATTTCATCAATCGCCTAAACAAGCCTGGTAGAACTAACCATCAGGCTCAGACCTGCTACACGTTCTCATTTGCTCACTTCTAGGATGTTTGTCACACATGATTACTTAATGTTACTTAATTACTTAATTACAGTAATAATTAACCCTAGAATGCATGGCCCAAAAAACCTACACGAATGAATAAAGCGGTCAAAATGACCCGTATTGGAATCAATGGTTTTCTTCAATTTAAAGGTGTCCTGTTTTCATGTTTATCTTCAGCTAATTAATTAAATTAATAGTTTAATCATGCTCACATGTTTCGGTGTTTGAATTAAGGTTATTTTGACCCGCTTTCCAAAGACGGGTAGTGATACAAAAACAGGAAAGATGACATGTAAATTGGACAAAACAAGTTTTGAGGAATACATGGAATATCAAGGTATAAAATGTTTTTATTACAGTAATAAAATATAGCAACAAAAACACCACACCAGGTCATTTTGACCCACTTTATGCTATATGCTAAAGCATACCAGACTATTTATCTATCTATCTATCTATCTATCTATCTATCTATCTATCTATCTATCTATCTATCCATCTATCTATCTACCAGACTGAACAAAGATTATTTTGGTGCCAAACTTCTCATCACATAATGGGTAAGATGACTAATGGGCCAATGTTCCAAAAACTCTGTTGTCCTTTAACTTCTTCCTCTTTTATAACTATTGCAGTCAGCATGTATACACCCTCTACAGGTGCATTAAAATGGAATTTTAGCTTGCAGAACACATTCGGTTCAATTTTATAAAACTAAATATTGAAGTCAATCTTTTGCAATGTTATTGAGATTGTAGTATGGAGTAGTATTGAAATTTGGGTTATTGTAAAAGCACTATTTCAGACATGGCAGTTTATAGGCACATCAGCCAATGGAGATGCTTGACCTTCTGTCTAGCATAAAAACACCACTGGTCATGATCATCAGCAAAATTCTGCATTGCCTCAATTTGCTTCAAAATGTGACCGCTGGCAATCTGACAGTCAGTAAGCCTCAGCTGCTCTGACCCCAGTAAAGTACATTCTGCAAAGTGACACTGAGTGAACAATGTCAGCCATTCCACAGGGAGCCTTCACTGTACATAGCAGAAGATAACAGATGCAGCGGCGTGCTAGCAAGTCAAAGGTGTGACTCAGTGACGCCTCCTAGGGATGAGAGAGACACACAGCAGCACACATATACACACACACACACACACACACACACACACACAGATGTATGCGTAGACACACAGATATGCATTGGGAGAAACAAGCACACACACAAACACACATGCAGGAGCAGTTAGCCATGCATATATGCACCCAAACGGTCATGCACACATTTCTCTCACACAAAAACACACACACACACACACAGGCGTGCACACACACACCAGCATGGATCAGTGAAGCGAGACGACGACCTTTGTCGTGATCATCTGCAGGCTTATTACTCTTTCAGACAGACTGTCATCTCCCCACAGTATCATCATTAGTCTCCTACCCACACTGTCCTAATATCATGCTTTAGTTGTACATACACACTACCTGCATGTGACACTGAAAGCTGTATGGCTAAGCAGATAAGGTCAATTACACAACGACAAGTTATTTGTTGTCTGCAACAGGTTAAAAGGTGACTTAGGTCAATAAACCCGACTGCTTCTTGCTGTTAAGTATTAGTAACACGCCTACACTCATTTGCCAAGTATTCCCATGCATTGCAGTTGCCCACAGCTATATGTCAAGGTGCAACCCCATTTTTAAAGGTACAGTCCTGCATTGTCCGGCCTGCAAGCACTGGAACTCATCATAGAAGTTATCCATCCTGCATTTCTCTAGTCGCCCGTCCTGCATTCATTCTGCATTTATTAGCATTACAGTGGTAAAGATAGTAGAAGTCCCACATCCTGCATCTATTCTTCATATATCCTGCATCTGTTCTGCTGTGGCCATATTTCTCAAATAATGTCTCGCATCTTTGGTAGCGAAGCAAAAGTGCAGCAGCAGTGCAGCAAGCACACAGTAACAACTAAAACATCTAGAATCATGAAATCTAGAGACAACTGTTAATATTCTGGACAATTCTGCTATCTAGTGGGCTATGCTGAAATGACAGGTAGGCTTACACTGTGTTTACATGCAGTCAGAATTAAGATGATAGCTCATATCCCACTTAAGATCTGATTCAGGCAGCATCAGATGAACAGGTGTCGTGAAAGTTCATAAAATGCCTGTGAGAATTAAAAATGAGGGGGGCAAAAATACCCCCGATAATTAGAAGTAGCCTTTTTTTAACATTTCACCCTCTTCACATGTTATTCTTTAATATTTCACCCCGATCACATGTCATTCTTAGAGATATCAAACAGTCACACGTGAATGTGACTACTGTTCCCCATGGGCTGCGGGCGATTCTTTCTAGTGTGTTCTGGGAGTGAAAAATGGCACATTTTTTGATCAAAAAACAACTCAGTACACAGCCTGAAGCAGCAGAAAATGTTGGCAGCATGCAGCCAGCAGTAGAAGAAAATGCTGGTGCCACACAAATCACTGCAAACATAAAAAAACAAAGTAAAACAACCTTTGGTAAAACATTTGGTAAAAGAAAAACCTCAACAGTGGAGGGGTGGAAGATGGACTGGTTGGGGACAGAGAGAGGAAAACGACACCATCCTCTTCTGGAAGGCCTGCCGCCAGTTTCTAGCAGTGGGAAAGAAATTAAAGCAAATCTTAGTGGTACAAATTGAGTGTTTATTTGCCAACATGCAATGTATTATTTCATAGTTCAATAAAATTGCCCTCCAAAAGGACCAAAATGTCCTTAAAATCATATCAAAGGGTAAAAACATAACACAAACAAGTTTATTTCTTACCCTGGATTCAGCCTTAATAAACATAATACAGTGTTGCCATTCAAATTGAATCTAGAAAAAAAAAAAAATATCATATGCAATAAACGGAATGAGCTGGATGCCTCACTATCCTAACTAATATTGGCATAGCCCAGCGATCAAATTTGGTTGTCTCATAATTGGGTTATGGCATTATCCATGCTATTATAAAGGGGATATGGCAATTACATCTAACAACTCAAAAATGGAATTCATTTTTATGCTGAATAATGTAGGAATATTAATGTGCTCGTTGGATTATGGGAAATGTTTCTCCACCTCATTCTGTCTCAGCAGAGTTAGGGCAGAATGTTTCTCCTCGGCCTCTCAAGTGACTTTGATTCAGCAGAATCAGCTCTCTTCCAATTTCGTTGAGGGTGAGTCTCTGTGGATTTGGTCGGGTGATTAGCCCAGGAAACTGTTTCCACTAGTTGTCAGCTTTACACCGCAGCCTGAAATCATTTTTGCATGAGGAGGAGGGGGAGGAGGAGGAGGAAGAGAAGGAGGTGGGAGAGAAGGTCGAGAAGAAGAAGCAAGTAGAGGACGACGAGAAGGATGAGGAGGAGGACAAGGACGAGGAGCTGGAAAGGAAGAGGAGGACGAGGTGAAGGGAGAGCAGGACAAGGATGAGGAGGGAGACGAGGAGGAGGAAGAGAAGGATGAGGAGAAGGAAGAGGAGGAGGAAGAGGAGGAGGAGGTGAAGGAAGAGGAGGACAAGGATGAGGAGGAAAACGAAGACGACTTGGACGAGGAGGAAAAGGAGAAGGAGGAGAAGTGAAGGAAGAGGAGGGAAAAAAGAGGAGGAAGAGGAAAAAAGAAAGGACAAAGAAGGGAAGAGGAGGACGATGAGGTGAAAGAGGTTGAGGAGAAGGGGAAAGAAGAGGAGGACAAGGATGAGGAGGAAGAGGAGGACAAGGAAAAGGTAGACAAGGAGGAATAGGAGGACAGGGAGGAGGAAGAGGAGGATGAGGACAACAGGGAGGGAAAAGGGAGAAAGAGATGGAAGAAGAGGAGGAGGAAGAGGTGGATGACAAGGAGAAGAAGGACAAGGACAACAAGAATGACGAGGAGGAGAAAGAGCAGGATAAGGAAGGGAAGAGGACAACAGGGTGAAAGAGGACGAGGAGAAAGAGGAGGAGGTGGAAGAGAAGGTTGAGGAGAAGGAGAATGAAGAGGAGGACAAGGATGAGCAGGATGAGGAAGAGGATGAGGAAAAGGCAGACAAGGAGGAATAGGAGGGCAATGAGGAGGAGGAGGAGGATGACGAGGAAGAGGAGAAGAGAATGGTAAGAAGAGGGAGCATGAGGAGAAGGAAGAGGAAGATGAGAAAGAAGATGCAGAGTTGGAAGAGGAGGACGAGGGAGAGGAGGAGGACAACGAGAGAAGGATTTTTAATTTCACTTTCTTTCATTGTAAGATTGTACTGTACTACTGTCACCACTAGAGAGCGCCCAAGGTCTTTACCTGCAGTCCTGCTAGTTTTCTGAGCTTGGTACTGCAGGCAAATCTATGCTGCCCAGGAAAGAGTCTTTAACCCTATAATGCCGAGCAGTGGTCTGTTTTGAATTTTAGAACTGAAAGATCTCAGCTTTCAAAATGTCCCTCCATGACGTCTCCTAGACCAGTGGTTCTCAAGGTGGGGCCTGGGGACCACCAGGGGTCCTTGAGGGGGTTCCAGGGGGTCTGCAGCAAATTGATGAATTGTTAAACTTCACCATTATTTCATTTACAAGAAGTTAACACAATTAGAGAATGTAGAAGAATGACTATTTTGACTACTTTCATAGTTTCACTGTTATCTCTCTACCTACAATACAGATAGTCATGGAATTCTGGACAAAATCATATCTAGCAATATAAATATTCTCAGATTTGGGTCTGAGAGGCAAAGTCACATCAAATGGGGGTCCGTGGCTCTAATGTGGACTACATTTGGGGTCCTTGATGTGAAAAAGGTTGAGAATCACTGACCTAGACCCACTGTCTGTATAAACCAGACTTGTTAGATTTTCAAAATCATGCAAGGAAATAGTTGTAATTATGTAATTATGGCTTGTTGCCCTTCTTTTAGACACCCAGTGGCCTTTCTAGTGTTAAAATGAGTCAGAACATAGTTTTATTTCTTACTGCTTTTGTGGAATAATTACCGCCTCAACCAGACACACAAGCAAGACAACCCCTCATGCACATGTACATGCACATATGCACACACTTAGCCACAGATGATTAAGTCATTGTTCAACATGAGTGTGTGTGTGTGTGTGTGTGTATGTGTGTGCGTGCGTGCGGCATTTGAATAAAAAGACAAATGAGCACAACATTTTCAAATCACTGCCATTAAATTCCCTCATTATGACTCTTCCCTAATCAACATTGTCTGTGCATCTTATCACCTCGCTGGGTTAATTATGGGCCTTTGCGGAGAAATCTCATTTCTTTCTTGAAAAATATACTTTTAACCTCCACAGTCACAAACTTCAAAGAAACTTGGTGGAAACTCAGCCTGATTAGATGCCTGGTCCAACTTAATTACTTTGTCCCCAAGTCAACACATTCATTTAAAAATGCATAAGGTGGCGTTCGGTGTTCAGTGCAGTGTGGCAGGCTGACTTTCTTTTAAAAACACCTTGAAACTACTTTTGGTCTTGGTGTCGTCAAACCCATTATCTGCTGTCATCACATGTACAGCTTCAAAGAGTGGAAAATAACCAGTGCCTTAACCCCAGCAGCAACACTCTCAGCCTCTGGGGATACATTCATTTTATTATTTTTGTCACATTTTCACACATCTATTGATTTTGAGAGTGTAACAAAGCACTACAGAGATTAAAATTAAAACACCTCACACACATTTTGATGTCAACTTACTACGTAATTAACTGATGCTGAAAAGCCTAAAATACAGATTAGTCAAGTATGGATCCCCACCGAGAACAGGTTCCAGTCCATTTCAAACCATGTTCAGATTATCGTGAAACAAACTGTAAGGTCTATTTTGTGTTTTTGTTGGCCGCTCACAAGTGTTCAATGATCCCTGAATCCCTGAATCCCTGAATCTATCACCATCCTGCTTCACATTCACACAGTTTCACACATTCACACTGGGGGCTGCCCAGTACAACCACAGTCTTCTACTGGTGGCCACTGGTAGCTGCCAGTACAAGGACAGTCTTCTACCGTTGGCCACTGAGCAGCTGGAGCAGTTGGGGTTTAAATGCCTAGCTCAAGGGCATCATGGCAATAGAGAATACTGCTCATTCCCTTTCTCTTCTCAGATTTCCCGTGTGTACCGGGGATTTGAACCAGCAACATTTTGGTCACAAAACTGCCTCTCTAACCTTTGGGATACCATCGCATCTCTGCTGTTTCCCTGGCAACAGCCTGTAATTGTCAACCTTGTGATGCTAACAGGCATAAAGAAATGCTGGCAGCAACACAAGCTAGTTAGTTGCACCCCACAGGAGGAGCAATGTTTATTCTGTTGTCATGAACACAGGAAACAACTAATGAACTGGAATGCCAAGGCTTGACAGTGTGTCCAACTGGCCGAGCTCACCTACTTTTTACTGGCATTTGACATAATTCACAGATAGCCATCACAGCTGTCAGTCACCCCTCGGTAATGTGCTCTCACACTGTGAGCCAGGGGCATTTGACAAACTATATGTCTCCTTACCACTGGGAGCCATGTAACTATCCACCTTTATGTAGTCTACTTGTACCATAGGGAATATCCAGTATATATGTGAAGATTTCCTACTTTGTTAAAGTAATCTGTGACATATTCAAATAAATGTTGGTTTTGCTACTCTCTATCACCTATTGATACCATACAATAGTGATTCAACCTATAGCCTGTTCATGAAAACCTTTACATTTGTTGATCTAAATACCCAATATTGGATAGGTTTTTCCTGGGAAAAATCCTCTGGCGCACAGAAAGTGATGCGTTTGAGAGTACATTTCTGGTTTGTTTGGAATAAACAGAGGAAGAACTGGCTAGTTAGCATTTGCATTGCATTGCTATGATATTTACATTTTCAGACAGATATAGTGTCCCTTTCCGAACAATAGTTCTCGGTTACTATCAAAATTAATTTTCAAATAACAGATATGGTGTGTGTGTGCTTTTGTTATCATATGTAATATTATATTGTATAGTCATAATCAGTAATTTGCACTTTATTTTCTAAATTGAAACTAACAACAGTTATTTGTTCAGTTTTCAATTACAGTGTTGTTCCCGCTTTCAATCTACTTCAAAATTGTTGATATCTGATGAAATTATTGAAATATTTACATACTACTTCATAAGGAGACCTGTTCCCTACAGTAATATCTACTTTTAATTTTTATAAACTACTTCTTTTACAGTTCTTTTTACAGGAGCAAACCACCATGTCAAATTTCTTGTATGTACTTTGCCAATAATCTGATTCTGAAATATTAAAAAATATTAAGAAGACAGGGTGGGCCAAAGTATGACAGGGTGGACCAAAATATGACAGGGTGGACCAAATTATGAGAGTGTGGACCAAAGTATGACAGGGTGAACCAAAGCATGACAGAGTAGACCAAAGTATGACAGGGTGGACCAAATTATGAGTGTGTGGACCAAAGTATGACAGGGTGAACCAAAGCATGACAGAGTAGACCAAAGTATGACAGGGTGGACCAAATTATGAGTGTGTGGACCAAAGTATGACAGGGTGAACCAAAGCATGACAGAGTGGACCAAAGTATGAGAGGGTGGACCAAATTATGAGTGTGTGGACCAAAGTATGACAGGGTGAACCAAAGCATGACAGAGTAGACCAAAGTATGACAGGGTGGACCAAATTATGAGTGTGTGGACCAAAGTATGACAGGGTGAACCAAAGCATGACAGAGTGGACCAAAGTATGACAGGGTGGACCAAAGCATGACAGGGTGGACCAAAGCATGACAGAGTGGACCAAAGTATGACAGGGTGAACCAAAGCATGACAGAGTGGACCAAAGTATGACAGGGTGGACCAAAGCATGACAGGGTGGACCAAAGCATGACAGAGTGGACCAAAGTATGACAGGGTGGACCAAAGCATGACAGAGTGGACCAAAGCATGACAGAGTGGACCAAAGTATGACAGGGTGGACCAAAGCATGACAGGGTGAACCAAAGCATGACAGAGTGGACCAAAGTATGACAGGGTGGACCAAAGCATGACAGGGTGGACCAAAGCATGACAGAGTGGACCAAAGTATGACAGGGTGGACCAAAGCATGACAGAGTGGACCAAAGCATGACAGAGTGGACCAAAGTATGACAGGGTGGACCAAAGCATGACAGAGTGGACCAAAGTATGACAGGGTGGACCAAAGCATGCCAGGGTGGACCAAAGCATGACAGAGTGGACCAAAGTATGACAGGGTGGACCAAAGCATGACAGGGTGGACCAAAGCATTACAGAGTGGACCAAAGTATGACAGGGTGGACCAAAGCATGACAGAGTGGACCAAAGTATGACAGGGTGGACCAAAGCATGACAGGGTGGACCAAAGTATGACAGGGTGGACCAAAGCATGACAGGGTGGACCAAAGCATTACAGAGTGGACCAAAGTATGACAGGGTGACCAACGTATGACAAGGTGGACCAACGTATGACAGGGTGGACCAAAGTATGACAGGGTGACCAACGTATGACAGGGTGGACCAACGTATGACAGGGTGGACCAAAGTATGACAGGGTGACCAACGTATGACAAGGTGGACCAACGTATGACAGGGTGGACCAAAGTATGACAGGGTGACCAACGTATGACAAGGTGGACCAACGTATGACAGGGTGGACCAAAGTATGACAGGGTGACCAACGTATGACAGGGTGGACCAACGTATGACAGGGTGGACCAAAGTATGACAGGGTGACCAACGTATGACAGGGTGGACCAACGTATGACAGGGTGGACCAAAGTATGACAGGGTGAATCAAGGCATGACAGAGTGGACCAAAGCATGACAGAGTAGATCAAAATGGAGACAAGATCGAGACAAAATTAAAAAAAACACCACAGAAATGAGTGCTTAGCACCAATGATGGATTTAAAATTTGAGGAACTCAAGGATTACCTGTGTCTTTAACTGGAAACATTTCCTGGCAGACAAAACCCAGAAACCAGGATGATGCAATGACACAGTGAGGCTTGTCATGGAGGAAGGGGGGGCGGGAGGGCGAGGGGGAGGGGGGGCTAAAGGAGAAAAAGAGGAGAAAAAGGCCAAGCAAATATTACGTTTCTGTTTCTGTCCTCTCCGGCTTCTGCTGCCCTTTGATGTGGTTTACAGGGTGGATCAAAGAGAGGAGATCAATACCAATAGGCCATATCAGCGTGACGTCACAACAACAAAGAACTTACTTCCGGGTGGATAAAGTCGGTGGTGCTGCATCGGCGCTACAATATTTTTCGTGTTATTTAACCAGAGTAAGACCCCTTTTTAAGCTCTTGTGATTAGAAATACACAGACATTATGTAGTTCTGGCTGTCCACCGAAAACGAGACGTTCCTGATGTCGTTGCTGTTGATATTTGTTAGTGTATAACCTAATATAACCTAAATATATAGCCTATTTTAGCATGTGTCCACAAACTATATTTTACCAAAATGTTTAGAAATGCTTAAAAGTTCTGTTTTGGCCACTGTCTTATACAAATTAATCATAACTTTCTGTTTTTATTTTATATTATGTTATTAACAGTGTTAACAGTGACAGCCAGTGACACAAAGTAGGCTGTTAGTGTGATTCAGCGAGCAGAAGTTCAAATTCAAGTGCTGATCTAATAAAGCAACCTCAAACCAGTCATTCTTTAGTGTTTTGCTTCATAGTAGAAATTGTGGACTGTTCGTTATTTACTTTCAGACTCGATTGTAAAGCATCTTGACTGTAAAGCAGGGTATGATAGCAAAGCCAGATCACAAACCACTGTGTTGTGCTACTTGTGCTGCGCTAGAACCGCGGTCCTTTAAAAACCGTGCAGATAAAACATTTGTGGCACTTTGACAATATGTTTTACTCGTGTAACAGAAAAGGGCTCAAGGATTTCAGAAAGCTTATCATGTTGGCAAAATTTCGGTCAGGAAACCTTGCCTACATGAAGTGAAAGATTTTACCCGAACAGTTTTTAATGGAACGCCGTGCAGTGCAGTGCCAGTCACAACGGAGCTGCTGCTGTGCTAGACCCAAACGAGACTAGCAAAACCGAGAGACTGTATTACTGTCACTCTAGCAAGCTTGCACGTTATGCTACCCAACAGCGACGCTTATAATTTTCATTACTAACCTGTAAGAAAATGCCTGTCGCAAAACCCGGTCATGAGTGGTTGCTGCCAGCCTGTCCCCAGTTCTGTAGATGCAGACGGCCTGTAAACTATTATCTGTATCCACCAATTCTGTTAGGTTGCTTTAAAACTGAAAAAGCCTAAACCTAATCCATTATGTACCAAGCTATATTTGGCATTACAGCCCCAAACACAACCCGATTTCGGCATAATCGCTAATGTTTTGTTTAGTTGACTCGTATTTGGATGTCTATTTACTTACCTGTTTGTCTCACTGCCTGAATGGCTGTTTACTCACCTGTCTGACGGCCTGGATTTCTTTTTACTTACCTGTCTAACTGCCTGGATGTCTGTTTACTTACATGTCTCTCTGACTACCTGACGGCCTGAGTGCCTGCTTGCTTGTTTGTCAAGTCTGTTGTCCCTAATAGACTTCTCTTTTCCCAGACACAGTGTCAATGACAAAAAGCTGCAGCTGGCTAGAATTAATTTCTATTCGATTCCTTGTAACAACCTTCAGGATTTGCCTTAGTCAGTGTGATGGTGTTTGAGGCTTGCAGTTCCTAGAAGTGCTGCCTAGCCTCCCTACCAATCCCCTGCTGGTATATCTGCTGAATGTACCCCGGTTGTTCTTACATGTTCTTTGGTAATTGGCAGCTTTTTACATTTTTATAGCAATGTGCAGCAGACACAAGGGAACCAGAGCCGTGTTAAAACAAAAGAAACAGATGGAAGGCTGTAAATGAAATGTTAATGCTTCCCTATTCTTCTCTCTCGTATAGTCTTCTTCCCTTTCTCTCTCTCTTTCTCTCTCCCTCTGTCTCTCTCTCTCTCTCTCTCTCTCTCTCTCTCTCACTCTCTCTCTCTCTCCCTCTCTCTCAGCTTATTCAGGGTGTTCGGAGCACTTAGCAGATTGCAAAGTGCATACATTAGCAGCCAATGGGCGTGTGAAAGCAGCAAAGTGTACATTCAAAAGAGCAATAATTTAATAGAAAAGTACCATAATTGAATGAATGCAGTGCTTCAAATGCGAATATTACTTTTCAAATCATAGCTTGTCTACTGAGGTTTTCAGCTAGGTGTTGCCACTCCTTTGCGTACCTTCATAAAAGATACATTTATAACCTTCAATTTGCATCATTTTACTCTGCTGCTTTGCACCCCGTCTCTCGCCTCCACAATCAAAAGCAAGCGTACTCTTACTCATTTATTTGTTGCTGTTTCTAAAAAAGAAACAACCAGTGTCCCTGCTTTAGAACAATAACCTGAAAATGACAGACTACAATTTGTACCTGAGGTCTGGCATTGCATTCCCATACTCCAGCATACTGAATGTCAAAACGAAAAAAGCTTACTGTCAGGAAACAGGCAGGCAAGAGACCAAAGACATCGGTAGGAGGGAGGAGAGGTGGGAGATGGGAGGCAGAGAGGGGAGAGAGAGACGGAGGGAGGGAGGGAGGGTTTGTAGCAAACAACTCTCTCTCTCCTTTCTCCTTTTCATCTCGTCCTCCTCACTCCAGCTGTCAGCTTCACTTTCCTGCACCTCCCTGTCTAATCTGAGTCGAGAGCAGGTGAGACAGGCTGATGATGAAACATCTGACTGCATGAGAGGAAATGGAGGGAAGGAGGATGAGGGACGGAGGAAGTCGGCTAGAAAGCAATAAGTTGTACTACCATTGTACCATAATGTTCTGTAGGTGGGTATGGTCAGGATGGAGGCAAAGACAGAAGGACATAGAGAAACAGAGAGAGAAAAACCTAGATACATGACCGATGCTACACCAAAATAACCAAGCCCCCCTGCAACCAAACAGGTTGAACTTCAGTTTTGTCTAGGGTGTAAGATTTTTGAAGGCCAATACCAACACCAATACCCAATATTTTTATACTAATATTCAATATCTTTACATTTGACCATTTTCATTCCATTTTCATTTTCAGCGTTTCCCCCAGAATTTTATTCTTGTCAAGGTGGCAACGCCTTTGAAACAGCATTTAGACCATCATGGGACACATGATGACACATCATTGCACATGTTAACCTGGTAATTACTTATTAAGTATTAACTAATATGTAATGTTTAAATACTGTGCCATTTTTTGGAGAGAAAGAGGATCAAATGACTGAAAATGTTTGATCCCCCACTTTCATCCCACACTTTTCTCAAGTATCCATTTCAGATTTGGATTGAAACTTTTGACTCTTCTCCTCTCCACACTCCATATTATCACTTCCATCACTCTCTTTCCTCCTCTCATTTCTGTTTCTCTCCCTACAGTCCAAAGTCTGCCTGTCATATCACTCTAGTCGAGTGAACTTTGATATAGTGTGTAGTAAAGGGAGGGTTGATTTAGTTAGATGTGCTTTAGATGTGAATATTATAGTTTTGATGAAGCATAATCATTGTCACCACTGTATCTTTGGGCTTGGTGATACAGAACCAAGGTAAGGAACTGTCAAAAGTTAAGCATTCCATAAATGCAACACATATGAGCCAGATTCCTGTGCACAAGTTTTATTGGTGAATACACATATCTACTCTATACATCTACAGCTATGACACACGAGATAACAGAAAATAAGAAATAAACAGGAAATGCATAAAAAGACCAGCTTATAAGATTTAGGTTATTGGTAATCAATAGCTAATATCTGTGCCACTGGTCTGTGAACGGAGGTCGTTCTTACGGGTGTCCGGTTGTGGTGAAGCATCCTGGCAGCGGAGTGACAAGTCTTTGTCCCAACAGGAGAAGGTTCATCTCGGGCAGTTCATCTTGTTGGTTGTTAGCAGATTCTTGGACGGCGCCCTCCATCCTTCAAAATCTACTTTGAACTCAACTTGAAGGAGTTGAGGGAGACGTTTCATCTGGGATGCACCAAGGGGCGGGTTGCGGCCCTTTAGCCATTTCAATAATGTGTGATGTGATTCCAGCTTTACAACTTCATGAATGTATCAGAAACTATATTTATGGTACATAGGAATAACACATTCTTGGTGATCAAAAATGAATCATTGATTTGTTTTACACCAAACTGTGTTGAATGGAGATAATTGTATGACCATAAAAATGCATGTTCCACACTTTCTAAAACAACCTCTTGATGTCTCTACATGTAACTAAACGTAGTTATTAATAATATTAATATCAATAATATTGATTTTAGCATCTGTTTCCTCTACATATTACAAGTGCGCCAAGTGTGATATCATGGTAAAAGTATAAAAAAATTTCCCAGCATTGCAAAGCACACAGTGAAACTTTTCAAGATGCATTGTGAAAACTGTACAGATTGTATTGAATTCTCGCAAAAAGAGGCAGAGAATTCTACTTCCAATGTCATGGTGCATTAATTCTACAATGGCAAACACTATTTTAGCCATTAATTACTGTAATTTGTAACGGATATATATGACAAGTTGATTGAAGCCTATGACTGTTGCCATTTCATGATTTGGCATATTGTACAATGGTGTATCCTTGGCTCTCCACTTTCAGCACAATAGGCTCACCAATGAACACCAATTAGGGCCAATTCTCTGAAATTCATTCTGTGACACTTCAAAAGATAAACAGAAACACATAAAGAAAATTCAATATGATATTTTTCAAATATGTGGTGTTGCACCTATTCCAGCTTTTTGAATGCATTTCTCAAAGAGGACAGTCTCTGACTAAAATACATCATGCGAACTTGATTATCAGTGAAATTCTGTAGATTCCCCTCCCCAGTTTGCATCTGGAGCCATGAGTAAAGATACGTGGTGGTGAGCATTTGCGGAGGGGTCAGAATCAGAATCAACCACCAGCCACTGTAGCAGGTAGACAACATTTTTTTACAGGCCACTCAGATTTTTTACCAGCCACTTCTTTGCACCATAATAACTGAAGCAGAAAATCATGCAGAAAACGTTCAAATCAGATCCACAGTCCTTAAAATGTCAATAACATCTTATTTATTATTCATTACTCACATTTTTCCCATTTGGTTTGAACACAAATTATGTCCTCACTGTTTACTTGGTAGCAAACTCATATTTGAGATTTAGATGAAGAATCAATGGCCAAACTCGTACATATATGGGGGATATGGGTGCAGACTGTGTGAAGTGGTGGGTGCAAACACTATTGGAAATTTGATGCCAATGCAGGATTTCGTGACAGCCACGTCTTGGTTGTCAATCGAGTAAACATAGTATTGGTTGTCATTCATCCAGTGCTACAATCAAATTTGTCATATGCAATCGTAGAAGCACAGTATGACATTCTTACTCGCCACAGCCCACTATTTACCTGCATTTGGCGAGTGACGGGCATTAATTTCACATCCAAGGCGCTGGCATGGAGAGAAGTTCAAATTCAGCCCGTTAGAAATATACCATAAGACAGTTATGGTATGTTTCTAAAGGGTTAAACATACCATAATACAGAGTTATGGTAGCACATCCATAACATGCCATAAAACAGATGTATGGTATGTTTCTAAAGGATTCAATTTGAACTTCCCTCCATGCCAGTGACTTGGATGTGTGATTGGTCAGATTGGCCATAGTGGCCAGGATTGGACCTTGATTCCAATTGATATATTTTGAAAACTGTCCTAGTGTTCTTTTACCCTGATGAAGGCTATGAGAGCCAAAATGTATTTATTTTCAATAAAGGTTTTCCTTCTTTTATGTTCACCAAGTGTGGCTGAATACTTCCCTCTTTAGTTTGCTGCTTAGTTCAAGCAGCTTGGTGGAACTGCGAGGTTGCTACAGTTTTGTATTCTCATGAATCATCATTTAATTGTATCTTTGTTTTGTGGATATGAAAGGATATATCCTGTATAACCAAATAGATTGATTTATTTTATATATATACTGTATATAGTTTATTCATTCTTCTGTGTCAGATGGCCTAAAATTCCATCACTTTTCCAGTGCATCATATTTTTTGTCCTTCCTAGTTTGTTAAAGCTGCACTAGATAATTTTGAACGATGGTGGCCCCAGATGGCCATGAGTGGTAACTACATTTTGAAGACTTTAATAGCCAGAAATAGCCCGCGTGGCGCTTGAATGACCCGCTCATGTTCGGTCGTGCCCGCCCAATATCAAGTTTGTAATAGAGCTATTCGGCAGGCTGGCCGTGAACTGTGACAAGCATGATCAAATTAACAATTTCTGTTTATCATTTAGCAAGCAATATCATCGATATTTCCAAACAACACTCATTTTTAAAAAAAATGCCATTTTACTTTCGGCTGTTGTGCACATTGTAACTGAATCAGAATCACTTTGTTGGCCAAGTCTGTTTCCACACACAAGGAATCTGACCTGGTTCTTTGCTCCCAGTACACAATGCAACAAACAACAATGGATCATAACCAGAGACGGCAACAAACAGTTTCGCCTCCTTGTCAATATGGAACAAAATATCTGATATGAACTTCAGTACACAGCAAGACATTACAGCAGGAAGAAAATCAATTCCCTCTCTGCAATTGGTTGCTGCTTCCGCTAATTTGCATAAGGTTAACCTCAGCTCAACTTCACCTCGTCGCTCTGGTCACTGGCATCGCGGCGCTTGCTGCCACGGCGTCGGCTCTCGTTGAAAATGAATGACTGCCCGCCGCTTTTGTAGCTCATGACGCTTTTGGTGTGAGCGCACAGTTAGTGTGCGGTGGGGGTGAAAGTGGTGAAAAGGTTCAGCCATCATTGGTGAGTCCAGATTTCTCTGGACGGAGCGCTCACTCACTGCTGATTAGAAGACACTTTTTCATGTGACCACACTGACACCAGAATTTAATTTGGGACGCCCTCTTGTCTGTTGCAGCCCCACTTCTTGATTTAGCTGATAAAACAGGCAGTTTTACATTAAAACGTTCAGATTAAGATTAAGATTGCACTTTTGATCCCCTAGGGGAAATTTGTATGAACTAGAGCAGCTTTAATGTTGTTTTTCAGCTCAGAGAAGTTTTTTTCTTATGTCACTTTCTCAGCATTGGCACTCAAGCGACTTGCGATGGATATGAAAATGATGATGACGAAAATGATGACAACAGCTCTGATGGAAGTTCAAGCACCGACGATTCCTCTTCTTTCTCGAACCAGTCAAAGAAGAAAGAGAAAAGAAAGAAGAAAACATCCGGGGAAAAAAAGGCTTACGAGAGTGATGACAGAGACGAATATTACAAGAAAAGAAGGGGGAAAAAGAAAAATAGGGCCAGGGACTTAAATGATCACCCGCCCGAAAAGAAAAAAGAGCAACAAGAAGAGGGCACATGAGAAGATGGAGGACTCTACACAGAAGAAGAAGCATGACAGAAGTTATAACTGCTTTCATATGAGATGATTGTTTGTTCTCTTTATGTCTGTTTACCCATACAATATAGCTCTAAAGACCAGACGAGACAAGATGAATTGATAGATTCTGTGATTGTGCAAATTGGTAGTAACTTGCAACATTTTCATACAAACACATTTTTCTACTCTCTATCATTGATTGCTGTAACAAAATAGTGATTGAACCTGTAGCCAGTTCATGAAAGCTTGTACATTTGCTGTTCTAAACACCCAGTGTCAGGTTTATTCTTCCAGTTCGTTCTGAATAAATAGAAGAAGAACTGGGTTGTTAGCATGAGCAGTGATAGCCACCATGGCTAAACAGACAAAGAAAAGAGCGTCACCTACAGAAACCCAAACTTCATCCACAGAAAATCCAAGGAAACGACGTCACAGTACTGGACACACTGTTTGATTGACAGCTGATCTCTGGGAAGTGCAGTGCAGAAACACCACAGCAATGAGCGCTGAGCACCAAAATGGAGACAGAATTTAAAAAAAAACGAGGATCTTGAGGATTACCACTTTAAAAGTCCTATGAAATTCTACTTGTATAAAAGTGTAGAACTTTGTATAAAAACTATGGTAAAGGCCATGGTTTACCTGCGAGGATGAATCAATGATAGTGAAGTAATGAAGTGATAGTGATAGTGAAACACACATGCATTGCGCACACAGACCGCACTATGTCACTTGTATTTTTCAGGTGGGTCTATATGCACTACATTCACTAAGCAGTTCAGTGCCATTTCCATTTTGGTGATAAGTTGTGGCCCATAATTTTGTTTTGACAGTTCAATTTAGCACCGTTTCTCTTTGAGATTATTCCCTCCTCTGTGATAGTCAAAAGACTGTTTTGTGAATGATTACCTTGCAAAAGCCCCAGTATAAATCTCTTCTAAAGAAGCCTTGCTGAGCGATTTATTGTGAGGCTGATATGGGGTGAAAATGTACCGTCTAAGAGTCTGATGATGGATTTCTATAACGGAAGGCTGTTATGGCGGAGGCTGCTCTGTTATTGATTATCTATATCACTATGAAGTCTTACACTGACTAGTTAGGTTGGGAGGCTCACATATTCAATAAAATGGCTGTTATGTTCACAAATATTATTTTAGTATCTTGTTAGGACAAGGGAACGTTCAATACAGGATGTGAATACGAAGATCATTACTGAACTTTAATAAAGAATTCAGCTCTTTCAGATGAAAGTCAGCGGACTTATGATACTAGTTTCACCCAGGCATTCTCAAACAAAATATCTGTAACACTTTAGATTGGGGAACATATTAACTATTAATAAGTTGCTTATTAACATGCATATTAGTAGTGTATTGGTTCATTATTAGTCATTACAAACCACTTATTAGCACCTTATTCTGCACTATTGTATTCTACAAGTATAGTTCATTAACTATGGGTTTTCAATAGCGTCTTAATTAGTGCTTATAGCAGTCAGTAAGGAAGTTGTTGCACATGAATTGGGCTCTTATGTTTTGCTCAGTATGGGGCTTATACAGTGCTAGTATCACAAGAATAGTTATTCTCCCTTAATTAGGCTTTCTGAATAACTTTAATTCATATGAATCATTTGAGCATTTCTATTGGTTTACAATGCACTAACAAAAGATGCTGGTGCATACTAAGAGCCCAATTCACGTGCAACAACTTCCTTACTGACTGCTATAAGCACTTATTAAGAGGCTATTGAAAACCCATAGTTACTTAACTATACTCGTAGAATACAATAGTGCAGAATAAGGTGCTAATAAGTGGTTTGTAATGACTAACACTACTAATATGCATGTTAATAAGCAATT
This sequence comes from Centroberyx gerrardi, assembly GCF_048128805.1. Lineage (NCBI taxonomy): Eukaryota > Metazoa > Chordata > Actinopteri > Beryciformes > Berycidae > Centroberyx > Centroberyx gerrardi. Next base: position 2,562,816 of record NC_136009.1, on the reverse strand, counting down.
TATTAATAGTTAATATGTGTTCCCTAATCTAAACTGTTACCAAAATATCCAGTTAATTTCAAAAAACATTGTTTAATGTAGCCTACCTTATTTTTCTTTCAATTATGTAGATCATTCGGGAAAGGTAGAAATGAAATCCCCCAGTTACCGAGTAATCAGTGAGAGAACAAATCAGTTCTGCTTTGGAATGTACTGCACTGACGTCAAGATGAGCATGTCAATTAGCTCAAAGTGTTTTGGCAAAGGGAGCAATGTGGGCTGAGATTTCTGATTCCAGTGAGAGCAATCCATGCTGGCCAGATCCACGCTGACTGCAGCCAAAACCACTGAAGTGATCTGACTGGCTAGTTGCCCTGGGCAGCGACTGAACAGTTGGCCTCACAAATCTGAATGAAGCCAGCTATGACCTTGGTGTTGCAGGGGGGTCGCTCATGTGTTTATTACAAAATCAAAAAGACAGACAAAGTCAAACAGTGTGATGCAGATGAGCTTTACTTGGACTACATCCCAGTCGCCACGGGGTCAATTAAAACAATCCGTGGCATTAGCCCAGGAAGCAGCCCTCTTCAGCTTTCAGCAACCCTGCATAAAGAAAACCTACTGTTGCAATTGCACAGAAGCACATTATCGAGATTATTTTTTTGCACTTCTGCTTTTTTTATCGGATAGTTTACAGTGAGGTGAGACGGGAAAGATTGGGGGAGAGAGAGAGAGAGAGAGAGAGAGAGAGGGATGACGTGACAAAGTTCCGAGGCCAGATTCGAACCCACAAAATGTCACTGGTACATGGCATGTGCCTTAGCCAAGAGAGCCACCTGGATGCCCTAGAAGCCAACAAATTATCTTTGTTTATCACTGGGATGCTACAGAAAATTCATTTCAGGAGATGACATTTGGCAGCTGTCAAGATTGGTCTTGTGATAAGATTTTAACAGTGTGTATTGAAAAGACGTGGGGTGTTGACCAAATGCATCACAACTAAGCGACATAATCCAAATGATATTCCAGGTGTGTCATCATTAAAACTTTGCATTGCTGCTATTGAATCGCTGGCTTCTTTGTTGTTTCTCAAAGCATTAACAAACAAGAGGTGCACTTGAGAGCAAATACAGTAATCTATACAGTAATCTATATATCTGTATCAGGCGCTGGCTGTCTCTCTAAGAGGCAGTACTTAAATAAAGATCCAATAAAATAACAAACCAAAACAGACACACCAAGCTGGTACATCTTCTCTCCAGGTTCAAAGCTATTTTCTGCCTGGAACTCCTGAGTGTTCTTGACAGTCAGTGGCTTAGAAATGACCCCCTGCAGATTTTGTTAAAATACCCAGGCCCAGATTCACTAAAGGTTTGCACAGGGAAGAGAGCACTATATCACCAAAAATGACCAAATCAGAAAGCCCTGCTATTCACTTAACATGCACAATGAGTGGAAAGCTGCCTAATAGTGCTGGTCAAAAAATAAATCCTCTTTGTCACTGTCATGCATATGAGCATCACCACCAGCAAGTCAGACTAATTCCCTATTGATCTCACAGAAAATGTGTGTGTGTTTGGGTGTTTGTGTGTGTGTTCATCTGTCTGTCAGCTGATCTTTGGACGTCTCACCATGTTGATGCCATTATATTTGCAGCCAAAAGTTGTGAGTTATATAAAGGACGTTTATTGGATCTGTTAATTCAAGCACTGCCTCCTTAGTAAGACAGCCAGTGCGTGTATTTAGTTTACTGCAAAGTGGATTCATTCACGCATTATTGTATTTGCAAGCAACATTGCAATGTTTTAACGAAGACACAACAGAAACATAATTTGGATTATGTCTCTTAGTTAGGTTGGAATGTATGTGGGCAAAACTCCAGCTGGTCGTTATCTTTTAAAAGTTATGTTATAACGGTATCACAAGAACAATCATGCCTACATTAGGACCTCCAGTTGCTTATAGGTCCCATATCATGTAAAACAGGATTTCCCTTGCCTCTTTGATTATAAAGGAGTTGGATGGTCTATCTAAACATGGTGAAAGTATCAAAATGCACGGTAGTCAACTAAATCCACACAATCCATATTAGAAAAGCGAGCCTCTAAACGAGCCGTTTGGACTTCCGTAACTGTGGCGTCACAAAGGTTCGCTCATTATCATTTTTGTAAGAAATAATAGACTAACAAAGTGTTTTTTTCAAAGCGGTTGAGCGGTTGTCATTGTTTATTACTGGAGAGTTTTCCCTACCTGTAGCTGCCGGGCTGCGATGTCTTACGTTTCACTCTTGAAATGGTTAGCCAATCACAACAGAGGGTCAATAATATTAATGAGCCTTAAAGACACAGTGACAGAAACAGCCTCTTCTTGGTAAGGCTCAGAGAAATGCTGGAAAATGAACGTGTAAAAATGGATTGAGAGTGTTTTTGGTACATGACACCACACAAACAGCTTTTAATGGACCTAAAATAAAACACAGGAAAGTGTAGAATATGGGACCTTTAAAACCAGTGTAACTCAGACCCAACATTGAGGATGTAAGCCAGCTCCTCAGTCACACTTCCCTCCCTGAAGCCTTGGAGCACATAACAGTGAAATACTTAAAGATTAAGAGGGAGACAGCACTCTCACCAAACAAATGAAACAGATAATGAGAGAAGACCTGCTACAGCAGCTAAGGTATACAGTGGAAATGAAAACGGTACTGAACATATCCCGTTTTGTGGATCCCAGGTTTAAGGGAAGCTTTGCTGAGAATCTCGATGACACAGTCAAGGCATGCAGTGAGGAAGTAAGGGCACTTACACCACAAGAACCTCCACGCACAGAACAGCCTGCAGCAGCATCCGCACAAAGTAATAATAGCGGAGAGAAGACAAGCAGCACCTCAACCACCACCAAGAGGAAAGAGAAGAGTCTGGATTGTTACAGCATCAGGAAATGCAATGCCATCAACCCAAGAAAAGCTTCATTCTGAGATGAAACTGTACTTGTCCCTTCCTGCAATCAGTGCTGATGCTGACCCACTGGCTTGGTGGCACATGTGGAAGAAATGGCGATCCTTTCGAAAGTGGCCAGAAAGTACCTCTGAGAGGGTGTTCAGTACAAGTGGCCATATCCTGTCGCCTCAGTGCTAGACTGAGCACTGCAATTGTGAACATGCTCACATTTCTGCACTATAACATGAACTGAAAAGACTATAAATAATTGTGTAATATAATTTGTGAAAAGAGCCCTGATGCAGACAGAGGTCCTGCAGCCTTTGTTTTGTACAAAAGGGAAATGCAGACTCATTTTTCAAAGAGAGGTAGCTTATATTTTACTCCAAAGAGGGATGTAGAATTTTTATTTATTATTTTCAAAGGGTGGTTACTGTGTTAGTAACATAGTAACCAACTAGATATATTTTTCCACCATATCTAAATATGTTTTACATGTTTTCTATGCAGGACCAAATGAAATGTGGAAAAAATACAATAAAACCTCTATTTATAAAATGCTCATTTGATTTTACCCATGCTTAGTGTTGTGCAATTTTAATTATAATTTACAAAATATTATTGATGACATTGCCCCAGTGAAGTCAAAGACTGACTGGGAAAAGAAAAGCTCCATGGAGAAATAATGTTTTGGTTAGACAGGTAAAAAAGGAATGCAGACAGGCCAAACAAAAATAGCGGAAGGGCAAACTTTTAATTCACCATAACATCTACAAGGCCAAACTGAATTGAATGAGGAAATGAAACTACATATTTTTCAAATATTGTTAATGAAAACATGAACAATCCCCAGACCCTTTTTTCCACAATAGACAAACTGTTACATCCCCCTCTCTTAATCCCAAGCGAGCTTCTTTCACGAACTAAATGTACAGATTTTTTGTTGCCTTTTTTTCTGGACAAAACTACAAATATTAGACAAAAGACTTGCAAAATCAGGTTCACATAAGAAAGTTGAACCTGAGCCCCCATCCCATCACATAAGTTTATCCCTGTGGGTGGTATGACACATTTTTCTCTAGTTAACTCCACGGTACTCCTCTCCCAACGACCTTTTTTAAAAGCATTTTTAATTGCTTGTCTGAAGCTGTTTTACAAATTGTAAATTCCTCACTGAATTTGAAGTCACAGACAAAAATTCACAAATGTGTAAATTGATACTTCGATAAATACAGTGACAAAAGTGCAAACTTATAAGGCAACATTTAATCATATTTATTTCTTATCTCTCGCATCACAAAGTGTCGAATCTGCGCGCAACACTTCTTGCGATAAATGTGTTGCGAAACTAACTTGTGCACCTGTAGCTGTTGATGTGAGAGAGCGGAGCAGAGCGGAGGAGGGGTAGGGGACGTGTACGGCAAGCCACATGTGTCAAGAAGACGTCAGTGGTTCGTTGGCCACAGCCCCACTTCAATGCGTTTTGGTTTGATGACTGATGCCAAAAATAAGCTCTATGCCAGGCTTATGATATTCATAATTTTTTTCCTTAAATATGATAATCTTGACAAGTCAACACTGCGTTTATGAGTTTTAAAGCATAACTGTAATCAATATTAGTAAAAAGCTAACGCTAGGCTAACCTGCCTGTGAAAAGAATGAACTAAGCTACAGCAGAGGTCGCATGCTCCAACGTCACGTCTTCGTTCACCAAGTTGGATGGTTATTGTAATGACCATTTTGATATTGACATACATCAGCGTAAACTTTTATTTGCTATTGGTGCCAACAGTATTCAAAGAGGGTACTCTTTTCTGAATTGATTTAGTCACATGCGATTTCTTTAATGCTATAGAAAATCATTATTTTTATGTGCCTAGGTTGGTAAGCTAATAAACAAGTACAGATCCTGTACAGGCCCACGGAGTGTGTGTTGAATTCCACTAGCTGCGGCCGCACTGATCCGTCGGAAAACAGACAGAATTATTGACCGATAGATTTCTGTCCATTGGGCTGTTTTGGAACGTCAGCATGGTGGAGAGGCAGAAATACAACAGCCTAGCTTCACTCATAACAGTGCTACAAGTTAAATTCACTTGAACACATTGTTTTATCACTCACATTGGGTTGAAAATAGGAAAGAATGTCTAGTTTCTTCTTTGTCGACATTTTCACAACACAACCTGCCAGCTCTGCGGCTCAGATTAAACTGTCTGTGCTTGTCATTTGATTGTGTGTTTGTTTAATGTCGCCCGGCATCCCGGTTGAGTGGAGTTTTCCGTTTTTAAGCACTGTGATTGGCCCAAAGGTCCAAACACCCACAGCCGGAAAACTTTGGTCATAAAATGAACTGAGCCAGTGGTTTAAGCTCCCAAAACAGGTACAACCAACGGTACTGCACTGTATTTATTTTTTTAGGAATCAAATTCACTCCCAATTCATTCCCAATGACCCCCTTGATATAGCCTAGATTTGTTTCCTCTGTCAAGAGACTCGGGGCCATCTCTTAGTCAAAGACGCCCTCTAGAGGCCATCTCACAAAGCGACATCTTACTAAGCATTACCTGACTTTGCCGCGTGATGCCCTTGGCTGCGCCATGGGAAAAAAGACATTTCTCAAATGGCCCAAATAGAGCTTCAGGCTACAGCACAAAATGGCCGTAAAATCAGTAATATCTTGATGGGATCCACATGTCAGAAAAGTTAACTGATAGGATCAATATTTCAGATATATTTAACATTTACATTTAAGCCAGCTGCGTAGCTGATTTTTTTTATCCAGAGCGACTTACAATGACTGAGTTGGGTTTCTAAGGACACTTCAAATGGACACTGGACACATGGCTGTTAATGGACACATCAGCTTTTACAGGAGTCCAACCTGTATGCTTCTGGTTATGGGATGGCCTTGCTAACCTAAAGGGCACCTCTGGCTGCATTTTCCAAATGGGGAAAATGGAACTTAAAGGAACCTAAATAACAACATATATATTTCACACTGAGACATCTTCTCACACTACTCACATTCACTGATCAGAAAGTTTGCTGGTATTGTCACTGGACATCATAATGAGAACATGATTAACAAAAAATGGCATTGGTCTGTGCTTTGTCTGGGCACAAAGCATGAATACAGCGCTATAGCAGGTTAGTTACGTGCTGCACTTTTTAAGTTAAAATTCAACCATTGGAATAATTTACTGAAGTGCAAATTGCCCTTTTAAGGCGAGGTACCACAGGTGGATAGGAAAAAAAACAATCAGAATAACATTTTATAGGTTAAATATGGACACAAATACAAGCACTTTTTGTATTATGAGTTTTATTTAGCCTATTTTTTTGCGGACATGTTCAAATTAGCTAATATTTCTTAAAAATGTGCAAATTTGACTAAGAACCCTTTCGAAAGTCAGAGTGCATTTTCCTATTTCATTCTGATGAATGAAACTAAATAGTAAATTATAGAGAGATTTGTAAAACTTTTTTTTATATGGAAAAACTCTCTTAATATAAAATACTAGTAACGTCAAGTCCATGGGTAGTAATTATGGGAACAATAATTAAATTGGGAAAATAAAAATAGTGGTAACAGCCTGAATATACATATGAAAGATAGAAATAATAAATGCGTATAGTTACCATAAGTTATGATACTAATGAGCTACACAGTAATATTGTAATAGAGGTGGTACCACAAGTGTCAATGAGTTACAAATAGTGAGAGTATGAAATTAAAAATAATTAATAATAAAGTAAAGTAAATAAAAATATATACATATTAATACATCTTAAATGTACTATTAATACATATTAAAACAGAGACAAAAAAAGAGAAAGTAGAAGAAGAGAGAAAAGAGGGGATATTAAACTTTTTTGATATTTTGATGTAGAATACCCAATACAATAAAAATGCAAAAGATATCAAAATAAGCCTCTCTAAATTACCAGCTATTGTTGTTAAGAAACAGCAGGTCAGTTAAGTTGAAAGAAGTGTTGAGAAAATGGCCTCTATTTTATGTATTTATTTATTTTGATAATTTACTGCTTGATTATCATTTTGTATGTTTTATAACACTACAGCAGTTATAGAAGCAAAATATTATAATACCTCAAACCTGACCAATCCATACAAAATCACCATTTTCACCCATGTGGCCTCGCCTCAATGTCTTCATAGCAGCAACCATCACTGCATCTAATCATCTGTCACAACACTTTGATCTGCAGGCAAGCTATTATATGTGGGTGTGCATAAAGATGAAGGTCATACATGTGTAGAGCATGCAATTATTATGGGACAGAATATATTTACTAGTGGTGTGCATGTTTGTGTGTGAGTGCGTACATTTGTGCATGTATGTGTCCATGGAGGGTATTGTTTATCTCAGACTGGGTATGCTGGATCTGAGCGATTTTGATTTTTTGATGGATCCTTCCTGTTGCTTCTGACAGGCTTGGCAGAGTGAAGAGTAATTGTGATCAGTCATTCAGTGGCAGAGCGGGGTATCAGGTGAGGACAGGAGGCTTTAATAGACAGGATGAGATGAGAAGTGAGTCCAGCAGCTGAGGCCTCTGTCTGAAACACTTCTGTACCCAAGACTGACAGGTGGCGATGGCTGTCATAGAATTACAAGGAGTAGAATGTGAATTTCTTGATGTGCCTGGCTGTACGCGAGCACGAATGCCTGTTCTGCTTAGTTGTGATTTAATAGTTTCTTAATATTTCTGTGTTCAGATTGACTTGTAAAGATGTTGTCATAGAAGTGGGAATATCATAGGTACTTCCTATACTTGGGTGGGCAGATGAATGTCTATTCAGTAATGTTTCTATGTTGTTAATTTCTGCCCTTGACTGTCAGATGGCAATGGCTGTCAAGGAAATAATATGAGTAGAATATTATAATTTTCTCAATTGGGTTATAGATACCTGGAAACAGGAATGCATGTTCATAGAATTACAATATGTAGTAGTACGAGTAGTAATACTGTATTGATCCCATGATGATGGGAAAATGGATAGTTCCTGTCCTCAGTTCTGGAAGCTGTTGTAAAATACCTAATAAAAAAGGCAACTGTGACCACATAATTGTTAAATATTACTGCACTAAATGAAAGTTACTACTCATTTAGGTACTTAAAGGAAGGACTATAAGGACACCAGGAAAGCATTCAATTCCTGGAGGGAGATAGCAGAGGCTATGGGATGCAGCGAGGACACAAAAAAAAAATGGAACAGTTTACGTGACAAGCTCAACAAAGCCAAAGAACAAGCTTCAAAAGCCAAGGTGAGTGGAGCTGCAGGGGGAGAGCTACAGCTGCCCAAGTTGTATTTGGAGCTATGCTTGTTTGACGGACAGCCTTGAAGTAGTTTAGCACCTCCTACATATTTTAATGTTCTGAAAAACCATGAAGGTTCAGAGCTTTCAGAAGTTCATTTCAGGAGGTTCTCAGAAGCACTTATGCCAAAACAAGGCTCTTGCACTATGCGCATCGCTTTGTACAGTGCAATGTTTAACTACTCCAGCACACTTGGTGGTGTTATATTAGCTTGCTAACAAGAAACTATATGAGGCTAAATGCTAGCAGTAGCTAGATCTCTACCAATACCCATTCAAATAACATCTTTGTAACAAACCTGGTAGTTCCATCTGAAATAAACATGTTTAAAACACATAAAGGGGAATATCAGTTAAATTAAGAATTCTAGCTGCTATGTTCCAGGATAGTCAAATCAATATTTGTGATTTGTGAAACTCAGTTTCAAATAAACTGCACAGTGGTGGTTATTGGTTATCGATAAAAGCTTATCACTTTATAAAATGCATTCATAGAACCAAGTTTAGGTCAATAAAACTCACAAAGAATAGAACTAAAAGTGCGGGCTGCCATCTTGTCGCATTAACTTCTGTTGTAAGTTAGCGCGTTACCTTCCATTCACTTTACTAGCCTAGTGAAAAAGTTCTGTTCACAAAAAAAATGCTTGTTTTAATACAAAATTTAAGGATTATGATGTTTGACACCTTAGCTTCACTATTTTAAAGAGTGGTTTGGTACTGACCTGTTTTTAACAGGGAAAACGGGAAAATGAAGACAGGAGAGTTTAGCTGTTCTTCAGAACTGCTTGTCAAGTCTGACAGGCGACGGCAGCTTCCTAAACCTATATTGCGCTAGCAAGGACAGAACCTGCAGCTCCTCCCTGTGGTGTAAACTAGAATTGTTCAAGTTTCAAAAATATTTGCAACCAGATATAAAATATACATATTACAACAGAAAAAAATTACATTAATGCATACCATAAAAATGTGACAATACATTTAGTGTGTGTCACATAATTCTAAATGCATGCACTGCTGGGTTCTAACAGACCCAAATGGAGGCTGTAGGATCAGCCTGAGGGGAGACAGGTCAGCAGAGTTGAGGTGATTAGATGGTGAAGAAAGTTAATAAAGCTAAAATAAGTGTATCCTGGTTTTGCTAAACGTTGCTAAACGTGTACACAATAATATAATACAATTCGTAAGCAAATGTCAACATGGTGCATTCATTTAGAACAGTGATAAGGACTTCTATGTCATAGCCATGTGGTTATTTGAAATTAATCAATCAATGACTTTGGCGACCCCTTGAGTCCCTTAGTGGTAGTGTTTTACATCACCGTTGCAAAGATGACAGTAGCACTTCTTCCCCCGTCTGCAGAGAGAAGACAAGTACAGATGAGGTGACATGAAATCGTCATAATGTAAGCTCAATAACGGAAATAGAATAAACTTGTGTAAGGAGGCAAGTTATTTTTCCCACGGCGTGTTCATCAGGAGCCAAATTCAGGTCAGTCAGTCGATCAGTCAGTCAAACGGCGTTCCCTCGCTTCATATTGAGTGATGCTCGTCCGCTGCTAGGTATAGGTTTGCAGCAGTGGTGGCTAACCAATGTGTGACGAAAATTGAAGAGGATGTGCAAGCAATGAAAGGTATGTTATTGTGCCAAGGAGGAATACAATGTATGTAAACCATCCTCCAAACCGTCTACAGTTCCTTCATTGAAAGTATTCTGTGTTTCTCCTTCATCTGCTGGTTCCCATCACTCACTGTCAAAAACAGAAACCGCCTCCAAGCCATAGTAAACACCTGCTCATTATAGTTAGCTCACTATGGATTATAGTTTCTTACTGTTTTTTTTTGTTGCACTTACTGCACTTACAGCCCATGGCCCAAAATTGCACTTCCTCTATCTATATCTATGTGTCTATAACTGTGTGTTTTTGTTTATGCCTAAAATCAAATTGCCCTTCGGGGATTAATAAAGTTGTAGGCCTACTGTACGTTATAGTCTTCTTATATCATGCCTGTCAACAACAAAAGATTAATAGCTTTGTTGCCACTATGTGCAGCACCACTTAGGGCCCCAAATGTGTCGAACAGTGCAGCATAGTCAGGGCAAAGATACATAATTGGTGGGAGGGTCAGAAAAAAATAGTAATTTAAAACAAATTTCCTGCATTTCTACACCACCTAACTTCTTGGATTAAGTCAAGAAACAGCAACCCTGTATAATGTTAACCCAAAATGTAAAATTATGTTATTACTAGATTTCAGCATTGAGGTGCTTACATTCATGATTTTGCATAGGCATACTAACCTAAAAACCTATTATTGGGAATCGCGAGAAAGTTTCAGAGCGACAGACACAGAGTAACTCACTCTCACTCCTGCCTGCATGTGCACGGTGCGAGAGGAGAGGGAGAGACGCAGAAGAGCCGCTGACTGAGATTACTCTGAGCACCATGCATGGGAATAAATTACAATATAATAGATTTGTGTATATTTCTCTCTATTCAGATGGTCTGAATAACTCTCTGCTGCACGGTGCTGCTCTGTCTCGTCTCGTGCGCTGTCAGCGTCTCATTTCACGCCGCGACGTTATCAGTTATGAATTTGTTTTTCACTGCGTGAGAAAATGGACTTGTGGTGTGAGAGCGTGTGAAAAATGTCAATTGCTCACGGTCAATGCGTGAGAGTTGGCAGCCCTGTGAACTCGCTTGACATTATTATGTATGAATCTGCCAATCAGATTTATTTACTTATTAATCGAAGGTGCCGGAACGCCGTTCCGGATCGTTCCGGCCCACTTTAACCCCTGCGCCCAAGTGTTTAGCTTGTTGTTCGACTTGAAAACGGTTACAGAAATCAATGGGCCTAGTGCCATTAGAGACAGACACACGTAGGAAAAGCCTGCATTAAACGTAGACTGTGACAGGGTGTGAAAACCCCATTCATTGGAACCATAAGTCCATAGATGGGCAAGGCTGACATCAGACTTACAAGGTCTATGTGTCAAATCAAACTACTGTGAGTGACAGAAAAATCACTGCTCACAGTGCCGTGAGCAAAACTCTATGTTTTTGACAGGTTTTAGGCAATGGTACACTTTTGTGTATTCAGATGAAAAGTGTGTTTTATACTTTTTCTTTTTTGAAGGTTTGTGTTCGTGTTTCATGAGCACACTGTAATCCCACCCACATGTATGACAGGACAAACATAGGAACCAACCAGGCTATGTGAAGCAAATTTGGGGGAGAAAGAAGGGGAATATATTTTTATTTGATTTTATTTTTTGTTGTCATCTGTGAATTTGGTCGGGGATGTATTGATCACTTGTGGGTGTCAGGGAGCTGTCTTATCCGCGAGAGGTGGGATGTCTGTCTATGACTCTCCTGGAAGCCACTTTTGTAGTTGTGAAGTGACAAGTTATGAGATTGCTTACAGACTCATAAGGAGCTGACACTGGCCTGTCACTCCTCATCCACTCTGAATTAAGTGACATGATGTGATGAAGCTGCTACTTGTTATTGTACTGTATTTCAAAGGCAGGTGGGAAGCCTTCAGAAATTATATGGCCTAAATTGCCTACCTCAGCTTTAAGTTTCCATCAGTATATGAAAGGGATTTGGGCTGTTTCATGCATCTGTTTTAGGTTATGGAAAGCCTACTCCATGCCAGTGTTAAGTCATTTCAATGACTTACTGGCGGAAGCCCTGAATGGCAACGCAAGAAAAAAATGTGCTGCCAATTTCTAAGTTTACTTGCACTCAAAAAAATGATTCTGACCCTCTGTAGCCATTATATATACAAATAATGTTCACTTTATTCAAATAAATCTATTTTGAAAATGTACTCATTTCTATTTAATGAGGTTAACATAAATCGTTCTGAATCTAATAGATCTAGTTAGATGAAAGCCAAAACATTAGTTTACTGGACCGGTGACACACAGCACTGTCGGACAACCGAAAGAGAATGGGCTGCATGTCAAGTACGTTTGGTAAGAATATTAGTTTGTTGTGAGGCATCCCTCTCACGAAAATAGGCAAGATTGTTCGACAAGATAACATTTTATTTTAGTCAAGGCATGCAGTTAACGTTTAATTATTGAGGAATGCTTGCTTTTATTGGTTAAGACAACATTAGCGTAGCATAATAAAGTTAGCATGGTATCTGGCATGGACGTATTTATGAGCTTAATGGTCAACGTTTGTTTGAAGTTAACTATTTCAATTTGAACACTTTTGCCGTGTAAAATGTTTTCAAATGGACAAACAGTACACCTCATGTCTAAAAATGGCACACGGAACAAATACGAAGACTTCACTTCATGTGCTCGTCCATATCAAAGCAGCCTGTGCCAAGCTAACTGTTTTGCATGGCTTGAATGCAACCTCCCAACCTGTTGCGCCTAGAAGGGAAAGGAGACTCAACAGAAAGACCAGTCTGCTTCTTTATTATTTTTAGATGGAAGCCTGTGAGACAATTTGACCAGAGCACGACATTTCACAACTGATGGTGAGTACAATAACTAGGCCTGCAAGTATTAACCAGAATAAATGCAACCCCCACACCCTCCCAGTCAGTGCTTGAGAGGTTGATTTGCCTAACCGTATCTCTGTTTTTTTCACAGTTAAAGAGCATTTGTTGCAACACAAGCTATACTCAGGGTAACCCCTAGTTGTAGTAAGTATATCATTGTTTACATAATAATCTGATCTGCATCATTCTTTGATGTTGTTTGTTTGCTGTTAGCCCCGTTGGGACGGGCACTACACTGAGTGGGTGCCAGTCCCGAGGCGTTCCATTAAAAACCGTGCAGAAAAAATCTTAGCGACTAGTGACTTCATGTGGGCAAGGTTTCCAGACCAAAATTTACCAATCTGATAAGCTTTCTGTTACATGAACAAAACATAGCCTACTGTGTGAAAATATGGCAGCCACAAAGTGGAGTGCCAGTCCCAACTGGGCTAGTTTGCTGTATGATTGTTTGCTCAGAAAGTAAGTTCTAAATCTATTTTTGTCTCCTTTTCAGGATTTTGAATGTGGCAGTGTAAAGAGTGTGGTGCCTCAGTATCTAGCAGGTATCTATTGTTAAAACATTTCAAGCTAACTCATGGTCATTACAGGGGCAACTGTCGTTATCCATGTCCATATACAGATTGTCCATGTGAATAACCTACAGAATCACACATACAAAGCCCATGCCAAACAAGTAAATAAAAAGCCAGCAGTATACTTATACATATACTATAGTATACTTATCAATAATCCGGATTTTGATCAATTTAAAATTGGGTTTTGGGGCCCATCCCTAGTGCCTTTAACATTGTAAAGCATGTTGCCATTCATTCTGATTTGTTTTGTCTTACTGTAGTGTGACACTGACATCAAGAGAGACAGCGTCCTGAAAAGCCTGTGTGTCTATCTCAATGAAGACAGCACGGCACTTGTCAAGTAGTATTTGGTACTGCAAAAACAGAGTTATAATCTTGACAAAAATAAAATAATTAAAATTACTGCTGACAAAAAGTAAAAAAATGCCATGGTGGCCTTTTGTTTCTAATGTTTCTAAAAGACGGGGACTTAACACTACCAAAACAACACTCCCAAGTGTACAACACACGGTCTTTTCTTGCCATCTAGTGGCTGTTTCGTAGTACTACAGATAAAAAGTGAGCAAGTACTTCTGTTTCTTTTGCATTTTGCAGTATATTTTTGTTGGTTTGACCGACATGGTAAAGCTAAGCTACAACAATGCTTATTGTTGACGGTGACTGCTCCCCCATCCAATCAGCTGTTTGTGTAAAAGGACAAGCTAGCTGACACATGCGCATCATTTGTTTGAAGTTTGTTTTGTGTATGTTTTGTGGGAATTTCATTACCAAACATGATATGTCACTTCTTTTACATTATTTTATGTTAGTAGTTGTATTACCTTTATGGCGTAGCCTGAAAACTTTGCCTACATGGCGTAGCCTCCCCCGGAGTAGCTAGCACTCTATGGTTTAAGAAGTTAACATCAGTGTTCTGTGTTTGTGTTCTGTGTGTTGTTCAGGACTGCGCCTTGGGTGATGCTGAAAAGGAAATCGAGCAGACGGTCATGGGGATTTATGTGATCCAGAAAGGTGGTGCAGGGGACGAGAACATGCCGGAGGATGTGGGCATCGTGATGGAGGGTGTCAAGGTTCTCAACTACCTTGGAAGTGTAACTTTTGCATTTGCCATATTGTTTGGGCTCATTTATGCCCTTGACTTGAGCTTCCCTGAGCAACTGAAATACACTGTTGAGTTCTTCCAGAAAATTTTGATGAACTTGGATGGACACAAGCTCACGCCAAAGGTGCAACAGCTCAAGATCAAGATGTTTGCATAAACAAGTGGACAATGTGAGTTTCTAGTGACGGCCAACTAGAGTGACAGGCAGTGGACTGTATGTTTTTTCCATAGTTGATCTTATGAAAATATCACAAGTTTGACAGCACTTAAAACAATACTTTTTGTACCATACAGTTCTGAAGACTAGGTAGGCTATCAATGCAAATACGCACTTTATTAAGATTTCTTCTGCTCTGTTTGTAATTGGTCAACTGGTAGCGTACAAGAAACGTTAGTTTGACAGGTACATTTAGAAATGTCTGACATGTTGACATTTTCAGGGCACTTGTGCTCATGTTGGTATTATCTTAGAGGATTTTCATTGAATCACTTAGAATGAACATCATTACAACATTTTTGTGAACATCTTGATAAGTTTGTAAAACAGTTATGTAACTAAGGGCCATGATTTTGAACTCCACAATATCCGTCAAATATTCACTGAACCTGCCTAATTTGGAGGAGGCACAAATTAGGCATATGGTGAATAGCTGACAGAATTGGTGTTAAAGGCTGTTACTTTAATGTAATGTATCTGGTTGAGATTTGTTTATTTTTATTGGTCCCAGAAAAGGTAGTTTGACAGGTAAACTTTTTTCTCTGTAAACCAGGAACTTTTGTGATGAAGGGACTTCAATGTGCATTTTTTAATAAATTTACCTTAAATGAATAAAATTCAGTCAATATCTACTCACTCCCATGCCAGTAGAAAATCCGGTAAAGTTTTTTAGTCGATACAAGCTTCCCTTAGGTTTCCAGGTGAAGTAAGTTGCAGAGCTCTCCAAAACAACTGACATTGCTGGGGACCGTTTCAGACTTCAGGTCTTCAGACTTAAAAAACGGAAAATAACCATAAAATGACTCCATACCGCTAGTCCAGCATAATCCAAGTCTCCTGAAGCCAACCGATCCCAAACTGACTTGAAAAGACTGACATTTACACCATTATTTAGCTGAAATCGCCACTCTGTTGGTTTCAAAAGACGCCATGTGCGCACACCCTGGAAACTCCATAGGTAATACGACCGCGAATGACCAGAAACAAGACTTCCGGTTATGCCGTTTAGCCTTCAAAATAAAAGCGCGAGAATTTTAAATGATAGAAATACTGTTTTAAACCAATCGCTTTGTATTTAATTGTCAAATTCAATAAGTGAAGCAGCTTTTGACTCACTGTTATTTGATGAGTGTGATCAGTTCGAGTCCAATATAATTGGATGGAAATTGTCACGGTGAGGTGTGGTGAGGACCCAAATGCAGGACAGCGAGGCAGGTAGTGATCAAACCCCAAGACTGGGAGTTTAATATAACGGGTGCAGGAAACAACAGGTAAACAAAGACGGGAGCACTTAACAGACACATGACAGAAAATAATGAACCGACAAAGACTGACTGGGGAACAAGACTAATATACACATGGGGAGGTGATTACAAATCAGACACAGCTGGGGCAGGCAGGTACACATAGAACTAAAAGAACCAGACAGGGAAACAAGACACAAAGAAATACAAAACCTAGACAATGAACAAAGGGACTGAAAGTCACAACCGTGACAGAAATTCTGCCCTTAATCTAAATGGGTACAACCAACATGGATAAAATATGTGAAAAATAAAGTGAAAATTACATTTTACCAATAGATTTATTTCATGTCAGAGCTATGTGGTTCAAATATGTTGGACCGACGTGATTATTTTATCTTTGATGGAACTATTTACGTTTAGGTGGATGTACACATTTAAATTGGATGGAAATTCTTTCCTTAATTTAAATACATTCATCTGAAGAATTATTAATAACTCGTCCAAACGATTTAGTAACTCGTCCGAAAAATGTAAAGCTACAATAAACGATTTTCCAACCACTTGAGGGTGACAGAAACCGCAATACATTTGTAAATAAAGCACAGTAAAGCTGCTGGACTATGGAGGCCCCAAAGGACTAACTTAGCGAAGAACCGTGCATAAAGACTAATAGCTAACTGTACCTACGGAGAAGTGTCGCCGGTTACCGCTCACTGGACCGGGAGGAACTACGTTCTGGTGCGGATTTTGACAACAAGCTTTAGAAAAGAGGTGAATACAGCAGCACAGCTGGCCTGCTGTCTCCAAATACCACACGTTAGTTTCAGGATTGGTTACAAGGTCTGATATCGCTTATTGCAGGTTTAACTCTAAACCAGATAAACGTAGAAATTGGCCACAAAAAAAATCACCTTGCTTTTCAGGGCTTCCGCACTAGTCAGTGTTTCTCAGAATTAATGTGGAACTCATGTTTAACTGTGCCGTCACCACATACATCAGAAGGGCAATGCATTTCAATAAATTACAGTAGTAGAGTGGTTCAACAGAGGGTGCACAAATGAAGTTCCTAACGGATAAATAAAGTTATTTTGAATTTTGAATTTGACAAAAAAAAAAAAAGGGTGACCCTCTCAAACTGTCAGATTAGACCTTTAAGCAACCAAATGCATTACTTCATTACTTTAATTTTCTGTGGAGAGACATTACCTGAGGTGTCCCTGACTTAACATGCCATTCTCACTGATCTATCAAACGTTCCTTGTGCTCTTTTTTTACCACTCAAAGTGTATTAAAGCCCTGATCCGCAATCACTGTTGAGAGCAGGTCTGTGTTAAATGTCAGTTTTCAGGCTATTTTCGTGGCCTCATTCAAATGAATGGGAAGTAAAAATCCTAACGTTACAAACTCATCCAGCTGCATCTGATCTTGGTGATTAGTTTATATTCTGGTTTTCATGGCGATCAAGTGCCGAATACCCCCATGTTAAAACTAAGTGGAATATTGCTTTAAGAAGAACTTTTGATGAAAGTTAAAACTTCACTCTCTTAAAACTTCTTGGCATGAGTTGGGTATTGAATCCAGGTCGCCGGAATTGAAGGTAAATGTATCTGCTTCCACCACCCCAACCTCCACACCCTTACTATCAGTGTCAAACTACTGCCTCTTTCTAGTCACATGCTCATTGCACAAAATTTAGGGAGACCAGTTTCCTTTAACAAGTTATTTTAAAATCAACCATAAACAAATTGTAGCAGTTTGCTTGCAAGTAGAGTGAGTTTGAGTGAGTGATTGTATTAGTGTGAATAGAACTGATCATTTTGATCGTTACCTTGGACTGCCAACATCGGTGTATTCGCTGGCATTTTCTTCCATAGTTCGTGAAGCCAAGTATGAGGTATCTGAGCCTACAAAGCAGCTCACATTTACAGTAAATCTGACATGACAGGACTGCGACAAAAAAATACGACTACCCATGATCCCACATGATCTTGATGCCTCCACATGGCAGTGCAGGCTGATCCAAAGCTTTGCATGCTACTCAAAACTATAGCTGCTTTCATGTGTCCATCCATACACAAGGGAAGATGTGTAGGTATATTGCATGTGTTGGATCATAGAGCAGTGGTTGGATTTGCACATCAATGCTGTCAAGGTGATAAAGTAGCATGTGGACCGAGGGGCTTGTTGGCTGTTGAACCCACATATCTGCTTTCATCTGAACGATACAGTATCTGTCCTCACCTCCCTGGCACCGTTTGACTCATGTCTGTCACACCGAGAGAAATAACCGAGCATCTGAAATGTTAATTATTTCCTTTCTACGACAGCAACTCGACAAAAAAACAGCTTTTGACCTTATGGTGACCTTATGGTGGATAGAGCATAAGAAATATGGTAGTTTAATTATATTTCAGGTAACAAACAAGTTTAAGCACAATCACACTAGTAATTAAGGGATTTTTTTATGCCTTTTGTGCATGGTTTATAGGGTTATTAATGAGTTATTAATGGAAAGTTCCTGTCTCCCTGAATTTTTCATTAAATCACAAAGTAAGGAGTCAAGATTAAGGTTTAACGTGGTTTTGATGGGGTCTCCTCCATTAATAACTCCCTTAATTAATATTAAGGGGATTTTGCATGAATTAAGGGAATTAATGTAAATTAATGAAAATGTAAGGTCATTTTAAGGGATTGCTGGTTCGTAGAGAGCACTAACTTGGAACAATCGTGCACTTGCATAATTTTATGTATTGAAGAAAAACCCTATGAAGAACAGTTGCAGTTGGACATTGTTGGAGTAACAGCGCCTATAGGTGTGTACAGTATATGTAAAGATGATTTACAGTAGATCATTCACTCCGGAATGGACTCCTGGAAATTTGCAAAGCAATGTTTCATGTGCTGAACAAAACCTGAGACAGTTCCATAATAGCAAAGCATTGTGACAGCCTGTAGCCGCAGGACTACTGAGTTCACTAAATCTATCACCTTCAAGAACAATCTTATATGCTTATTTTTATGTCCTGAACAAATAAATAGTTATTGTTAATGCATATTGTTAGTTGTCATGACTCACTTTAGATAATATGAGTTCATTAATTACAAGACATTATGGCACACTAATAAGAATTCCACAGCTCATATACTTCTTTTGAGTAAATACATTACTAATAACAGCCTCATAACCGGGTTATACTATATTCATGATGCATTATAGTGTATTATGGCATTTTGCAGTTATAATGTAATTATAATTAAAATGTGGATTTACAGTCGATTTTAGCATGAGGGTATAGGGAAAAACTCACCCTAGAATTAATGTAATCTTACTACTACAAAAGTAATGTAAGGGGGACATCAGTTCAGGGCACTTAAAAAAAAAAAAAAAACAGTCAAGAGAGTGCAGAGCTGGGTCCAAAATTGTATTAAAGTGCAAACAAAACAAAAACATAATATGCACAACAACTGACAAATCAAATGGAAAACACAGCTTATTTTATATTTTGGTAGAGAGAGAGAAGGAG
The DNA here is from genome assembly GCF_048128805.1 of Centroberyx gerrardi. Taxonomy (NCBI): domain Eukaryota; kingdom Metazoa; phylum Chordata; class Actinopteri; order Beryciformes; family Berycidae; genus Centroberyx; species Centroberyx gerrardi. The sequence goes on along the minus strand of NC_136009.1, from coordinate 2,543,373 downwards.
AAGCAAAGAAATAGGGTAACAGTGGGTATCATGCAAAGAACGCATTTAGCATGTCCTGGTGTGTCAACCTTCTTAAAAAAATCTGACAATGGAAATGTGTGTGCTGCATCGTTAATGTCCATAGCTGCCTCAAGCTTCAGCCAGCTCCAGCTCCACTTGCATCTCACACCTGCCTCAATCTGCTTTACTAGCAGTCCCTCGCTCTGCCCTAATTCTCTCATTCTGAAATGGAACCAGATAATGAACATTCAATTCACATACCATAGTTAAAGTTAAGTAAATTATCACAAACGTTGCCACTCATCTTGCATTTACTCACACAATTTTGTCATTGCTATATAAACAGAACGTCTTGTGTGTGTGTGTGTGTGTGTGTGTGTGTGTGTGGGGGGGGGGGGTAGCTTGTAAAAATTTATGTGGTTTTTGCTCTTTACAGCTATTGCAACTGCTGTTTGGTCAATTAAAAGACAGGGCTTAGATATGACGTTGAAATTGATTTCACAACCACTACAACTACAAGAAAAACTGTCACAAGGTAATTTCAATTCAGCTTCTGTCGTTTTCAGTGAGCTTGGCATTTCCCCCCTTCTTCCAGAGACGGCCCTCTTCAGTCTTCACTCTTCGCACGTCACGTGCCAAGCACAGAGGCCAGGAGCTTTTTTTTTGACAACTCAGAAGGCAGGGTTCTCATTTCATTCCCTGTGACTCTGTCCTCGCAGACCCAGACCCCCCCCCCCCCCCCCCAATTTCACAAATTACCTATTTTGGATTCAAAATGGCGATTTTCGCCGAAAGGTGACAAGTTTGCATCCCTGAGAATAAAGACAGGTTAGTCTTGGTACAAATCCCAGGATTATATTATATGTATGATATCTACAAAGTCTGTGTAAACTCTGGCTTGGTTCAAATTAAACCATAGCTACAGGGCTGTTTTCTGGAGCAACACAAAACCTCAACCTCCCAATGTCATTATAGGAAAAATCTTTCATTCTGTTAGTAAAACATTTGAATGTGAACTTCATGACTGTTGACATTGATTTCAGGACCTGAAGCATGTACTGTCCTTTTAGTGAATGGAGAATACCACACCAGCCAACAATTCTTGAGTGAAAAGGCTTTCATTTCGGGAAAAAAGTAGAGACCAAAACTATTCCTTCAGCCCTATGTCCTTTCAGCTTAATTTTAGGCCCTGTGTTGCCAATATACTTCATGTGATACCACAAAAACATTATCTACAATACATGAACACATGTGTATTTATTATTGTGGAATTCAAGGGTACAGAAACCAAAGCCTGCCTCAATCTTCTATTCCCTCAGGATAATCTTAGTCCCTATGTTCCCTAAGCCTAAAGTTATCTATATCCTTGAATCAGCGCAGATTCTAAATGACAGTGGGCACTGTGAGTGAAAATAAACGAGGTGAGGACTTACCTGACAAACAAATCCAAAGATGCAGGTTCTATCATATTTGCCCAACACATTCTGCAATACTTAGGCTGTGGGGAGTTAAGTCTGGCAGCTCAATAATATAAATTATTCTGCAACTTTATGTAGCGGGGGGGGATTACATGTCCTCCTTGAGGTAAATATTAACTGTATCTTACCTTGAATGATTGAAATAGCAAAAGGATCTTGGTCCCCACCCTCAATACAATTAACCCCAGTGCCCAAGTGTGTGAGTACATTTGTACCTATCTTACTGAATGGAGTGGTGTGTATAAGATGTGACGTGTGGGCCTCAGGATTTAGGCTTATTTCTGACACTGCAGTAACTCAGTAATATATCTCAGAACTAGCATTCCCTCCCTCCACAGATCTAGCAAGATAGGGGAGTCACCCCTACTCAAAGGAAAGTCCTAAATATAATGAAACCACGTGAAATGCAATTTTAACTTAAAAGACTATGGGTTTTTATTCATCAAAATTATGAAGTAGTATTTTATTTTATTTTATTTGTAAATAGTTCTCTCTTTTAATAATAATAATAAATGTAACACACCAGTTGCTCTTGCTTTTGGTAACTACCCCTTTTCTCATAGAAAAATAAAAAATGTTACACAAAATGACTTCAGTTCAATCTCCCAATATCCAATTTCCATTAGAAACTCAAAATACACTTACTCAATAACAATAACACCTCTCATGGATTCGCCAAAAATTTCCAGTCATGTATCTTCATTTAACAAGACCTTCAAGTATTTTCATTTAACAAGGATTTGCAATTTGCTCCCAGTCCATTGCCATTTTCCAAACAAATTCATTATTCTAGGAAGCAATATGGGTGCTCACTTATTGAATGTGATGATTAAATACAAAGTAATTGGTTTAAATGGATGGACGTAGTGAGTGTGATGTCACCCATAGGTTTCTGAAGGGCCGTTTTGAAGCCAAAAGTTGGGGTTCACAAGCGCCGCCATGTTGACATTTTTTGGAGCCAGAGCATCCAGGGGTTTCCCGCAGCGCCACAGCGCCGCCTGCTATGGGTCCGTGATCGGCGACCTGCACGATTACTTTGAAAATTGTATGTAAGTGTAATTAGCTACTGAGACCATAATCTCTTGTCATAAAAATGTATTGACTTTTGAGTGAGAAGTTGAGCTGTGGTCCCATTGACTTGAATGGAGTTGGGCGGGATTTAGAGTCTTTCTGGAGCCGACCCTAGTGGACGTTAGAGGAACTGCAGCTTTCAGCCAGTTCCTTATTGGCTTGAAAATTCACCCGTGGTTTTGGCCGCTTGTCATTCGCGGTAGTGTTACCTATGGAGTTTCCAGGGTGCGTGCGCACACGTGACATTTTTTGAAAGCAACAGAGTGGCGATTTCAGCTAAATAATGGTGTAAATGTCGGTCTTTTCAAGTCAGTTTGGGATCGGTTGGCTTCAGGAGACTTGGATTATGCTGGACTAGCGGTATGGAGCCATTTTATGGTTATTTTCCGTTTTTACTTTTTGAAGCCTGAAGACCTGAAGTCTGAAACAGTCCCCAGCAATGTCAGTTGTTTTGGAGAGCTCTGCAACTTACTTCACCTGGAAACCCAAGGGAGGCTTGTATCGACTAAAAAAACTTTACCGGATTTTCTACTGGCATGGGGGTGAGTAGATAATTACTGAATTTTCATTATTGGGTGAACTATTCCTTTAATTCTAAAAAACAAACAAACAACAAAAACAAAAAGTTCCCAGAACTTCAGCCAAACCAATCTTGACACCAACCAACCAACCAATGAGTCTACGTCCTTTTTAACGTTTTACTTCATAATATCATACTTCCAGACTGTTGGAAACGATTAATTTGCTGTACCGCGGAGATCAAGTCTGCACACACACTTTCTCAGATATATTAAACTTTTTCCAGAACGCCGGTCTTACACGCATCCACGCATGCGCACCTCCTCCCTTATAATAGGCTGTGACTTATTGGAAAATTGAATACCTTAATAACACACACTATAGCTTTACTTTATTTGAAGGAATAATAAAATAATATTAAAATATTTATATCCCTTACATTTGACAAAAAGGCAAATTCAGGATCTATTAGCCCAGTAAGTGGAAGTGCTATATGAGTCCCCTGTGAGTCCTGCCAACCATATACACTCAGTATCCACAGTATACACACCTCTCCATATTTGGAAACAGCTCGCTGCTTGACAAATAAATTGCAAGTATGTAGCATGCAGACGGGTGAAGAGGTTCAGTTGCTATTCAACTGAATGTCATAATGGACGCTGAGAGAAGATGCTGATTTAATCCACTGGTTGGCGCCTCCTGGGAATTTGGCACTACAGTGTCTAGAGTTTACTGACAAAACCATCCAAAACTGGTTCAAGTTAACAGCAGACAGCAGCTCAGTACAACAGTGGTGTGCAGAAGGGAATCTCAGAACCGCAACTGATCCAACCTTTAAATTGATGGAATAAAGCAACAGAAGACCATGCTGGCTTTCACTCCTATCGACATGGTTTGGATTTAAAAAGTCAGACCTTGATCAGAAAACTATTATCTGCAAGCAGTGTCGAGCAACAGTTATTGCTGGCGGTGGTAATACGAGCAAGTTGTTTTATCACCTCAAAACAAAACATGTCCGCAAGTATGAGGATAGTATTAGGATGCGTGCAGACACAAGCGGGCAAGTGGTGCTAAACGAAAAACCACAACGGAGACATCGCTAGCGGAGTCATTTCCAGTGGCTTGCCGTATGACAAAAAGAGCAAGCAGTGGATGGACATTACACATTCCATAACTAAGTACCTATGTAAGGACATGGTTCCTATACAAACAGTCGAGCGAACGGGTTTTAAGGCATTGCTAAAAATACTGGATCCTAGGTATGTGATGGCAGGTCGAAAACGCTTCAGCCAAACAGCAATACCCATGTTATACAGCGAGTGCCATGAGCAAGTGGAGGCAGAACTTCGGAACGTGACACACTTTGCTACTACGACCGACCTGTGGTCAAGCCGCACATCGGAGCCATATATGAGTCTGACAGTCCATTTTATCAACAATGACTGGAAGTTGACTAGCAGATGTCTACAGACCTCATATTTCCCAGAGGACCACATGGCAGAATTGATTGCCGAAGGCTTAAGGGAGGCGCTGGAGTCCTGGGGGTTAAAACAGGAGCGACAAGTGTGCATGACAACAGACAATGGAGCCAACATTGTCAAAGCACTGGAGTTAAATGGCTGGACACGACTTCAGTGTTTTGGACACAGGCTTCACCTAGCCATTGGTAAGTTTGAATAATTATCACAAATAATATTTCCTTTATATAGAAAAAATATTTTTGTCCAGCTCTAAGCCATATGTTTATACATCCTACTGTACAACAAGTTTATTTATTTAAAAATGCTAACATCCCTGCTGACTTGATAATTCAGTTGTAAAGTAACTGCATAATTTATCTTTTAACATTTTTTAAAATTTATTTACAGCCAAAAATCGAATGTTAAAACTACTCATTCAAATGCTTTAAATTCATTGTTATAAACTTAATAAAACATTTAATATGATTTATCTTTTTACAGAGAGAAGTGCCAAAGACTCCCGCATAGAGCGTGCAATTGGAATTTTCAAAAAACATGGTGAGCACCTTTTCCTATATATGGAAAAGGAAGAGGGAAATGGGCACTGCTCAAACTGAACTCAGCCTGCCTACTCACCACCTCATCACCAAAACACCTACCAGATGGGGGTCGCGGCAAAAAATGATTGAGAGGGTGCTTGAGCAGGAGAAGGCCATAACGCAGGTCCTGAGGGCTGACAAAAAAATCAGGCACTTGGTGCCATCTTGGCAAGACATCGATGTGCTGGAGTCCGTGAACAAGGCCCTGAGCCCCTTGACAGAGTTCACTGATGCCTTGTCTGGAGAGGAATACATCAGTGCGTCCTACCTCAAGCCTGTGCTCCATCTTTTTAATGCAAGTGTGTTGAAAAGAGAGGAAGACGACACAGATCTCACTAGGGACATGAAGAGGACCATCCTAGACTACCTGAATGAGAAATGCTCTGATCCTGCCACAGATGACCTCTTGGATATGGCGTCCTTCCTAGATCCCTGCTATAAGGTGACATACATCAAGGATGACAAGGTGGACTATATCAAAGCAAGAGCTGCAGCAGAGATACAGTCACTGCTGGCAGAGCAACAGGCGATGTCCACAGCAGTGATCACACCACCAGCAGGAGAAGCTGCTGCTGCAGCTGAACAAGTGGCAGCGAAAAAAACGAAGAGCTTAGGTAGCTTCTTCAAGAAACAAAATGCTCCAGGGTCAGACCCAGCTGCCCTTTCTGACAGGGAAAGCATTGAAGGGGAGCTGAAGAGCTACCTGCTAACAGTGGAGGTTGACAGCGAGACAGATCCACTAGAATGGTGCAAGCTGCATCAACCAAATTTCCCAAGTGTGTCCAGCCTAGCCAGGAAGTACCTTTGCATTCCTGCCACCAGTGCCCCTTCTGAAAGGGCATTCAGCACTGGTGGCAACATTGTAACCTGCCACAGAGCGGCTCTGAAGTCAGAGACTGTCGACATGTGAATTTGTTCAGGTGTTTATTGTATTGTTCAACTTGTTTTGGAAAATAGTTTGCATATAATGTGCTATTTATCTTTATATAATTATTTTCCTGGCATGTTGCCTAACCTTTGAAGTTTTTGTTATATACAGTGGCAGCTATTTGAAGTATTGGAATATTTGAAATTTACATTTTTATGTTTGATTTATTTTATTTGAAAATATTTATTTGTATTGTTCAGAACCTAGTTTGGAAAAAAGTTTATCTGCTATTTATCTTTAATACAGTGCAGTTAACAATAAAACATTCATAAACACTTAAGTTCAAGGCAGGTGCCGAAGTTACAGACACGGTTAGTTAGTTATTTTATTGACACAAAAGGTTAAAACATTTGGGTCCAAACAATATACAAAAAAAAAATCATATATACAAAAAACCCATAAGTTAAAATATTATAAGGTAATACAATTAACAACGCAAAATCCCACCACTCAGTCTATAGAAACTTGCTGGTGCTCCAATAGCGCAAGGCAAGCGTGTAACATAACTAAAATTCTTTTATCAGTGTCCACAAAGAGTGAGCTCAGTTCAGTGGAGTCATGTCCATATTTTGCACGGATATCCTGTGTGCGAGGGCATACAGGTATATGTTCTTCATTTTGTATGCCAGTCTTACAGCAACACAGCAGGATGTCTCTGAACGGTAGGTTGAAATTTCAGTGTGTTGTACGTACTTTCTCACCATGCGTGTGTATGTGGTTGCATCAGAAAGAATAGGCCTATACCTGCCATAATTGGCGATATAGCAGTGTCAGGTGTTCAGCGATGTCGCCCTGGACAGCGACTTGCACCTCAACCTGGTAAGACCTAAAGCCATTTCTCTTTTTAAAGTTTAGATTCACTTGCACCCACATTGACGTTATCAACTGGAGTAAAATAGCCTAGAAATCAGATTTATCTCCCTCTATAATGTATTTTCCCCAATACAATCTAACCTTGCCTCTGTCTCACCTGAGTGTTTGTCAAATAACCTGGCAATTATTAGTGTTTTTTGTTTTGTCTTTGTATTGAGCGCACTTATAGGCTACTATGTAACCCACATGGATACTTATGAGATTTTATGCGGCTCTGGTAAAATAAATTACGCACTACCTTCTTTTGAAAAAGCCAACAGTGCTCCCTTGCTATTTTTCCTATGACTATAACCACTGTACTGGTTAATCTCAACATGATTATACATTACTTTACAGTGTCATTTATATATTCAAACTCAACATTTCTTCAAAGTGACAGAGATACAATCCATTAGTCAACAACAAAGTTTTTTTTTTTGCTTTGGAGAACGGCAGGTTGATTGTACGTGACTCGTACGACAGGTCTGGACCACTCGTAAATTTTGTTTGTACCTAAGAGAAAATTGTAAATACGAGAAAATTGGTGAATGCGGCAAGTTCTCTTAAATCGCTCGTACGAGTGATTTAAGAACGAATCTGTTCGTACGAGTGGTTCTTGCATGAGGCCCATTATGTAGTTATTACGTTCAAACACATCAAATTGATGTGAAGACGCAAAAGAAGAACTCATCTTCAGGGGATACAAATAATAGTCACGAGTCGACACCGGCAAACATATGGTTATGTCCCATGCTATCTACCATTTGGACATATGACTGTCGTAATTTATGCCAGTGTTATTCAGCTATAACGCTAGCTCAACAGTTTTAGAACTGTAGCTGAAATATTCAAAAACTGCATCTCATGGAGGCCTGCTGGTCATTCCCCCTGTACATAACATCTTACCTCTTTTAGAGTTGACACCTTTGTTTGTCCTGTACATTAGTTTGTACAGTACTCACATCTACTCTAAATTGTCTGTGCTAAATAATAAACATATAATATAGATAAACTTAATTGTCAGTGTAATGTTCCTATAAAGCTTGCAAAATTCAATAACAGTTACCCTTTCTCATTCCCTAGGTTACCAGAAGAATGAATCAGCTTCAGGATCCACCTACATCCACCTGGTGGATCATCCTGGTCTGCAGCCTGTATGTTTGAATGTGTTCTCACTACAGAATGCAATGGACATTTATAAAGCAGACTATGGGCCCTTACAGCTTAGAGGTATAGAGCAGTAAGTTTCTTTTATGCATTCTGTGCATTAATTGATTTGAACATGTTACTTTGGATAATACTTCACATGACAATAAATTTGAGTAAAATAACTGTGTTGTTATACTTTATTACACATCCATGTAGAAAAAACTTTAGCACACCGAAAAGTCTTTTAGTGACAGGGGCATGGGACAAAAGTTACTGAACAAGTAATATAATCCCACACACACTGTCTACACTTGCATGGTGCTTTATTACATTTCAGTCATTGAAATGTAATAAAGCACCATATAAGTGTAGACAGTGTGTGTGGGATTATATACGTTTTTCCCTTTACACACCCATGTAAATTAAATGTGAAACCAATAAGTAACCACAACACTGACTGTTCATACAGAATAAAATTATTTTATTTTAGAAAAGGCATAAAAAAGGCACATGTAAAAACATAACACTGCTGGGGAGTCACATGACGTGGTCAACGGACATGGGGGCTTAGACAGGTGGCTCCGCAGTCAAGCAGCTAATTATCCAGATAAAATTGAAAGAAAGAACTATAAAGTATTGCATTATAAGTATAGTGATACCGTTATTGCCAAGGATGCCTATCCAACAACACAAATCGACCAAAAAAAACAAAGAGACGACTAACAAACTCGATCCGAAAAATCCTAGCCAACATGGCGAAGCTAACAATGCCGATGCAGCAGCTGAAGTTTCCAAGGCTAGCGAGACCACATACTCTCATCAAGAACTCAACGGAAACACAGCGGATACTACGTCTACCGATAAAATGGCCAGGGATATATCCAGCATTTATGCCCTATTGAAGGAAACATCAGAGACACAAGAGAGAAAGCTCAACGCCATACAATCAGCAACGAGAGCCGTGGAAAGCAAGTTGTCAGACATCACTGAGCGCCTCAACAGCGCCGAGTCTCGTATTGATTTTCTTGAGGATGCCAACAAGGCTATGCAGGATGACCCTCCGGCCAGACAAAGTGAGGTGGAAACTTTGCGTCAGAAACTGGACGATTTAGAGAACAGGAGCCAGCGGAATAACTTACGTTTTGTCGGATTCCCAGAGGGCTGCAAGGGTCCGGACGCGCTCGCTTTCCTGTGTGAGGTTATACCACAGCTCCTAAACATCGATTTCCCGAATGGCCTTGAGATTGACCGCGCTCACCGGTCCCTAACCATTCGCAAGCCGGATGGCCAGCCTCCGAGAGCAATACTCGCCCGCTTACTGAGGTTCCAAGACCGAGAACGTATCGCTGAGGCGGCACGGAAGATGGGGAAGATAGACTGGAACGGGCATCATATCATGGTTTTCCCAGATTATTCCAAACTTGTTTCCGAGAAGCGAGCCGCGTTTATTCGGTGCAAACGACTGCTGCACGAACGGCGCATCAAGTTTTCCCTGATGTATCCAGCGGTGCTCTGCTTCAAGACGGCGGATGGCAGGTGCGAATTCACGGATGCCAAGAAGGCACTGGCCTACATTAGCTCTCTACCCAAATAGAGATGTCGTCTCGTCGAAGTATCCAGGATTACAATTATCCATGTATCATTTCATTGCCTACTATAACCATCTTTCTTTTATTCTTGATGACTGGACGCGCAGGCCTATTCCTTTTTTTTTTTTTTTTTACATTTCTATTGGAACAACAACAATGACTACATGTTCTGCCTTTCTGGGGGACTTAAGACGTTGGAATGATCAAGATCACACGTAAGACTTCCACTCTTATAAACGTCAATACGCTTTTTCTGTTAATTGTCCTATGACGCACGACAGGCTGTATTTTTGTTATGTGGCCAAGAAGTTGGTATGTTTTTGAGTTGTTTGCTATTTTGACACGACACATGATCATTTCGTTTTATCTAGGCCTAATCAAAATCATTATAACTCATTATGGTTACACTTCCTATTGTGATTTAAAATAGGCATAGCCGTAGGCCCATATTGTAATTGCTTGGTGCGTTCACTTATGCACGTTATGAAGCAACAATAATCTTGGTTTCTCTTTTTAATAGGAGGCAATTTTGTGTTACTAAGCTTAAACGGGTATTATAGTAGAATGTTGATAATCTGGAAATGGCAAGGATGGGTATCCTATCTTTTACGTTTCATTGTCATAGTATAACATTCACGGGCTATTAGCCTACTTTAACACTGTTCATTACAATGTAGTTATTTCTCATTTAGTTCACTCTACTAAGCTATGGCTGCACGACTGCTGCCTCAATACACTGTTGAGAGTTACGGACCCAGGTGGTTTTTATTTTCTGGGCGTTTTTTTTTTCTGTTTGGTACACCCGTTGGTGACAACTGTTTACAGTCAGCCCAATTGTGTTTATTTTGAGGTTTTTATTTTTATTCTTATTTTTTCGTCACATACTATCTGTCAGTCAGCGATGGTGAATTTTTTGTTTTATATCCATTTTTATCCATCATTTGATTTATACGAATCCCATGAAGCAGGCTGATCAGGGAAGCCCTTTAAATATAATGACATGGACTATCCGGGGTCTTCATAATCCAATCAAAAGGAAAAAAATCATTACATTTATTAGATCTAAGAGGAGTGACATTGTGTTTCTCCAAGAGACTCACTTAACTGCTGAGGAGTCAAAAAAACTTTGCCGGAATTGGGTGGGCCATGTTTCTGCCTCTTGTGGTAACAGCCGGAGCAGGGGGGTAGCAATTTTAATGAATAAAGAGTTGCAGTTTAAGTGCATTAGGGAGAGCAGGGACGATGCAGGACGCATTTTACTGCTTTTATCTGAGATTCAGGGTCATAAGATAATACTAGCTAATGTATATGCCCCTAACACTGATGAGCCCACGTTTTTTGGTCAGCTTGAGTGCAAGCTCAACGAGATGGGGGACTACCCAGTAATAATGGGGGGTGACTTTAATCAGGTCATGGATAGTATATTAGATCGCAGTACCCCTCCAAGATAGATAGATAGATCTGTCTCTGTCATACAGGAAATGTGTAAGGCTTCTGGACTGGTAGATGTGTGGCGCATATTTAATCCAGCTATTAGGGACTACACTTTCTACTCTCCACCCCATAATACTATTAGATTAGATTAGATTAGACAGCTTTATTATTCCCCAGTGGGGAAACTCATTTGCCACCAAATCAACTCATACAGACAACAATATAGACATTGCATTCAAAGTACACAACAAATAAATAACACCATAAAAAGCCATTTGAGACACAATTACCAGCTGAAAGGTGCTATGGATCTAGACCACATCTACAAGTGTTCATTAAAAAATCTGACCGCTGCTGGAACAAAAGACCTTCTGAGTCGTTCAGTAGAACACTGAGGCATCACTAGTCGCTCACTGAATGAGCTTCTGAGTCTGTTAAAAACACTGTGTAATGGATGGCCTTCAAAATACAGAACTGTTTTTAGTTTGGCCCTTGTTCTCTTTTCTACAGTGACCTCAAGTGAGTCTGGGGTAAGGCCAATCACTGAGCCAGCCTTTCTGATCATCTTATTGATCCTGTTTTTATCATCCACAGTGATGCTGCCCCCCCAGCAGAGCACAGCATAAAAGAGGACACTAGCTAAGATTCCCTGATAAAAAACATGAAGAAACTTCTTGCTAATATCAAAGGATCTAAGCTTCCTCAAGAAGAATAGTCTTGACTGAGCCTTCTTGAATACAACCTCAGTATTCTTTTTCCAGTTTAATTTACTGTCCAGGTAGACACCAAGATATTTGTAAGACTGGACAATTTCTATCTGCTGACCCTTAATTATCACTGGGAAGACCTCCTCCTTCTTCCTTCTGAAATCAATAATTAACTCTTTGGTCTTCCCAACATTCAGTTTTAAAAAATTTGCATCACACCAGCTGACAAATGATTCGACCTCTCTTTTATAGACCAGGTCATTGCCTTGGTTAAGTAAACCCACGAGGGCAGTGTCATCCGAAAACTTTTGGATTTGACAAGACACCTGACTATGCCTATAGTCAGCAGTAAAGAGTGTGAATAAAAAAGGGGATAAAACCGTGCCCTGTGGGGCTCCTGTTTTAGTTAGATAAGAAGATACTGTCAGACAGTTTGTTATCAAGCCTGACAAACTGAGGTCGAGACAAGAGATAATCTAAGACCCAAGCGATAGTTGCATTGTGCAGTTTAAAATTCATTAATTTGTTAGCTAAAAGGTGTGGTTGAATTGTATTGAAAGCACTAGAAAAATCTAAAAACATAATCCTAACAGAGCTGGCAGTTGTTTCAAGGTGGCTGTAAATGCTGTGAAGCATAAAAAGTAGTGCATCATTTACTCCCACACCCTTACTGTACGCAAATTGCAAGGGATCTTGAAAGACTGAGACCTGTCTACTCAGGTGACCCAGGACAACCCTTTCAAAACATTTCATTATGTGCGACGTCAGGGCTATAGGTCTCAGATTAGTAAGACTACTACACACATTGGTTTTTTTGGGAATTGGAACAAGACAAGATGTTTTCCACATTACTGGAATTTTTGATGAAGACAGAGACAAAGAAAAAATTGAATGAAGGACTGAACACAACTGGTCAGCACAGACTTTCAGGGTGCGTGGATGGACACCATCAGGGCCTGCTGCCTTGTTGGCCTTAAGGCGCCTTAACTGCTGTCGAACCTCATCAACATTGATAACAATAGCTGGGCTACAGTCCTCAGGACTACTCCGTGCAAGAGATGAGAGGATGCTCTCGTGAGAAGCAGAAAAATCAAATTCATCAAACCTTGCAAAGAACTGGTTTGCCTCATTTACATTTATCCCAGAACCAAGGAAACTAGGATTACTGGTCCCATAGCCCGTAATAGATTTCATGCCATTCCAAAGGCCCCTTGTATTACTATTGGACATCTGTCCTTCAACCCTTTCCTTATATTTACGCTTACCCTGTTTGATTATTGCTTTCAGCTCCTTTTGAGCAATTTTAATCTTTGTCACCACTAAAGAATGCAGTTTTCTTCCTATTAATAGCAGCTTTAACCTCCCTTGTCACCCAAGGTTTATTATTAGGGAAAATTTTTATTCGTTTACAGGGAATGACAGACTCAACACAATAATTAATATAACAGGTGACTTTGTCAGAGATGCTGTCCAGATCATTGCCGTCATCTAAAAACACAGTCCAGTCAGTGCAATCAAAGCACCCTCTTAACATTTCACAAGCGTCCTCTGACCACACACGCCGATTATGTCTTGGACGTAATCGGCTGCTTCCGAACCACAGGAGAATATCTGGATGTCAGAGATATCAAATTATGGTCCGATCGTCCAAGAGGGGGTAGCAACTTTGCAACAAAACTCTCCTTAATGTTCGTATAAAACCAATCGATAGTTTTATCACCCCTCGTAGGACATCAACATCAACATAGGACACCATTTGTTTAAAAGAGGGTAGGGTGGCAGAGAGAGAGCAGTGATTAAAATCCCCGTTAATAATAACCAACGCGTCTGGAGAGGAGCGTTGCAAGTCCTGGGTGACTCTCGATATTGTCTCTGTGGCCAGCTTCCCATTACCCGATGGACAATTGGACAATCACATGAGAGAACTCCCTGGGCAAATACTAAGGTCGGCAGCTTACCGCAAGCAGCTCAATGTTCGGGTCACAGACTCTCTCCTTTACCGTAACATGACCAGGATGACACCACCGATCATTCACGAAGAGGCAAACACCTCCACCCAGTTTTTTGCCAGTCCTCGCTGGGTCTCTATCCATCCTGTGTAGTGAAAAACCTTCCATTTTCACATGAGGCTCTGGTATCCTATCAGACAGCCAAGTCTCCGTAAAACACAGTAGGCTGCTCTGTCGGTATAGGCGATCATACCTCAAATAAGCTGTCAACTCATCCGCCTTATTAACCAAGGAGAGGACATTCCCCATAATAACAGAGGGTAGCACAGGTTTGTAGCCCTGCCGACTGTTCCTGACCCGGACCCCTCCTCTGCGGCCTCTCTTTCTGGTCTTGAGCTTGATTTCTGATAAGTCAACATCAAGATCCAATCCACCTGATGCAGGAGCCCGCAGCTGAAGAAGCTCCTGCCGAGTATAGGTGATGAAAGCTCCTGACTTGTAGTGTTTGAGCGGCTCTCCAAACAATTAATTACCCAAAGCCACAGAAGGCAAACCAAAGTGCGATTGTTAAGTGCAGCCATAATCGCAACGTCAAAGTTTGATCACGCTGATGATCATGAATCAAAAAGGCGTTAAAAACATTAAAAACACATAAAAACGTAAATCACAGACGCACAGGTGGCAGAGTTGCCGGCAGGGGAGCAACGCCTCTATTAATAATCTATAATAATAATAATCTATTCCTATGTCTGGAATAGATTATATTTTTGTCTCTAATTCTGTGATCTCCTCAATAGTATCTAGCTCTATTAGTAGCATTCTCCTCTCTGACCATGCCCCTGTGTTCCTCCGCATACTTCCTTTTAAGAACAACGCCAGGTCCCCCAGGTGGGGGCTCAACTCAAGCCTCTTACTTGACACAGGCTTCAAGGAGTCTCTAAGGGCTCAGATAAATCTTTACAAAGAAACTAATTTGCCATCAGCGCCCTCTGCAGGTGTAGCATGGGAGGCCCTTAAGGCATTCATCAGAGGCTATATAATACAGCATGCCTCGTTTAAGAAAAAAGAAAGCCGATCCAAACAACTAGACTTGGAGAAAAAGATTGCTATTGCAGAGAATGTTTTTAAACAAAATATGTCCCCTTCAAATTCGACCACTTTGACCAGACTCAGATATGAATTTAATACTATTCTAACCAACAGAACGGAATTTGCCCTGTTTAGAGCCAGAACAAAACAGTTTGAAGAAGGTGATAAAGCAGGGAAAATGCTGGCTAGGTATATTAAGCAGAGGGAAGCACTGAGCGCAATACCAGCGGTTAGAACAGAAAAGAACGTTTTATTGTCTGATTCCACCGACATAAACAAGAGATTTAGGGATTTTTATGCCAGCCTCTACTCATCGGAATCACAGGTGGACCAGCAGGAGATACAGGCATTCTTGACTCCACTCTGTCTCCCCACTTTGTCAGGAGACCAGGTGGATTTTCTGGACATGCCGATTACTGAGGAGGAGATCATAGAGGTTATTAAACATCTCCCTCCTGGTAAAGCCCCAGGTGCAGATGGCTTCACTGCAGAGATTTACAAGCTGTATGCTGTGGAGCTTGCCCCTTTACTTTACAGATGTACTATGAGGCTTTGGATAAGGGTAGCCTCCCATCATCGCTGTCTGAGGCGTATATTTCTCTAATATTAAAGACCGATAAGGATCCGCTGGAATGCAAACATTACAGACCAATTAGCTTGATTGGGTGCGATAGTAAAATTCTTTCCAAGATTTTAGCAGTTCGACTTGACAAGGTGATAACTAGCCTGATCCACCCTGACCAACTTGGCTTTATTAGATCTCGTAACTACGCTGACAATATTAGACGACTGATTAATATCATGTGGTCTTCCCAAAATAAGTCATCCCCTTCAGCAGCCCTCTCTTTGGATGCAGAGAAGGCCTTTGACAGGGTGGAGTGGCAATATCTGTTTTCCACCCTGGAGTCGTTTGGTTTCAGCTCGAAGTTTATTAGCTGGATTAATCTCCTATATACCAATCCTAGGGCCTCAGTTTTAACAAATGGTGTTATTTCACAACCTTTTGAGCTGCATAGAGGCACATGCCAAGGTTGCCCGGCGAGCCCTTTACTCTTCGTGCTAGCACTGGAACCTCTGGCAGCAGCTATCCGCAGAGACCCTGACTTTCCCGGCATTAGGATAGGCAGTACTGCTCACAAGCTTATGCTTTATGCCGATGATGCTCTTGTCTTCGTAACTGAACCACAACGCTCCCTTCCCGCCCTTTTTAAAACTATTAATCGATTCTCTAAGATATCTGGATATAAAATCAGAAGCACTTCCTTTAACCCCCTATTGTCCCAAGACCCTGTTCAAACCTGGAGACTTTAATTGGCCACGGTCCGGTGTTAAATACCTAGGTATTACATTTCCCCCATTGTTGCCTGACCTTATTAGTGTTAATTTTGAACCTCTACTAGATAAATTTAAGACTGATATAGACCGATGGTCTCCCTTGTTTCTCTCTCTCTGGGGTAGGGCCAATGTACTAAAAATGACTTGTGTCCCTAAGTTTAACTACCTTTTGCAGGCACTCCCAATCAAAATTCCACTTAAATATTGTAGGCAGTTCGATAGATTGTGTAATACATTTCTTTGGAATGATAAATGCCCCAGGTTGAAGCTGAGTAGGCTGCAAAGGCCGGTAGATCAAGGTGGACTCGGCGTTCCGAATTTGCTGCTATACCACTATGCCTTCAGCCTTAGGCATATAATGCATTGGACCCTGCCCCCTGAGAGAGCCCCGCCATGGTTCGACCTTGAGAGCTCACTGTGTAACCCGCTCCCCCCCATGCATTATATTTCCACTAAACTCCCGCCAGATACACAAACTAATCTTATTCTCTCACACATGCAGTGGGTTTGGAAGAGAGACAGACCTTAATGTATCATTCACAGAGGGGGAATGGAGCAGGATTCTTCGTAACTTCAAAAAGATGTCCAGGGAACTCAAAACCCAGCTCATTCAATTCAAGATTTTAAATAGGATTTACTGGACCCCGTCCAAATTACATAGGGTCAAATTAACACCAACCCCGACATGCTGGAGATGCCAGGGTGATGAGGGTACATTGGTCCATATGTTGTGGGCTTGCCCCAGAATCCAAGATTTTTGGCAGGAGATTTATGAAAATGTTTCGCAAGTTATTGGACGCGACATCCCTTTTTCCCCTAGCCTGTATATCCTGGGTGACCCTGCGCCGTTGGCCGACTTCCCATCATGTGACGCAGAATGGGTATAGACAGCATTAATGCTAGGCCGTAAACTTATTATTTTAGAATGGAAAGCCTCCTCCGCCCCTGCTGTGAACCTGTGGCACACCCAGCTGGGAAGACTAGCTGCGATGGAAGGTCTATCATTCAGACTCATGAATAGGGTAGAAGATTATAATTTGAAATGGGGAAAATATTTATCTAATATTAGAGGTCCAGACTAGGGCTTGGTACTGTGTCAATTCTCAATTAGGCCTATATTCCGTCTTTTTTCCTTCTTTTTCTTTTTATTTGTAGATCTGGTTTAGCCTGTATTGTATTTAACTATTTGATTATTATTTTTGTCATCGTCATGATCAAAGCTGAGTGAGATATTGTGCTATGATGAGATTGCTTTGTTTTTGTTTTTCTGTTCATTTTTATTTTTTTTCTTTTGCGGGGGGGGGGGGGGGGTTGTTCAGTGTGTTTCCATGTATGTTATGTACATGTGTATGCTATTGGAAAATGCCAATAAAAATATTAATCATAAAAAAACAAAAACATAGCACTGCTGCAGGACCATAATGGGGTGCTGTTATGTTACAAAATCTACATCTGTGAGTTTACACAGGGGAGTGTTCCACTGTAGCAGTTACTGCAGTGTAGTAAAGTAGTGCAGTATCAATCACAAAAATGATTTATAATTTGATGTTTTTAGTTATCTGTTATGTATTCGTGGAAAACACCCAACTACAACCTGACCTCATGCCAGATAACCAAAACAACAAAAGAAGAGACTAAGTATTCAAATGAAATATATTGACAGTATGTGTACCCTCTTCTCAGTGTCTAGCCTACAGATCCTTTGTCAGCTAGTGCTGGGGCTTTCTAGGTCGCAGGGTCAGAGTAGTGATACCAGTGTGTGTGGTGCTGTGCAAATGCTGTGAGCTCCATGATGCTGCCAGCCACGTCGGGCTCAGACTGCCTCTTGATTGAACCGAGACACGTAGCTGCAATGACATCCTCCTTGGCTGGCCTGTCAGACTGGGCACACAGGTCTTCTGGGACGGGGATCCTCAAAACCTGGCTCACATAAGGTGCAGGGTCCTGGAAGACTTAGATGAGGTCCATCAACTCATCAATGTAATTGTAATCAAAAAATTGTAATCTGTGGAGTAACAGAAACACAGAAGTCATCAGTTGTTCCATTACAAAAGAATATACATTGCATACTAGTGTGGCCTGACACTGGCAAGTAGCAAAATGTGCAATTTTGATTCATAAATTATTTTATACTATAGTTTATACTTTGTTATAACATTTGTATATTTATTTAATGACTGTCTGAGATGTGCTGGCCTCAGGGAATAGCAATGTTTAATGCAACCAATTATCTCAAATATTTTTTAGGATATTGCATCATGAGTAATACCTATGCCTTACAATATACTGCAATCCAGTAACATTACCACAAACTACAGCCTCAATAATTACTATGTAGTTGATTCTAAACACATCAAGAGAAATAGGACATTACAACCTCGTGAAAGGTAGCATTTATTGTAGTCTCGTTGTTCAGGTTTTCTAGTTATTTTGCCACAACCCCAGCTGATTACAAGACTAGAGTTACCAGACTAGGTGCAAAGACAGAACATGAAATATTACATCTCATCAGCCAGTAACTTCCTTCCATTCATTTGGCGTTAGAAGTGAAATGTTTGCGGTGACCAGAGTCCAAAGTAAACAACACAAACAAAGTACTGTTCGAGTTTTGCCACGTTACAGGTGCGGCTGTCTAGTAAAGAGATGTGTCCACAAAGTGAGCCAGAGGAGCTGGAGCTAATGCTAACGCTAGATTAGCATGCCGCTAACGGCACTAGTCCCTAACCTCGATCATAGTAGGTTTGTCCTTTCGGGACCTGGTTAACTAGACGACTGTTAACTGTTGTCGTTGTGGCCTACAGGCTTCCTCGTATTCACAGGCCCGTGTCTCATCAGGACTGTAGCTAAATCGCTACCCGATGCTAATCGGACTGAAATACCATAAACTACCGTGTCCATTTCTCATTCTCAAGCTACGTTTGCGGACACATCTCTCCAGACAAGGCAACTGCGTTGCGCTGCAACGGCGTATGCAAATTACTCCCCTTGGGACGTCACAAGGGGAGCCAAATCAAAACGGCTTGTAGAAGCACATGTTTTCCCAGGAAGGAGGCTGGGGCAACAATGCAGAGGCATTCACTTCTCACATTCTGTGGGTTGTTAGGTTGAAGGATGACTAAAGTATATGTGTATGGGCATAATATGGGACCTTTAAAAAAAAACAACAACCAAAAAACAAATATACCGTGATTATATACCGTTACCGTCCAAAATTCTAAATATACCGTGATATACATTTTTGGCCATACCACCTGCCATCAGGGGTGAATCGCACCTTCGCCTTCCTCTAGCAACACTTCTGATGGCCAACCATGGCTGAGGATACTCGCCTGTCATGTGTGTGCCCAGATACTAGAGCCCAGACTAATTGTCAGACTGTACGTGTCAACCAGGACCTGGAGACATCACTGCACTGCATGCCGTCCAGCAACCTTCATCCTGGAGTAAACTATGTTGTGGGTGGAGTATGCACATAACACTCTCTTCAGCCCAGGAGTTCATTAGGACCACCATATCTGGAAAAGAGCCCGTGCCACTCTGTCGCCAGATACAAGCACCAGGCCCCAGTACCAGACTGGCCAGAAGGTCTGTCTGTCCACCTGTGATGTGCCTCTTTGTGTGGACTCAAGAAGCTGGCTCCCTGTTTCATTGGGCCATTCCCTGTCTCCAAGATCATCATTCCAGCTGCAGTCCATCTCTCTTTCTCTCCACATCCATCCAGTCTTCTATGTCTCCAGAATCAAGCTGGTACGGGAGAGCTCTCTGGTCCCTCCCATAGACTGTAAAAAAAGATGTAATGAGTGTGACGTCACCCATAGGTTTCTGAAGGGCCGTTTTGAAGCCAAAAGTTGAGGTTTACGAGTGCCGCCATGTTGACATTTTTTGGAGCCGAAGCAGGAGTAAGAGAAGCCAGGGGTTGGCCGCAGCGCCGCTGTATCACCTTTACTAAAAGGAGGAGACTCAACTCTCATGAATAATTATAGGCCAATTTCTAAATTATCAGTCTTAGCTAAAGTACCTGAGTCATAGCTGGTGAACAAATCAAAGACTATTTATACTCTCATGGTATCTTATCTAAAAATCAATCTGGCTTCAGAAAAAATCATAGCACTGGCACAGCTGCAATGAAAGTCATAAATGATATAATTTGATATATATATATTTTTATTTTTCACAGACACTGTAACACATGAGCCAGTAAGAAAATAAAAAATAAATAAAATGTATAAGAATATGCCAAATGAAATAACCTGGCTAGGGACACATGTAAAAGGTAAACAATCAAACAACAAAAGAGAGAAAAATAAATAAATTAGTAAACACCAAAAAAAAGATAAGCGCAGCCAGACTAAACCACAACCAAGATGTCAGCCTATATTATATCAAGAAGAAAGTCACATAAAAGTTAAATAAACAAGCAAATGGTAAACATGTTGTCCCCCACCAGTGATGTAGTTCCACCCTTGGGTCAGTCAGTGATTGCTGAGTGTACTTGAAATATGAGTGAAATTGTATAAGCATTTTGGTATGGGACAATGAAAGGACAGATTGACCATATATTTCTGTTGCCTACTCTCCTCAGAATTAGGCTTGCAAGTTATATCTTGAAATGTAGTAACTGTAATTGTCCTGTTTTTACTACAAAATAGAAGAACTATAATCCGTACATTACACAATGTACACTACAATACAATTTATAATACAATATACAATATAACATACAACACCAGGAGCGTGAGTGTTATGAATAATATGAATGCTAAATGATAAGTGATATATGGTGGTAGTGCAGTGATGAGTGCAATAACAGTACAACAGTCCAACAACTGTACAATAACTTGTCACGCCCTCCACTTCTAACTTCGCCTAGCCTGCAGTCTCTCTTCCCCCTTCCCTTGTTGTCTGTGTGCTTTATTGCAGGAGTGGAGACAGGTGTGCGGGAGTCAGGCTACCAGCTGCTTCTCATCATCTCATCAGCCACAGTATATATTCCCTGGTTTGCCATCCACTCATCGCCAGTTCGTAAACTCTGCTGCCAGTCAGTGTTCTACGCCTTGAGCCATTTAGTCATAGCATTTGGCTATCTATTTTCAGTCCTTTGCCTTACCCGTCTCTCTGTGTCCCTGCAGTTCCGCCTGCCAGCCTGACTCCTGCGCCTGTCTCCAGTCCTCTCGCCTCGTCGGACTTCCTCATCGTCTCGGCTCCTCTCCCCGATATCTGGAGCCCGCTCTGCCTGGCTTGCCTCCGCCCTTGACCTGCCTGACTCGGCTCCGAGCCCTTGCCTGGCTTGCCTGCATCCTTGACCTGCCTGACTCAGCTCCAAGCCCTAAAATAAATAATCTTTGACTTTACCTACCACCTCCAACTAACGGACGGAGACCGATCCATAGTCCCCCCTTTGGTGGGAGACAATTAAATCAAGTAGCAGGGAGGCAACCTCTATTTATGTGATTAATAATTAGGCCCCAAATCTTCTGAAATTTTAATAATAAATAATAAATGACATCAGTGAAGCCCTAGATAATAGACAACGTTGTCTTGCTCTTTTTATTGATCTCTCCAAAGCATTTGACACCCTTGATCATAGTATTCTTTTAAATTGGTTATTTAATATAGGTTTTTCTCAGATCACACTGTAGGTTGGTTTGCAAACTACTTAAAAAAACAGAAGAAGTCCACAAAAGAGTCCCTCAGGGTTCAGTTCTCCTCTTTTGTTCACTAGTTATATAAATTGCCTTGGTCAGGATGTACCAGATGTTAATTTCCATCTCTATGCTGATGATTATGTTATATACAGCTGTGCTCCTTCATTGAATAAGGCTATTGAAAGTCTACAGCATACTTTTGATCGGGTGCAGTCACAGTTTAGTCTATTAAGGCTTGTTCTAAATGCTGAGAAAACTATAACTTATGGCCTTCTCAAAAAATAAAAATACCTTGCTAAATTGATGATCAACTTTCATTTAAGCAACATATTGAACAACTAGTTAAAAAGCTGAAACTGAAGCTAGGTTTTAATTTTATTTTTTAATTTTATTTTTTTGTAATTTTATTTTTATGATAAAAGTAGATTGGTAGAAGCAACTTTTTTACCTGTTCTGGACTATGGTGATCTTTTATACATGAATGCTCCTGCTTATTGCCTTCATATGATTGATACTGTGTATCATGGTGCTCTACGGTACATAAATAATTGTGGAAGACTATCCATGCGTCGACTTAGTCACTGGTATGTTTTTATTTATAAGGCAATTTTGGGGATTCTCCCCAGTTACCTCTCTAGTTGTCTGACTCAGAAACACGGCTCATACCAGTTACGATCGCAGGACATGATATTGAAGACTGTTCCTTCTGTCCGTACTGTGTGGGGTAAAAACGCTTTCAAATTTGTTGCTCCTTTTACTTGGAATAACCTACAGGAGGAATTTAAACTAACAGACTTGATCTCTTTAGACAAATTCAAATCTATTGTCAAAAGCAGGGAATTAACTGCCATTGGTCAGAGTAATTGTTTTTAAAATTGCTTTTATTTGAACTTTCATTTATGTTTACTTTTGTTTGTATGATGTAACTGTATGTTTGTAAAACAGGGCGTTGCTGAAAAAGACCATGCGTGCTCAGACAACCTACCCTGTATAAATAAAAGTTAAATAAAACATTTTTAAAAAATTAAAAAATTATTGGTCCGTAATCAGCAACCTGTCGATCACTGGACAGGCGACCTGTCACTCACTCTGAAAACCACCCCGTTTTATAACAGTTATATCACGTTAATGACGCAGTTATTTTGAAAATTGACATATGGACACATATTAGAAGAAGTGAAATTAGCTACTGAGATCATAACCTCTTGAAAAAATGTATTGACTTTATATTTTGAGTGAGAAGTTGGGTTGTGGTCCCATTGACTTGCATGGAGTTGGGTTGGATTTGGAGTCTTTTTGGAGCCAGCATCTAGCGGACATTAGAGGAATTGTAGCTTTCAGGCACTTCCTTATTGGCTTGAAAATTCACCCGTGGTTTCGGCCGTTTGGTCCCTCCACCGGAACCTCCTCCACTCCTTTCCCTAGGTCCAGTATTTCCTGTTGTGTCCAACAGATGCCCTCAGTGTTTCCCACCAGTCCCTGCCAGCATACATGTCTCCACTCCTCATCGACGTCCTAGTCCTGCCCATCTCCAACTGTCCCTCATTCCACTAATCTTGTCCCTGCAGTGTATATACAGTATATCAGCCCTCTTCCCTAGTTTCTCTGCCAGATAGTGTACCTTGTTGTCCTAGCGTCTTGCATTTTTGTTTCCTGCCTGCCTAGTCGTTGTTCTGTATCCTGCTCTGTCTGACTCTGCCTTGCCTGATCCTAGTCCGCTCGGTTGCCTGTGTCCACCTTGCCTTAACTCAGTAAAGAGTGTATTTTACAAACATCAGCTTGTCTCCGTGTGTCTGCTTCTGGGTTCAAGCCAGCCCGATCTGTCACAACCAGTGCCTAATAAAGTGGAGCGTATAGGCTATAAGTTCTGTTTTCATGCTGGCAGTCTACACTCAGTGTTTACATTATTGGGTAAACCGGTCCACTTACACAAACTGCTAGCGCCTCCAGACAGTGAGTCATGTAGCAAAAGCAGAAAGCATGCAGACAGGGTAGAGAGGTTCAGTTACTGTTAAACTAAACATTAGAATGGACAACATGCTGATTAAGTCATTTTGAAGGTTGGATTTTGGCACTACAGGGACTAGAGTCTACCAAGAATGATGCCATAACCAACAAGCACAGATTCTGTACAGACCCACAGCGCGTGTGTTCAATTCAATTCAGTGAACTGAAGCATTACGACACAGTTATCGGTTAAATAATTCCACTAATGTCACTTAGATACCACAGGTAATAACGTTACCGTTAAGGTTTGCAGGACAGCGGAAGATGTGGATGTCTGTAAATTGACGTGTGGCTCAAAGTGGGATTCAATATGGCATTATCAGTGGATGAGATTCAATGTGGCATTTAGCCCATAGGCAAGAGGCCATCTCTTAGTCAAAAACGCCCTCTAGAGGCCATCTCACGAAGCGACAACTCACTAAGCGTTAACTGACTGACTGACTGACTGACTGAATGCCTGACCTGAATCTGCCTTGTCATGCCTTCAGCTACGCCGTGGGAAAAACATCTATCCGCCAAAACACATCATTGATAAGAGAGGTCAGAGGAAAAGACTGGTTCAAGCTAGCCTAAGTAGCTAACAAGTATCTAACTAACTAGTAAGTTAGCTAACTCCCTTTCTTTGTCCATTTTCTTTTTCCATTTAGTTTGTCTTTGTCGTCTGCCATTGCTTTCATACATGCAATCTTCTGGGCAGAGCTTCCCACCACGAGAGTGATGTAAGTTTAAAATGGCCACCATGGGAATTAGGTCAATAGAGCATTATTTGAACACCACGCAAACCTATTGATTTCCAGCAACTAGTTGACCAGGTCCATCACTTCATGGTCACAGTCTAGCCATTATCAAATGGAAACTTCCAGCAGGATAATGATGGTTCAGGAACATGACAGTGACTTAAGTTCAGTCCAGATGTCAACCTAATAGGGGCCTTTAGGATGAGGTTTAGTGCAAAGTCATCATCACTAGCCATAATTTGTATGGAAATGTGTGATGATAGCAGCTAAATTGTCTCCCCAGACTGGAACCCAAAGTGGTAACTGTGAGGTAGAGTCTCATTTATCTGAAACTAAGACTTATGAACTGACAACACTAACCAAACAAGCACAATGAATAAAATGATGTAGATCTAACATCTAGAATTTCGATATTGTACTGTCTGCACATACTACATAGTTTCATCTGCAAATATGACTTCACATAATATTTTAGAGTGCATGTATTCATATGTGGAATAAGGTTTTTAAACCGACATCTTCAAGTGTTTTTGGCATCCAAATATTTCACTTATTTAAACATCCCTTCCTGAGGTGTTCAGATTAGCAAGGTTCTGGCCTACTGTGGGGATTAGAAGGATTATGTGATATTCACACTACCTTGATGGAAAAGACAGGAATCATAATAACCTTGTTGTTATGCATGAGTTTTGAAGAGGATATTTTTGATTCAAGGACATCGCCCCACTCTTGAATTTGCTGCATTTAAAATTGCTATGCACAGCTGTCTCTGTTTTCTGTGTTTCTATACATCCAAACAGGCCTAGACCTAGATTAGAAAGTTTTCCATTCTAAACTACAAAATCATTTGGGGAAATAAAGTGCTATCCCATATTCAGGGCTTGATTTTGCAAAAAGTACAGTTGATTGTCTTTCTAGAAGGCTGATATTTTTATGTAAAGACCTTAAGATAAAAAAAAAAGAAAATATAGTGATTTTTATGAGCTTTTTGTTTTCTGTTTAGCTCCTTTTCCTTTCCTTGTACTTCTCTCTTAATGTTGATGCATGAATATTTTAAGGACATAAAAACATTTTAACTTATTCTACAGTCTGAGCGCTGTTGTTTTGACCCTGGCTGTCCTTATCTTTGCCTGCTTGTAACATAATATAATACAACCGTTAACTTATTCTACTTTGCACTTATATTGAGTCGCTCAACATTAAATAACAGTAAATCATTTTGAAAAGGCAGACGTGTCATTTCCTTGAAGGGTGTTGAATAATGGCTGTGTAATTTGTAACAGTAAAAAAGTTAAAGTCAAATAACTTGGTCAACAGAATATAACGTCCCGCTGTTTCACATGTCTATTCCAACCATTTTTCTGCTTCCACCCACTCGTCCTAGCTGCTGCATACAGCGGTTCTCCAGACATCCGTGCTGGCCTTTGATATGAGGCAATATTCAACAGAAACAAATATCTTTTTTTCCTAACCGTTTTCACTTAATTCAGTTTTTCAGGGACAAGTGTGGTAAAGCATGAGGGTGATGCAAACAGGAGCAATTTGGCAGAAGAGAGTGTCTGTCATGAAGTGCCCTCGGCGTGAATCTCCAAGGACTTTGGAGGGGAGACAGGGTGTGTTAGGGCCAACACACTCAGGCAACATGAAGATGGGTAATTACAAAAACAGCTAAGACCAGTGACATTCAAGATCATTTTTTTCTTCAACAGTGTGTAAGGAACAACATAGATAGATCAAAAAGCTCTCGGCAGCAAATTGACAGCATGTTTCAACACTGCCCAAGCCATGGACTTGACTGGTCAGGACCAAAGATTCAGCTCTGTGTTTTTACTTGGACTGCTGTAATGTTACATTCATGCTATGGAATGCAGCATGTTCATATTGTATTTTTCAATATTTCAAAATTGAAATATTGTATGTCCCTACCTATCAGGTGAATAGGCTTTACAAAAATAATTTTGTCAGATTAGGCTGCATAGTAGCTTTTGAGCGGGAATAGGTTCAGGGTTAAGTGTGGGTTCCTTAAAGAAAGCTTTTAAAGCCAATTAATTAACAGCCTGGTAAAATGTAGCTCCCAGGTTATATAGCTCCCAGGTGTGAGATAGAACTGTATTCAAGGCCAAGCCCAGCATTATGAGGAATCCAGGCCACAGACGCTGTCATCCTATTATCCTCTCACCTTGTTAAAAGCCATTGGAAAGGAACCGTTAATGTAGTCAGGGACCCAAGGCCGAATATTAGAATGTGTCCTCGGCCTTGACCTCAACACAAGGCTGTTATAAAGGATTGGAGTGTGGGAGGGTGTGTGTGTGTGTGTGTGTGCTTGCATGCTTACTTTGTTCACTCAAGTGTGGTGATGTGTTGCTCTTGTCTACATATGCACACTGAGTGTGTAGATGTGTCCTTGGTCTGCTGATTGCTGCATCAGGAGCTGCAGTGCTCTGCTGCTCTCCAGCAGCTTGATATTCCACCAGTGAGTGGAATGTAGCTGAGAATGTGGCACTTATATAGACACTCAATGTATACTGTATACTGTTCAAATGCCACAAACTGCTAAATAGCATGGCCCTGATGCTCACATGCCGGGGCAGCAACAGTGGAATTCCCGTTTAGCTTAAGTGCTGTCGACTTGACTCTCTGACCCCACATGTTTTTAAATTTAAATGCAAATCCACGCTGACCGCGTGGAAATGACCATGCTACATACCGTGAGGAGTGGAATGCCTTATCCCTTCTCCATGTAAATCAAGGACTGAAAATGAAAAGAATGTCCGCAACACTGTTGTTACCAAAGACAGTGATTTATTTTGACGCACAGAACACAGACCTTTGTCAGGTTCAACACCCTATGGAGGCACACCTGCTTATGTAACCTCTGGAAGAGATTAATCCTTTGTTTTCTGATCTCAAAGGAGAGTAACAATCACAGGTATACTGAAATGGAGGTGGACATGTAGTCTTACAGATGTAGATTAGAAACATCAATAATTAGGTCATGAGGGTATATAAGGGTATATAAATAAGCCCATTCTCGGAAAAACAGCAAAAGTAAAAAAAAACAAAAAAACAAATACAACCACAAGGGCAACAAAATCATAGTCAAGCAGATTAAATCAAGTTGAATATCATTACACATTAAATATACATCATTCCTCCAATAGACATTATTCATCATTGGTCATGTAATCACAGCAGCTATAAATGGGCTTAATATCCAATTCTTCATTTAAGATGCTCAGGGATAGTGTTTTGAGGTGGCATATCCACCATTTAAGTAAAAGATTATCCTGTTTAAGTAAAAGATTATCAATATCTCCCCCCTCTAGGTGGTAATTTGACATGCTCTATTCCGACATTAACATA
Source organism: Centroberyx gerrardi (assembly GCF_048128805.1). NCBI lineage: Eukaryota > Metazoa > Chordata > Actinopteri > Beryciformes > Berycidae > Centroberyx > Centroberyx gerrardi. The sequence goes on along the minus strand of NC_136009.1, from coordinate 2,515,462 downwards.
CAGAGGACAGATTACGTTCGGCCTGGGAAAAATGTACCACCAGAGGGTCCTTGTTCCATGTGTTGCTTCTGTGCTCTGTGATCCTTATTCTGAATTTGTCCTGCACCTGGAAAGACTGAATGCGTACATTTCAACCTTTTTTCTTCAATCAAAGACTGGAGCAGCTCTGTCACAAAAATCATAGAGATGGAGCCATTGTTGAAGTGCCACTTTTTACTGCGGGCTTGCTGTCTTGCTGTTGCCATGTCGCTCCAACCCCTGATTGAATTGTTTTAGAAATTACAAAGTTTGTTCTTTTGCCAGCGGTCAGTATGCCTTCTGATGCTCAGACTCCACTTTTTCACTGATTCTGAGGAAACTCAGAATACTGATTCAATCAATTACTTATTATGAAAACACAGAGAGACTGACCATTGGTCCATTTAATCTATTTTCTCCATTCAAGACATTTTTTCTCCATCAAGCAAGCTCTAACATCCTTCATTTTGTGAAAAAGGCAGATAATGAAGTTTGATTTGAATTCTGACATGTTGGATATGGGATTTTACTATTTGGGAAATTTAGTGATATGCTGTCGTAGCCTAGTATTGGCCATGTATCCAGTATTATATCAGTGCATCACTTCAGTGACCTACCAATCTTTACAGGATGTGCTCCAAGTGCCACTGTATTACTAATGCATGATAGATGCATGTTGAGGGATTCCTACTATGGTTACAGTTATGTTTATTATGGCTTTTACTATAGTACTATTCTAGTTTAGTCAAGTTTATTTATATAGCCCTTTATCACAAGCATGTCTCAAAGGGCTTTACATAACATCATAAACATACTACATCACTATATATCATACTACATCATATATACATACCACACATACATCACAATGTATACTACATCATATATGTACATACTACATCATACATCATATACTATATTGCACACAAACACACTCACGCCTATACAGGCAATTTAGAGTCTTCAATTCACCTGACCTGTGGGATGAAACCCACGCAAACAGGGGTAGAACATGCAAACTCCACACAGAAAGGACCAGGGCGGAGAGTCAAACCCACAACCTTCTTGCTGTTTGATAGTACATCGGATCAGTGACAACACCGGCCACTGAGAATTATCCCGGAAACGTCTGAAAATAGCTATTTGGCTCACCTGCCAATGACTGGTAAACAAAATTATATTTTACAGGACAAATTCAGTGGTATGAACTTCAATCAGACTCAAAACCTCAGAAGTCAGGAACAGTTCAACCAATGAAGACACTGTAAGATGCCAACAGCAGGTTAATATTTAATCAAGATTGCATATGTATGCGGGTTCACAAGAAGTAAAATGTTCCAAGTTCTACAGTTCAGCCTGGAGCTTATATAGAGGGTTTCTGACTGATGCTGATTCCCTAAGCAAGTCTTGAATGATAAGAATTGGCAGTTCTACATTTGTACTTTGACTTATACACAAATGTGCTAAGCTATACACAAAGGTACTGGTTATTAAAGGAATAGTTCACCCAAAAATGAAAATTTAGTCATTATCTACTCACCCCCATGCCAGTTGAAACACTGGTTTGTTAGTCCATATAACACTACCGGAGCACAACTCTAGCAGCCTTCTCCAAAACAACTGAAATCTTTGAGGACCAATCTTTAGAGTTCCAAAAACAAAACAAAAAAAACATAAAATGACTCCATACAGCTCGTGCAGCATAATCCAAGTCTTCTGGCACCATATGAAGTGAGTGGAAAAAACAAAATTTTATCCATTATTTAATGCAAATCGAGTCTTTCTCCATTGTATTTAGCTTCCGCATTTCCAAACCTTGCCATTGTGGTCACGCAATGTTTGTGTGTGTGACAGTGCGCGACCTTCATCTTGTGAGGTTTGGTAATGCGGAAGCTAAATATATATGTTATATGGACTAACAAACTTCACCAGAGTTTTAACTGGCATGGGGGTAAGTAGATAATGACTGCATTTTCATTTTTGGGTGAACTATTCCTTTAAGAGAAACAGCGGCGCTGCGTACAATACTAAAAGCTACTCCTACTGACACAGGAACATGGTCAAACACTGTTCATAGCATAAGATCATTTTTTATATGACAGATGCTGCATTCTTCCTGTCCCTAACCATGCCAGTCCAATTTGCATGATTCATGTGCAAAGAACAGCAAGGATAGCAGTGCATGATAGTTAATTCAGCAAATATATTTATTTCAAAGTCAACTGTCACATTTAGCTAGCCATACACCACAAGATTGTTAGTTCATTTAATTCATGGTAGCAGAGAAAAGGAAACGATTTAGCTATATATATATTTCACCATACATCAGCAGTCCATGTACAATAACAGAGGAAGAACTAGTAAGAAGTAATTTCTCCTATTGTGTGATGTCATTTAAATTTATTTACATACAAAAAGAGGATTATGGGAGTCTACTATATGAGTAAGGAGACATAGAGAATGAAATGCATTTTTTATTCAAAAGTTTTCAGCAGGAAATACAAGAGTTCCAGAGATATAAAATTACAACATTGAATACACAAGTAAAAAGAAAATTAACAATAAAAAGTGAAACAACTAATAGCAGTGATAAAAATAACACCAGGTAGCCTATTAAGTCATATAGATTGAGACACACTGTTACGGGGGGTGGGGGAAGACATAGAAACAAAAATTATACAAATATTACAAAGTGGATGCAGAGTTTCATTGTTTTAACTGCCTTTTTGTTGCAGGAGATAGACTGTATAACTCTAATAAGTTATTTCTTTCACAAAGATGTTAAAGAGGGGCTTTTACTTTCATTACCTTACATTTATGAATATTAAACTTTGCTAGAATTATGATGAGATTTATCAGAAAATATTCATCATTCAAATCTTTGTCATATGTGGAAATTCCAACAAATACATCCTCAAGAAACAGTTCAAAATCATTCTAAATATGATCAAGTACAAATAGTTTGCCACAATTTTTGTACATGTTCACAATACCAGAATAGGTGAAAGATGGTCTCTGGATGTACTTCACAAAAAGTGAAAAAGAGAGATTTCTCATATTTACCCACCAAAAAAAGGGTGAAAGATTCCATACTTTACTCCGGCATATATCTTCAATCGTTAGTCCAGAAAGTGAGTACACGTGGAACGAGAGACAACATCACATTGGAACACAGCACAAATCTTTCTATTATTCTTCTGAGAAAAACGATCAAAGCAAATCTTTCCAACTTTGTGTGCCGGCTGGTTCAAGGAGAGGTACTGGAGGAGGGAACATTGAATCAGGATCTTTATAAAGCATAACAACACCCAATGGGAAAGCATCCATTACTACGGCAAATTGCTTTCGACTCAGGTATTTTGTGGTGATGGAGAAATTCTTGGCAGTTGAATAACCTTTCTTCCTTACTGAATAACAGACTCAGCAACAAAATACTGTTCTCAAAACCAATTTTCAGTTTTCCTTTAATACAATAAATCACTATTATATTATATCTACTCGGTGGAACCTTGTGCTTTTACATAAGAGACTACGCTACAAGAACCTGTTTGTGAAAACTGAACAGAGATAGAGGCATTATATTGATGTTTTAGTTACATTTTAAACCACCTAGGGATAAAATTCCAGATTTAAGTTGTATTCCTTAGTTCAGACCTCCACTTTCAGATCTATTCATAATCACAAACTTTTTATACGATTAATTATCTTTTTCCATCTAAAATTGTATGATTTTTGGAGAGAATTGGAGAGAGCAACATAAGTCAAACAAGAAATTCTCTCTGCTGTTGATAACACAGTTCTGCGTTTTAATAATAACTCTATCGCCACTGATTAATTTTTTGTTTTGCTCTCTCAATAATGGGAATTAAGTTCAGATCACATCTGGTTTTCTGCTCTTTCGTAACTGTGATCCCGAGGTACGTAACTATTCTTTTGAGGGATACAAAGGGAATGTGGAGTAGTCTTTAACTGCCATTAATTCACATTTGTTTATGTTCAGTCAGAGACCAGGTGCTTAAGAAAATGTATGGATTACATCAAGAGCACACAGCACTTGAGATAAGTCTTTCAAAAATAGAGTTGTGTCATTGGCTAGCTGGCTGATGATGTCATCTCTGTGCAATTGTAATTCCTTTCAAATTAGTTGTTTTAGTGTAACTACGCAAGAGCTGGGTCGTTAACAAAAATAGGTATGCTGAAATCGATCAACCATGTCTTATGCCTCACTTCAAGTGGTTCTCAACGTGGGGTCCGGGGACTACCAGGGGTCCTTGAGGGGGTTCCAGGGGGTCCTCAGCAAATTGGTGAATTGTTAAACTTCACCATTATTTAATCTACAAGAAGTTAACACAATTAGAGATGAATGTAGAAGAATGACTATTTTAATCATAGTTTCACTGTTATCTCTCTACCTACAATACAGATAGTCATGGAATTCTGGACAAAATCATATCTAACAATACAAATATTCTCAGATTTGGGTCCAAGAGACAAAATCTCATCAAATGGGGGTCCGTGGCCCTAATGTGTGTAATAAACTGATATGAAAAAGATTGAGAATCACCGAGCTAGATTGAGCTAGCGGAGCTATGTTTTGCGTAAAAGATTTGGAATTTATTAAGTGTGACCCTCTCATGCACGCGCCTGAGCCTCGTTTGGAAGGAGGAGTTACAGGAGGCAGGGAGGGAGCAGAGAGGGAGGAGGGATCCTATCCCTGGTTTACAGTAATAAACACTAATCAATCTAGTTAAAGTAAAAAATTCACAATAATAACTTTTACTTCCTTTTATTAATTATATACTGCTCAATAAAGAATAGACTTGATTTGTACAAAATTATATTTACTACACCATGACAAACTCTCAAATTGCCCAGCTATTGACCAGTGAAGTATGAAAGCATTTTGATTGGGCAATCTCATCAGCACACACATTTGTCAATTTCTCCATTCACAAAAAACAAAAAATAACTAATACATCCATGCATGTACTTTCATGGGAAATAACACAGCTGTTAAAATGTTATTAATTAGTAATTAATAAATGCATTTTTTACATTATGGCAAAAAAAACACACACAAGGTGAGCCCTTAAGGCTGTGAAGCTGTTATTAGCATTTGCTGCGGTGTTTGACTTCCACTTGAAGTTCACGGCATCAGGAGTAAAGTGCTGCCTCCTGGGATCCATTTTGTGAACTATTGATAAAAAGTTTCCCCTCTCCATGCAGCACAACTCCAGCCTATTAAAAGTTGGGGTCTTTCTTTGGCGTCTCTCAACCGACATAATATTGACATTTCTTTAAGCTCCCAGATGCTTTTACCTCGCTAAATATTTGCCTTACCTGAGACGGAGAAACTAGAACCCAGTCAATTATACAAAATGTTTGTACTACTGCGAATTTTACAAGGGCACCCTCATTTGCCTGGTTCTCTTCTCCCCTCCAACACAGATGTGTATCAGAATAAGAATGATGCAGGTCTGATTCTCTTCCAGACAGTGTTGTCAGCTCCATCAATCACCTGCCGGTCAGACTGTCTGTCAGCGAGCAACATTATTGATTCTGAACAGAGAGAGTAACAGACAGAGTTGACAGAGAAACAGAGCTGGATGAGGGTGAGAGGCATAGCTAGACGGAGAGAGAAAGGCAAACATAGAGAGGAGTGGACAGACAGCAATATGAATTCACACCAATCAATTACTCTGATAGAATGTGGCTGCTGGACGTGGCTTTCTGTGTTATTCAATATTTTGTTCATTTTTATCCCTGTAATTATCTCCAGCATTAGTCAGAAGTCTGGTCAGTTTCCTGCAGACAGGATGTTGTCCATCTGAGTGTTCAAAGTTTTTTTTTATTTTTTATTTTTTTTTAGTCATATACTTTGCTCATTTTAGGGTATTTTTGGTTGTAGAGCAACCAAAAATACCCTAAAATGAGCAAAGTATATGACTCTCTGTCTCACTTTCTATGGAGGGCTTTCAGATGCGTAAAGGGAAAATTATACTTCTATGTCGAATTGCCGCCATAGCAACGGCGTAGGTGCCTACCATAACAGTAGGCCTAACAGTGTAATACTCCGACATTTTTCTGACAAAGAAATCACAAATCACTCAGAAATACAATTATTATTTTTACCAATTACCAACACAGTAAAGGGTATTTAAATAAACGAAGAACGAAAATAAATGAACAAACTGTAATAAATAGAACAAGGTAGGTAGCGCAATTATAATAACAGCAGCAAACATTTCAATAAACAAACAATTTAAATGAAAATAAATGAATGGCCTTATATAGAATAAAACAAACTGTAATAAATAGAACAAGGTAGATAGCGCAATTAGCGCAGTTATAATAACAGCAGTACAGCACACATTTCAATAAATGAACAATTTCTTTCCAATCTTTCAAATAAACAAATAAATCACAATCAGGTTGCAAGCTTCATTTGACTAAGCCATAAGCCTACCTGCACTCTCTTCATGTTGTGTGTGAGGAAGATGAGTTTGTCCACATTTTCAGGTAAAAGGGAACTTCTGGTCTTGTTCACGACGTAGCCAGAAAATGCGCTCTGACGGGGTTGAAGTGGCCGGAACGCAAAGGCAGTGTTTGGCTGCAAATGCCAGTTTAGGGTAGCGGTCGCTGTTTTGCTTCCACCATGCAAGTGGGCCAGACTGGACTTTAGTCGTGTCTCTCAAATATTGCTCCATCTTTTTCTTTGCGCTGTCTCCATCGTGTTCTTCTTCCTCTTCATCATCGAAAAAAAACAAAAAAAAACGAATATCCGAATCCCAAAATTGAAAACCAAATACCTACCCAACGAACGAATATCCGAATAGTCGAATATTCGGGTCCAGCCCTAATTGTCACAATCATGGCTCTGCTTCCTGACTTGGTTTCCGGGCCCATCTGTGAGCATTTTCCACCTCTGGTTCCACCTGGAGTTTATCTATGAACATCTCTTTAAGGAGTGAAGTCATGAAGCTTGTAGGATTATCTTTTTTAACATCTTGAGCTAGTCCAAAAACGCGCAGATTGAACTTTCTGCTGTGACTTTACAGACGCTCAGCCTTTTCTCTCAGATCATCATTAACTCATTCACAATTTAGTAATCAGACAGTCCATACTGCACAAAGCCTCCTCAATCTTTACGATTTTCTCGTTGCACACAGATATGTCTTCTTTTAAGGCTTTTAGTTGTAGTTGTAGTTTTTGTATTACAATACTTGTTTCTTCTCTTATTATGGAGCGAATTAGAGAAGGCAACTCATTGTGACTCCCCTCGTTAGTTTCTCCACTGCTTGCCACTTTTTAAGACCATCTTGATCCCTGTAGGAAATAATTGGTGTACAATTCAGTGATTAATTCATTTCTATTGATGCTAGAACTGTGTTTGTAATAGAAGAGTAGATAAATTGAGTGCATTGAAGCATTGCGACATGGTTATCGGTTAAATTCCCTAATTTCACTAACGTTACTTAAATACCACAAGGTAATACCGTTACCTACCGTTAACATTTGTAGGGCAGCAGAAAACGTGTTACTGTTTATAAATACAGCAAATTGTGGAATCTTAAGTTTCACTTTAGTTTTCACAATGGGAGACTGTTGGACTGAGTTTAATGCTACTGGTCTGCTGGTCTGTGCATCGCCAAATGACAGACATGACGTGATGCGCACATCAGGCGCATTAGAGATCGATTTAGATAAATTTCTATACATTGACCAACTTTTGATTTTGTGGTGGTACATCATAGATAAGCCTATGTAAGGGAAACACTGCATCTCGCAGCTAAAGATACCCTCTGGAGGCCATCTCACAAAGCATTGATGACTGACTGACTGACTGACTGACTGCCTAACCTGAATATGCCTGGTGATGCCCTCTGCTGCAACGTTGGAAAAACACTGTTAGTATAATACAATTGCAAAAGCAATCCATTAAACACATTATTTTGCAAACAAAAAGATTAAAATAACCGACATAAAAAGATCCATTAACCAATTGGAGTTGAAAATAATCGACAGAGGAACGTTGAACTGCGCCATTAAAATGATAGAAGACCCCTGAGGTTGCCCTGACAGTGGAGGTCTGCAGCCAGATCCTTGTGAAGGGATTTGTGATGCAACTGCAAAGCGTATATTTCTTTCTCTCTCTTTTTGTCCCTATGTCACTATCACTTTTTCTCATTGCTGTTTCTCTCTCTCTCTCCTCTATGGGCATGTGCAGTTCATTGCGATCGTCCAAGATTGATCAAATCACACATAATCACACACAGACGTCTTCCCACACACGGCGCAGCACTATGTATCTTAAACAGACATCAGAGCCGGGATATTCCTTTGATATTGTCTGATATCCGCACACCAGTTATCTAGGGGATATTAACATTATTCCCCAATGGTCTTACACGGAACAAGCTGGGGGCGGGATGAAGGGATAAAAAGGAATAAATGTTTGTATTATAATCCTAAAAAGCACACTGTTGTCTTTTTCCCCCTGTCATTCTCTCGCCGTGGGTGGACTGTGTTAGTTGTGATGATCACAGAGGGACTCTGTGCGTGTGTGTGTGTCTGTGTGTGATTGTGCATGAGGCGTGAGTGTGTGCTACACTTTCGCTTCTTGTATGCACGCTTGCGTCCATGTGTATGTGTTTCTATATGATTTATTATGAACTAAGTAAACAATGAATGCAAACAATCAATTCCCCAGTTGAGTGGCTTCTTTCCATCTGCCAGGTTTTGTTGCTATCATTTGAAGTCATTGGCTCCGACTCTCATTATCACACACACACACACACACACACTCAGCTGTGACAGCACAGTAACTGCACACACACCTTCCAGGGCGTCATTACCAAAGATTGTATATGGTGTTAGCTACGGTTTTGTGTTTGTGTGTGTGTGTATGTGTTTATATGCTGCGTGTCATTCTCTCATCTTTCTCTCTTTACCGTTCTTCTCTTTACAGTCATTATCAAAGCAAACACTATGCATGCAAAATACATAAGTTAGATTATTGAAAGCATTATTTGACTGAAAAATTAAGACACATGCAACAGAGGTTGAGAGTAGGCGACAGCTCAACACAGGCAAGAAAATGTGTGGGCCCAAGCCAAACGTAAAGAGTTTCTAATTTGAACTGAGCCAGAGATGTGTAGCTTTTTGTACACCCTAGAGCAGTGGTCTTCAACCGGGGGTCCGCGACCCCTAGGGGGTCCGCGGAGGTACTGCAGGGGGTCCGCCAATTTTCGTCAAAATAATTTATGTGAAAAATTTAAAAATGTATTTTAGACAAAAATAATAATATTGAGTAAACTCCAAGTATTAATAGGCAATATTAAGATACTTTTGACAAAAACGATTTACAAAATGAATGATTCCCATGCAACCACGGTGCGTGATGCAGAGCCTAACACGTGACCAACTGCCATTGAAAAAAATTAGCTGGCTTGCTAGCAAGCTAAGTGTTGGCTAAAACGCAGTTCGGTGCTAAAATAATTAATAACTAGCCTACTACTAGGTTAATATGTGAAGTAGAATGGATCGCTTTGTAACAGTAACTAGGCCTCGAGCTCGGGATCCTACCGATGCTCTCAAACGAAAGCATGAAGCCATCAAAGCTGCAGTGACACTTGGAGAAGAATCACGGCCACTTGCAAGATAAAACACTGGAATACTTTCAGGCTCGTCTGAACTCTCTCCAATGCCAACAGACAATGATGAGAGCTTGCTTTGAAAGCCTCATATCAAGTTGCTCTTCGCATTGCTCTATGTAAAAAACCATATACAATTGCAGAAGATTTGATATTGCCCGCGGCCAGTGATATGTGCAAGACAATGTTTAGGAATGATGAATATGTAAATAAACTGATGACTATCCCGTTGTCAGACACAACGATTGCTCGGCAAATTGGTGAAACGGCATCTGATGTGAGGGTGCAATTAATCAAGAAACTAAAATTGGCGGAGGCGTTTGCATTACAGTTGGATGAAACTGTGTCCAAAGACGCACAGCTCTTGGCATTTGTGCGTTTTGTTGACCAAAACGAAATGTGTGAGGAATTTTTGTTTTGTAAGAAGCTTCCTGAACACACAACAAGTTCTGAAATTTTCAAAGTGATTGATTACTTTTTCAGAGAAAATGACATAATCTGGGCAAAATGTGTTTTGTACTGACAGTGCGCGAGCTATGACTGGTCAAAAAAGTGGACTGATTGCGCTTGTCAAAAAAGTCGCCCCACAAGTTCTGTGGACTCATTGGATGTTACACAGAGAATCTCTCGCTGCCAAAGAATGAGTGCTGAATTTGCTGACGTTATGGACACTGTTGTGAAGGCTGTCAATTTTATTAAGAAGAGGGCCTTGCAAACGCGTCTCTTTGCTTCTCTCTGCGATGCTACGGGAGAGGAACACAATGCACTCCTTTACCATTCTGAGGTCAGATGGCTTTCTCGTGGATCAGTATTGGCACGCGTGTTCAAGTTATGCACAGCTATCCACGAGTTTTTAGTTGGTCAAAACCACGCGGAGCTGGCTGTGGATTTCAATGACAATGTCTGGGTCACTAAACTGGCATATCTGGCAGACGTTTTCTCAGAGTTGAACAGACTGAACAGTTCTATGCATGGCCGCAATACACATGCCATTCAGCTGTATGACAAGATGGAAGGCTTTCTGAAGAAAACAAAAAGATGGAGGGAGCGAATCAGGGGAGGTAACATTTCCATGTTTCTGTCAATGGAGGAGTTGGCTGATTCTGCGGTGCTCTCGCCTGAGGTGAAACGCGCAATTGTTGGACACTTGGAGGCACTCGAAAGTCAATTTGAAAAATACTTTTCTGAGGCTGAGTCCTGGAGAAGGGACAAGACATGGATACAGTTTCCATTCAAACACAATGCATCGGACGGCTCAAACTTGACAGCCTCTGAGGAAGATCAGCTGATCGACCTATCCACAGACAGTACGCACAATAATGTGTATGAGTCAAGGCCTCTCATCCAGTTCTGGATCTATTGCCAGAAAGCCTTCCACCAGCTGACAGCAAAGGCAATGGTGAGCCTTTTGCCTTTTGCAACAACTTATCTTTGTGAAAGTGGATTCTCCTCCCTCACCTACCTGAAGAGTAAATACCGTTCAAGACTGCAGCCTGAGGATGATTTGATGCTCTGCCTGACAACCTCCATCTCCCCCAGAATAGACAAGCTGTGTGCCACTCACCAGGGTCAGTCATCTCACTGAGGTAGGCCTATGTGTCATCCTGAAGCTAAAGTTAAGCTAAATGTTTCATTGTAAAAAAAAAAAAAAAAAAAGCATAAGCCTCAATCTATAATAATCATAATAATAATAATAATCATCATCATCATCATCAATAATAATTATGTATAAACGTTTTAGCAACCGTAAGCATAATAACTGAGTATATAAATAGGTTAATAAGGGATTATAAATATGTTATTATAGGCCAGGCTTAAAATGCAACACAATTTTTTTATTTTTTTTTAATCTAGGGGGTCCCTGCTCTGTTTCTCTTTCGACCAAGGGGTCCTTGGGCTGAAAAAGGTTGAAGACCCCTGCCCTAGAGCAACTACAACCCAAAATTGCTAATAAATTTCTAACTGCAGATTGGATTTTAAAACAATATCTTTTAACCAAAGCTTCATGCAAACCCAGGCAATTCAGGGGTAAATTCAACCTGCGTCCAATCAGTTTCATCAAGCTCAGTGTAAATGACGGTAGATCGCTTTAAGACTGCCCTAGCAACCAGTTGTTTACATTGTCACATCAGTGGAAGAATGCGAGTTGCCGAGATAGCGGGAAGTAAGATGGCTGTGTTACTTACTTTTACTTCCATCCCTGTTTCCTTTTGACTGTTTATAAAGTGTTATCAGAGTTTACCGAGTAAGTTTCCCTTTCTTGACACCGTATTCTTAGCCGTGTACTGTTTACATTCTGGTCAATTGTACCATTGATATTTTACGTATATATACAGATTTTATACGATATTTTACGTATTTTACGTTGATATTTTACGTTGTGCTATTGTTGGCTTAAACGCAGGCAAGACACTGTCCCACAAAGTGGCGATTTCTACGAGGTTTTCCGAAAATATAGCACCCTTGGTAAGCGGAGCGAGGTTTGTAGCTTTCAATTTATGTGCAAGTATTATAAAACCTTTAAGTGTATGTCTTTGTTTATTGTGTAGCATCATTGAAAGTAATGCTGCTTCTAATTACACTGATGTCAGCTATTCTACACATGACAGTCAAACAGCAGTAAATTACCATATCAGTGTCTGTGAATTTAAGTTTAATACATACTTTTTTGTCTAACAAATGTATATGTTATGGATTAAAGTGTGTTAATTGTACTTATATAGTTAAAACACTAAAACTGGATATAAAGTCATACAAGTCTTACTTAGAGCTTATTGTATTTCACAGTGCTCAGTAAAGCGCTTTTAAAGCAACAATTTATTATACTTGTGAAACTATAAAAATAAGCTTTTGTCCTTTGTTTTGTATTGTAGTTTTCACGGTGCTCATCAAGGTGTATGAAGAGACAATAAAATTAAAGCACCCGTCAGAGACTCTCTGCGTATTGATTGATTCCAAGGGCAGCTACACTGAGTATTAAATGTCTCAGGAGTCAAGATTCAAACCCACAATGCTAAGAATACGTGGCACCTCAGGGTTCTGTATATCGTAAAAGCTTTACTGTGTATAACATTCCAAAACAGCAATATTTTCGAGAACCAGTATCTGCAACACCTACCTAGTGTCAGACAAAGACCTGAAGATCCCTTACAAAAACACCTTGTGGTACCTGAATGTTTCAGAGAATGTACTGGTCTTACCATTAAAATACAGAAACTATGATAGTTGTGCTCTTAACCATGGTAAAATTGTGGTTTAACTTGATTTAAAAAATAGAATCAATAGATCTGATTGGTGGATGTGTAGCTGATCAACTACAGGGCACAGGTGAGTGTGCATCCATTTGTGTTTTGAGCTAAATGCTTGTACTACAGTAACTAACATTATCTGACCTTCAACATTACTCTTTTTCCAACACCAAGAGTAAACTTCTGTGCCGGATCTCTGTGCTGTCAACATAAGTACCAACGGAAACAAATAGATTTTATCAAAGCTTTCCCATAATATCTGCAACTCAAGGTTTATGATGGCATATTAGGGCCATTGTAGGTGGGTTTTTTTCTTACTGCAGCCGCAGGTAGGCTGGTAATATTCAGAGAAAAAACTCAGAATTTCTGAGATTAAAGTTAGAAATTTGTGAGAAAAATCATATTTAAATTGGCAAGGAACCACGTTGCTTCACTTTGCAAGGTATAGGATCAAACAAGTGGAACTCCACATCTCCACACCACAGACAACGCTGAACATGAATGCCACACTTCAGTGAGGAGGTGCAACAAACATGGCATCAAGTTTACTTATAACTCTAGATAGTGAATTTAATGAAGTTGGTTGGTTATGATTCATAAATTGAGGCTTTTTTTAAATTTGAGTTATTTCTTGGAATATTACCCAGCTACAATGGCCAAAGTACACCAAATGTTCGCTAGCAACAATTAATATTGGAGTTGGAACCAACATTTGTAGATTCAGTATGTCTAATACAATGTGACACTAAGGGTTATCAGTTACATGTTAAATAAGGCATCATTTGTTTGCTGGCTGACGAGCTAGCTAGCTAGCTAGTGTGTATAAATGTAGAGAAAATGATGTCAATTTACTTGCCATATAAAAATTTCCTGTGTACCACAGAACAAGCAAATTCTGTGGTACCTTACCACAGGGAATCTTTGTAAGGGTTCCTTAAGATTCTAACTCTACTTCTGGTATCCTTTAAAAATTAAAGCACTATCAAGCACCAAAAAATCATACTTATTTTATTTTTTGTACGGGTGGTGTATTTAAATCCACAATTATTGTACTTAACTGATGTCACTTATGCTGGGCTCAGATTACAGGAGTTTTAAAATCCTAACCGATTTTGAAATCAGGTTGCATCACACACATAAGGAGAAACTTAACCGATTTTGTTCTCTGTAATCGCAAACAAGCTCACACTACAAGTGTGAGACAAGATTTTGTTTAGATTATCTTGCCCGAGGGAGCTGCTGTATGCAACAACTCATGTGACCATGGGGAGGCGGGAGGCAGATGTTTACAGACATGGAGGCGGAACAGCTGGCCTTGGTGTGTTCAGTAGTTTGCAGTGCCAAAAAAAAGCGAAAGGCCAGACGAATTTGGTTGAGGAATTGGTTGGAGAGATGTGGGCAAGATCCAGATTTCTCCTCCGATTGTCGGGAGGGGCGAATCAGGGATAAATCGGCGAAAAAATCCTGTAATCTGAACCCAGCTTTAGTGGTTATTTTTGTTTATATTGTATTTTGTATTCAACACATATATTATGCAAGAGTTTTTCAGGAAAAAATATTGAAATATCCCAGACACAGGCTGTGCGAGGTAAAGTACATAAGTGTAGACAGAATGCAGACCAAGCAATAAAACCATCTACAACACAATATACAATACACAATACACAATACCAACAGAATACTACATCACGACACACAAGTTAAAAATATTACAAATGTACACATCCCAAGTATAAAAACAATACAAAAGCAATACTGGAGAGGTTTAACAGACATTAGAGGAGTATTACATGTATTACATGTCCCATTGGATCATGAATGAACTTCTTCTATTTAGGATAAGATGGCAGGCTTTAATACATTCATGAATGCAATTACCAGCTAAAATCACACACAATTTGTGTATATCATCATAGTCATTAAAATGTACATTATTTTTCAATTGGATAATTGAGAACAAAAGCTCTGATCGAATATCTGTATAAAGTTCACAGTGTAGAAGTACATGGATTTCAGATTCAATAGAGCCATTATTACATAGAGTGCAGAAACGTTTGTCAGCTGGGATATTTGTATATCTGCCTGTTTCTGTCACTATAGTGTGTATGGGAAGCATGTGATCATTAGACATCTTTGGATTAGACAAGCAAGTAGCGAAAATCGGCATCAGCCTTACAGATTTGTCCACTTTGGGAGTTAACACCTAACATTGTCCCCCATGGTGGGGCACTAGATTTGTCGCTAGTCACTTTTAAGAAATAATGTTGCCAGGGGGGTCTGAAAAAATCACTAAATCTAGCAACAAAGTTGGCTACAGTGGACACATGTAGAATAGCCGTAACATTGGTTTTACATAGACTTAGAATGGAGACCCAGGAGTAGCCTAAGACACGTGTAGCATAGCTGTAATGTTAGCTTTACATAGACTTACAATGGAGAACAAGGAGTTAGTCATATGTAGCATAGCTGTAATGTTAGCTTTACATAGACTTATAATGGAGAACAAGGAGTTAGTCATATGTAGCATAGCTGTAATGTTAGCTTTACATAGACTTACAATGGAGAACAAGGAGTTAGTCATATGTAGCATAGCTGTAATGTTAGCTTTACATAGACTTAAATGGAGACCCAGGAGTTAGACATGTGTAGCTTAGCTGTAATGTTTTATATAGACGCAAATGGAGACCCAGGAGTAAGACACATGTAGTGTAGCTGTAATGTTAGCTTTACATAGACTTACAATGGAGAACAAGGAGTTAGACACGTGTAGCGTAGCTGTAATGTTTTATATAGACGCAAATGGAGACCAAGGAGTAAGACACATGTAGCATAGCTGTAATGTTGGTGTAACGTGTTTCAGTTAGGTGTAGTGTACATGCAGAGTTCCCATAATGTTGGCTTAGAGTGTAAATGGAGCCTGTGCTATATCTATGCTATGCTCGAGTTATTATACACACTCATGTATTTACACGTTAGAGGATATGACGACTTTGAATGTTTTCTCCTTAGAAATGTCTAACATATACATGTCTAAATGCCTGAATGGTTCAATTAGCTTGCCAAGACCCTAAGGATAGTTTCCGTGCCCTAATTTTTTCTATCTAATTCTCTACAAAAATATATGGATATGAATATGAATGTGTTTTCATCATTACCATGGGGATCATAGCAAACCAAAATGGTTCTACATTGGGTTTAGACAAACATAATTTCTGGATAGGCTGCTATAGCTTCCATACAGTAAATTTTCCAAAGTGGCAATATTCTCTAACGTGTAAATACATGAACAGATGTGAAGTGTAGCACAGATGCTCCTGGTAGACGTTGCAGGTACCACTTCTCTAGGACTTCGGCGTAATTTGAATATTATACACTGTTTCTCTTTTCTACTCTTATCAAACACCTGCACACACACACACACACACACACACACACACGCACACAAGCACGCAAACACACACACATACACATATAACACACTCCCAACCTAAAACATGTTTGATAACATAATTAATTGTCATTGCTCCCACAGCACAATACTGTTTTCCCCCAGGAGAATGTTCATTATTGATGAAATTAATTCCAAATGTTTGCATCTCAAGGCTGAGTGCTCAGGTGATTGCTACTAATGGCTTCAGGTGGTACATGGAGAAAAGAAGAGCTGCTGTGGCTCAGCAGGGGGACTTCTGGCCAGAACTCAATTTTGGGCCACCATCAATATGTGTTTCCATCTGCCTGTTGTAATATGCAGCATTAAAACGACCCTTTGTTCCCTTTCGAATATCAAAATTTGACTCATTAATTTGTGTTTATCGGACAGATGGCTGCCAAGAAACCTCCATTTTCCACCGCTCTCTTTTATTTGCATTTAATTAAAAATCAAAAATAACTTCTGATTGGACTAAACGAACAGTGGTTAAAAAAAAAAATAAAACAAAAAGGCAAAATTTGTTTTACATGATACAGGTGTACAAGTGACGCTGTTGCACAAGATTCAATTTCAGATGTTTCTGCCCAAAGGCACATATGACTGATGATCAGGAGTATTTTGGGAAATGTGCCCGTGCTCCTCGCGAGGATTAGGATTAGAGTGTAGCTCCACAGTGATTGAAGTGTGTCTGCTGATGTCTCACCAGGCTACAGCCATGCTAAATAACACAGAGCTACAGTCCCAGAATAGCTCAGGCCTCTAGCATTCATCAAAACGAGGCGTGGGACCTCTCTTTGCCAGCCAGTGACACTGTGTGACACATTATGCTCCCTTAAGAACAGCAAAATTCATTCCCAGCTTCTCTTGAATATGTATGAGTTGTGTTTTGTTGTATATCTCTAGAGATGTAAATGTATCCGTGTTGTAGGTGGAAGGCAGCAATTTGATTTAGCAAGATTTTATTTACTGTAACGTGATTCAGAATAGATTGAATGCTCGCAGAGCTACACAGTGCAGACGCGCTTGACTTCATGCAACGTTTCCTTTCTATGAAAAAGAAAAAGTGGAAGGAGTTGTTTAAGATTTCAAAGACATGCTAGACTTGGCTCTTCATGTGTTCATTTATTGTACTCCAATCCAGTGATTCTCAACCTTTTTCACATCAAGGACCGCAAATGTAGTCCACATTAGGGCCACGGACCCCCATTTGATGAGATTTTGTCTCTCAGACCCAAATCTGAGAATATTTTTATTGTTAGATATGATTTTGTCCAGAATTCCATAACTATCTGTATTGTAGGTAGAGAGATAACAGTGAAACTATCATCAAAAGTCATTCTTCTATGTTCTCAAATTGTGTTAACTTCTTGTAAATGAAATAATGGTGAAGTTTAACAATTCATCAATTTGCTGGGGACCCCCTGGAACTCCCTCAAGGACCCCACGTTGAGAACCACAGCTCTAAATGTGGTACAATATCCTCACAACAAGGGCCATGAATTGAGAAACATATCACATTTTGAATCCAATGAATTTCACTTTGTTTTTAATCCATTAACATGTTTCCAATGGAATACTTCAAGAAAACGGCAACCTAACATGGGCTAAACTAGCTTTTAAATGAGTTTTTACTACTCCAAGGAACACTATCTTCTTTCCATGAAGGGAGGGTGCAGCTAGCTGTAGTCTACCTGAGAATAAAGTTCCATCTCTTTGTTCATTAAAAAGTTTCTGGTGAAGCTAAAGGACAAGGTCTTTTTTCCCCGGAGGGGACAGCGAGAGCCCCCAGATCTGTGTGACGATACAACAGCTCATTAAAAACGCTGACAGTCCCACTGCCGTTTTATTACCAGCCATTTTCTGTCTCCCACTGCACCAGTCTGACATCATGTTAAAAGAATAAAAGAATGTGTGTGCATGAGTGTGCGTGCGCGTGAGAGAGAGCAAGGGGGGACATGAGGAGAGAGAGACAGAGAGAGAGACAGACAGAGATGGTCTAACATAAAACCTTTGTGAACTTTGGCAACCCCGGCTTAATTCGTTTTCCTGTTCTGCGACCAATCAGAGCTTGACTGCACTTGACTATTCGAACCCTCAGGCGACAAGCCCCGCCCTCCTGGGATTAATTTAAACAGAAAAGTTAGCATAACCATTTTCTGAAACGACATGATATTCCTCAAATCCACTTTTTTTTTGGAGCGAGAGTTTTGAGCCTCTGAACAATTGTATGATTTTAGCCGGAGGAAGCACACTCTATCAGCAATAGTGAAGCGCCCTCAGTCTAGCAATACTACGAACCAGTCCCTTAAAATAACCTTGCATGTATATTAATTCACCCCTTAATTTGTGCAAAATCCCCTTAAAATTAGTTAAGGGATTTATGAATGGAGCAGACCTCATCAAAACCTCCTTAAACACCCCTTAATGTTTGACTGCTTACTTTCTAATTCAATGTAAGATTCAGGGAGACAGGAACTTTCCATTAATAACTCATGAATAACCCTGTAAACCATGCACAAAAGGCATGAAAAAGCCCTTAATTTCTAGTGTCTCCATGAACCAACCCATGAATAGATCCCTTATAAACACATGATACTAACCTTACTTTTTTAAAGCTATGTTATTTTTAATGGATAATTAATTAATTATCATAATTAATGTTTATGTAAGGAGCATTTAAGGACATTTCAGGGATAAAATTAAGGGGTTTGGTTTTGTAGTGATAAGCTGTATCCTCCACCTCCACCTCCACCTTTAGACTTGGTTACTATGGTTGTGTACAGTGATGTAGTTGTGGGTTAACATGCATACATGCCTCTTTTTCAGGCTTTTTTGTGACTATCAATCAGCATGCTGCTCTTTGAGGTTCAGGGAAACCAGCTATAATAAAGGGAAGACATTTGTGAACGCACGCTATAACTTTATCACTGCAAGTCTTGCAGTTAGCTGCCTGCTTATCCTTGCCAGTTTAGAGAGCATATGCCATTTTGCCAATTACCAAGCATGTCTGCTATAGCACGCAAGCGCATTAGTTCACACAGTGCATCGCTAATTCCATTCATACTGTAACTGAATCTTTTCCGTTGCTTTTCCACATTGTTGCCTCGCTCCGGCGGTGTGGAATCGCCTGCAGCATGCCGGCTGTTAGTGTGTCTGCCAGCTAGTCGTAGTACCAATTTCCCCTTTATTCTTGGGAAGTGAAAAGTGGTGCTTTGGCAGTGCTCTCTGATAGCGCTTAGAGAGGTGAGCCTTGACACAGATCTCCAGCTGCTTTCTATTGAGTCCCACTTTGCAAACTCTCACCGAGCAAGATAAATTGATGCTGAAAACGGAGGGAGAAGGTCAGGGAGGAAGAGTGGAGAAAAGTTTGAATGCTTAACGTGAGGGAGGGAGAGAGAGAAAATAGAAAAGGCGTGTAGACTAAAGGAATGGAGTAAAAAAAATTGAAAGAGCATGGGGTGGGAGGCACATTGGAAGCCGAGGAGGAGAGAGAGAGTATTCAAAAGACTGACAGATAGAAAGAAATCTAGTTCTCCATTAAGCCCTGTCCTGGAGCGTTGTAGAGAACAGAGTGCGACAGCTCATTAAGTTCCATCATGCCTTGCTGTTTCCTGCTTATGAGAGAAGACCATGAACCCCTAACTGCTTCCAAGATGCTGTTCTTTCCCTCGCTAGTTGGTGTTGTTATTTTCTGATGTGAGAACTGTGGCTTTAGAGAAGCCGGTTGATATAATAATAGAGACAGAAAGATAGGGAGAGAAAGAGAGAGAGGGATGTATCATTATCTGAATTGAAAACTAAGGATTCAGACTGTGTAATCTCTGTGCCCTTGTATTGTTGTGTGCTCATGACGCAGAGTTGTGCACACTGAAGTATCGGTTACTACTTTGTACTTACATTATGAGGGGATACCAGCATTGATACCTGCTATATTGCTTTCTGGCTGACGAGAAAGGCAGGTGGTGGTGGATTCATAGTGAGAGAGGTGACTTTCTTACCGGATGTTTTTTGGTTTAAACGCCTGTTGGGACTGGTTTATGAAATCTGGGCGGGGGAAGTGAACAAAATACACTCTTCCCAGGTCCACCACACTGTTTGAAATCACAAAGTGGGGCTGCAACAAAGAGGTGTCCAATCCCCACTAATTGAGACGCTGTAGATTCACCCTATTTGCCCAAATATGTTTCTGCTGTCAGTATGGTCACTGGTGGGAACTCCTCTCCACACAGAAAGTGATGAATGGAAACTTAAGAGTAAATCCAAAAGTGTCTCATAAACAGCAGTGAGCGAACACTCCATCCAGAGAAAGCATTGGCACATTGGAATGTGTCCAAAATCAGGAGAAATCTTTGATACAGACTCATGAAACCTTGGGTATCACATTGTGGTGGACTCTAATGTATATGTCTAATTTTATGTGTAACTGTGATGTTTTATATAATAGTTATTTGCATTATTCAATTTCCTTATCTTTACATGGGGCTTAGATAGCCATGTTTAATTTTCAAGTGTTCAGGAATTTGTGCTGAGTTTAATAATGTCAGTGTTATGACGGTCACTCATATTGGATAGATCTGAGAGCCAAAATCAATGTTTTATACATATGTAATGAGCCGTAACCCTAGACATGCCAGCCCACACACACACCCCTCAACTGATCACAACAAAACCAAATACACACATGTCCAATGCAGATTTCATGCACTATACGTGGTCGTGACACGTGTGCTAACGGAGTCTGACAACAACTTTGTTCCAAAGTTTGTCTCCAAAGACAGACTCAACTGCATCATCATCACAAGCAAAGTAGAAAGCCTGTTTCATCCGAAACAGTGAAGAGAGCCTTGCTGCCTTGCCTGTCTGCCTGACAAATACACACACACGCCAGCACGTGTGTCTGTGTGTCCTGCCTGCTACAACCGCTATCAGCTATCCTGCTGAGTTTAACTCTAAAGAAACATCGGAACCTCAAGAGTGGGTCGGCGTTAGCCTTGAGAGAGATTATTTTGCATAAAGTCACCTCCTGTGCTCATTGCGTGGGTTTAAATTAAAACATGCCGAGAATTCAGTCCTTCAGATGAGACCTGTTGATGCTGTCTGTTATCTGGTGCCCCCGTTCTCATTGAATTCTCATTGAAGCTAACTCTAAATTATATTGATATCAGACACCATCAATACCTATCACCACTACACCGACTAAAAGTAAATGACACCTTCTTTCTCTCCAAGAAACTGACAAATAATTAATTTATATGACTACACTGCAAAAAAACTCCATCCAAGCCATTTAGTCTCATATTCAGCTTTCAAATCTTATTTTTCTTAAACCAAAAGAAAAATTCTGCCAGTGAGGTGAGATAACTCCACTCGTTTCCAATGCGGTTTCACTTGTTTCAGGAATGTTCTAGAAATGAGTCAGAAACAAGTCAGAATAAGGCAGATCACTGCACTACTATCAAGAAGATGACACTTGATCCTAGAAAATTCTTGAAAAAAGTTGATTTGCATCGGAAACAACTCAAATTACCCAACCCCACCGGCAGATTTTTTAACTTATTTTAAGAAAATTACAATTTTAGCAGTCAAAAATAAATGACTTGTTAAGATGGAGATTTTTTGCAGTGGTCTGTGTGAGAAGTACTTCACTTGCTTACACTAGGTACATAGAAACACTTGGTAAATCAAAAGGGATGATTTCCTCAACACTAATGATGATGAATCTGCACAGTGAGTGCACTACAGCAAGTGAAAAGGCTCAAAACTGACATGCATTTCGAAGGTACTACTTCCTTCTTTGTGTGATCCTGGGGATGAACAGAGGTACATTCATTTACTAATAGGCCTTTTTCACAAACATGGGGTATAGCTCAGTTCCCACCATTGCTAGCAAGGTTAAAAGGCCAACTTTCTGTCACCCACAACTCAGTCTCATTTTGTGTTTCAAAATGTTGTGTTTTTTGTGCATAACACAATACATATATAACACAATATACACTCGTTCAAATAAATGGGGGCCATCACTTCACTGCAAAGTGTTCAATACTCAACAAAGGTTTAAGCCCACTTACAATGAAGTTCAACAAAATCTAAACCAATCACTCTAATGTTGTAAAATGACACAACTCACCTTATCAGGAAACCAGGTCCTTTAACTGAATCTTCTACTAGCTTCCACAAGCAATTTGAATTGTAGAGAAATGTGAAATGGAAAAATCAGTCTGCCAGTGTAACTGCAGTGAAAACGAGCGTCAGCAGGCGCAGTAATGTACAGTCGAGATCGACTGTACTTTATCCAGATATCTGGATCAGCTGTAAAGGTTACTACCACAGGTATTTCAGACATGGTGAACAGGCCATGTCAAGGACAAGGACCTAATGAAAATCCTACAGGCTCTTAGACACATCAGCACAGGGAGATGCTGGACCTTGTGGTGAGCAGAAAAAAACCAAGACTGGTTATACTGGGCAGTTCCTTGGTGAATTTGTATGTATTTCTCTCCCCCTGCAACTAGTACCCGGCAGTGTTGTAATTGTGGTCTCAAGACCAGAACCTCTTGACCCCGATCATGTCTCGGTCTTGGACCTGTTGGTCTCGTCTTGAGCCCTTTTCACACATGAAACCTGTGTTGTTAGGGTTAGGGTGTGTTGTTCACACAAGACATGCCTTTCCGCTTTTTTAAGGTAATGCTACCATTCACACAATACTGGCAATACCGTTAAATTCCACCGTTGTCATTTCCCGGAAATTACGTTTAACCGCCGGAGTCACTGCAGTTTGAAAATACGGCGGGTTAATCTCTCCGTCCGCCCGGACTCCATTGTATAGTGGTTTGTATTTCCCTCCTACAGTTTGACAACAATGTCCTAACGCTGTGCATGCTCATGCCTTTAATGTTACAGCATCAATTCACACATACAGGATACGGAACTTTACTATTAACATTACAATGTCTTGAGCAGTGAAATTGGCACAACTGATTCACTGGCATTTCGACACTGGCTCCTTTTCACACATGACGCCGTGCTGTTACATTTACGTAACAGGCTGCATGTGTGAAAGGGGCTTTGGTCTCAGGCACTGTTTCCAATTTGTATTTAGTGAAATTAAGCTGATATACATAAAATTCACATATTATTTTATCTACAAATAATACACCATTACATATATTATTATTATTATTCCTTTTCTTGCCTCTGAGTGCATTATAAAAAAAACAAAAAAGCAAACTGAAAATTCCTCATCAGTTGCATTCTGACTGCCACTGCTGCCTTCAGTGAGAACTGTGTAAGCTGATCAACAACATGTTGGTGTCATCGGCAATCATCCAATTCAGATATTTAAGACAGTTTGTTCATGGCGTGAAGAAAAAACACATGGCTGCGCTTCACCTCTTTTATTTCCTGCAGCTAGTGAGATAAAATTCAATCCTGCCCTGATAAGTGTCATGTAAGTATATGTCACAATATGTCAGTGTGTCTGACTCTTTCTTCTTCTTTCTGTTGTATTTTTGCCTTGTAGTTAATGACAGTACTGAGAGCCTTTGTCATCTCCTACAGTAAAGAAAAGTTAATGTGTGGGAGTTTCAAACAGCTTGGAATGAACTATTTCTGAATATCAGTTTGAGCGCAAATAAAAGGAAGAATATCATCCCTGACAGTTCAAACATGCACAAACACACACACACACACACACGCAGCCTAATTTAGAAAGTTCTATCATCAGCTGTCTTTTATATGGTAAATAGGTAATTAAGTAATTAGAAAAACTCTTATTAGATAAGAATTGATCAATTATATTGTTTAATAACTGATTGTGCAAGGATGATTACTCCAGCAATTATTTCCCTTTAGTCACTGTGGATGTTCAGTACCAAGGCCTCATATTGAGTGGAAAATAGATTGTTATTGTATTTAATAACTGATATAGCTATATCAAAAAGTCTGCATACCATTATTGGTCTCAAACTTGGACTCCACCAACCTTGGTCTTGGTGTTGTCTTGGCCTCGATTGAGATGGTCTTGATTACAACACTTGTACCAGGAGCCATTGGTCCAAGTAAGAATGGGTTATTGTTAAATAAGCATTAAGGAATACAGTGTGCATTGATGCAGTCAATTCAAATGATGCATCTTCCTTGATGAGAATTTGACTTTTCATTGAAAATTTCTCTGGGCATTTTAAAGCTGCTAACAAAGGTATGCTAATGGATAATGAATTGCACCTCAATCACAGGATGAGTAGTGCTAGGCTACTGTTTGCAACCATTATTATTATAAGACTCAAATACCATACCATAAAGGAACAGTGACTATATATTTGGTTGCTTACAGTGGTAAACACCACTCCAGTTCACCAGTGAGCTGGCTTTTCAGTACTGTTTTCATCTCATTATTTATCACGGAAAAGACGCGCGGTACAGTATCTCATTAGTTAGCACTGTTGCCTCACAGCCGGAGGGTCCCAGGTTGGATTCCCAGTCCTTTCTGTGTGGTGTTTGTATGTTCTTCCCGTGTTCCGCCCAAAGATAAGAAAGTCAGGGGGACTGGAGATTCTAAATTGCCCATAGGTAATGAGTATGGACCCCAGGAAGATCAGTGGTTGCTGAGGTGTCAGCTAATGGGGATCCTAATAACGAACTAAATAAATAAATCATGTAAAAGACCTGCTCCTTGGCATTCCCTTCAGCACTGATGGTTGCGCACGTTAGTGCACTCGCCAGGAATGATTAAAGTTAAGAACATTTTTACCTTTGCAAAGGAGCTTTTAATATGTTTTCAGAAGTCCAATGGCAGGAGCTGTGATTATCCTAAAGCATCTGCTGAGTGCTGCAAGCTAAAAAAAAACATAAAAAATAAAAATAAGTGATAGGTTTGTTGCATTAGTTATGTTTAGACTGTTATTATTATTCCATATTGGCATGATATCTCAGACACCACTGTTCCAATTTTTATGAAACTTGCATTTAAAGTTTTACCCTAATTAGCCTGATGGGGTCGCTATAATTGAAGGGCAAAATTTATAACTTGAAAGACTGTCACTCTTCACTGTTAAGTCCAATTGACATGAAACTTGCTACACACATCCAGTTATACTTCCAAATTACACTGATTGGCTTTGTGGTGGTGCAATAATTAAAGGTCAAAGTTTTACACCATTGGTCTGATTTTGATTAAACTTGGAGGGAAGATGCATTTTGGCACAGTGTTCTGGTATTTAAAAAATTACACTGATTGGATGTGTAACTAGATCTTTAATTAGAATTAGATCCACATTTCAAACTTTGAAAGGCTATAACTGCCACACTGCTGGTCCGATTTTATGAAACTTGGAGGGATGATGCATCTTGTTACTGATTGACCCAAGGGGTCTGCATCATTTATGGGGGTGACATGTTTGTGTCCTGTTGCCTTATGAAGTTTGCTTTTGATTGTCGTTTTGAGAGAAGAAGGCAATGTAAACTGAACAGAAATATCCACTGATTGCATTCTCGAGTCAAGAATTTTTAATTGGACATCACTTGGACAGTTGACATAACCTCTGAACTGAAGTAGTCAAAGGCAGAAAAATATTTCATAGAGCTTTACAGTAAGATAGGTGAGGAGTGCAGTTGCTTTTACAGTAGTCTAGTGCAGCATAGCTTACAGTATTGAAGTACAGCAGTGGTTGAACAAGCATGGAGGTCAGACAGACAGCAACATGTCACTGTGGATCAGAGTCAGCAAGTGTTCAACCAACCAGCAAAACCTTTCAGCTGCAAAATCAACTCTAGAGGGAAGACTCTAGGGAATAGTTCCACTATATCATTCTGTATACATGTAATACATTTTATATATTAATATGTCATGTATTTTCAAATGTTACGTTTATCCATACTTATGTATATTACACATATTTCATATTTAGTAATCCATGTTTAAGGAAGCAATTGACATATGTAAGCAACAACTGTAATGTTAGCAATCCATACTCTTTCCCATACTTACCTCTAGTCTACTTAACGTATTGAAATTGTCAACTGCTTATATAAACCCACAATTCAAACCTTTAAATCTTGGAGAACAAAGATCCAGGGCAGCCCTTACCCTAACCCCCATTTTTTAATGATGCCAAGTTCTAAAAACAAAATGACACTGAAAAACATCAATCACGCATCTGGATTCAAATAAAACCAAATTCAACACCAAATACCAAATATCAAGCTTCAAGATAGGCTGTAGTTCTACGGAAGAGGATTAGGGCCACGTGAAAAATTTGAGTTCTGAGATTAATCTCAGAATTCTGAGTTTAAAATCAGAATTGTGAGAATAGAATTATGTCAGAATTGTGAGAATAAAGTCAGAATTATGAGATTAATCTCAGAACTCAAATATATTTTTCACATGTGGCCCCAATCCTTTTCCATAGTAGTTCATTCCAGGTATGAGGGACCTTACAATTAAAAGCAATGCTTCCTAAGTCTGTGCTAACCTGTGGTACCTGGAGCATCAACCACTCCTGCAATCAAGTATTGTAAGTATTTTGCTACTGCAACGTCCCAGTTTCCCCACAGGGATCAATAAAGTTTAATCTAATCTATAGCCCTTCCTCCATTCCTTTACTCATTCCTTATCGTTATGATTTCCTCCTCTTCCCCTCCTCTCTTTAATCCCTCTCTTGCCCTCCCCTTCGCCTTCACTGTTTGTAACCTTCCTTCTCTCTTTCTCTCTCTCTCTGTCTCATCTATGTCCTCTATCCCCTCCTCTTCCCTCCTCCCTCATCAACTTATTCTCTCTTAACTGTGTCATCACTTTGATCTCGATGAGCCTCCTGTACGGTACTGGAAGTTCCACGGCAGCTGAAGAAGGCCGTTGTACTGTCCACAGGACTATAATGACTCCAGAGAGTGTGTGTATGGGTGTATGTGTTGGGGTGTTTGTGAGAATGAGAAAGGGAGAAAGAAAGAGAGAGGGACAATGATGAAGGGACAAAAACAGAAAATTTGATCGTTAGAGAGAGAGAGAGTCTTTATGTTCTTATGAGAGGTCAGCTACTATCATCAGCAGGGATCAGGTCAATTCTCTTTCAATTCAATCAGTTTGAAATGGAAATACGGTAGTCGCTACCTAGTCGGGCACCATTGCAAGATTCTTGCTATTCTCCTTTAGCTTATCTCATCTTTTTTGTGCACAGGGCTGCAAATAACTGATGAATGATTTTCTAGAGTCTTGGAAGATTTGGCTGATCTGAATCCCTGCATGAGAGTTTCATGAGAAAGTTGTGTAGGTTACTTAGTTAATTGATACCATACAATAGTGATTCAAAGTATTGCCAGATCATGAAAACTTTGACATTTGCTGTTCTAAATAGAGGGGGAGGGGCACAGGAAGTGATGCGTTTTATGCACAGAATTTGAATGGATAGAACGGTCTTTCCACTGTTTTCTATGGTATTTTGGCTAGTACACCATAAAATGACATCTATGTTTAGTTGCTATGGTGACAATGGAAGTTTGGCCATTATGTTTGGCCATTTGGGCGACTTGCCGTAAGTCTGTGTATACGGAAGTTAGCCCAACAGTACCAAGGAGGTTTTATATTATCCAACGGTACACATAAAATGGCCGCCGCTCCGACCATCCAGGAGCATTGATTTGAATGGGAAAGACCGTTCTATCCATTCAAGTTCTGTGGTTTTATGTTTACGGACACAACAGTGAATTGTTTGGAATAATTTTAAGAAGGTAGAAGAAATGTAAGAGACTGTAGTCTACATTGAGTGTCTTTATTATTGCAGTATTTTGCAGTGCCTACACTGAGTGCAAAGCACCAAAGCAATGGCCGCGTATCACCAAAGGTGTCGCCAAAAATCTCACAGATTATCACTTTAACTGGCCAGTGAGGGGCTGCATCCCATCCCAGCATGCATTTGGTGGACAGGTTGCCAGGGAGACATCCTGGACAGGTCACCGGTCCATCACAGCCGAACGCCAGCATCGCTTCTCATTTAGTTCTTAATAGGTTGGACATCCTGCCTCAACCTTCTCATGCCAAAGTTGTTTTAATATTTGAATTGTAGACTGCACTGCCTTAAGTGATTGGATTGGAAATGAGTGGAATCTTGCTTTCATAAGAGTCATGGCATTGGAAACCACTTTAGGAAAGGACTTAGGCAGAACAATGTTCCACATAGCGTAATTTTATGCTCCACCATATGAGGACAGTCTTGAGCTAAATGCTTTCACAAAGAATTCATCTGACATCTCTCTCTCTCTCTCTCTCTGTACGACCTGTACACTCTCAACACCCACAACCGCACAGACTAGTGGTGCCAATGTGTCCAGTCCTTGGCCATCAGAGAGGTGACAGTTAATGTATGTGTGTGTGTGTGCGTGTGTGTGTGCCATTCCCACCGGTGTTATCATAGTTCCCCATCAGTGCCCCCTTCTGCCCCGTCTTCCTGCCCCACTCTGCCTCCACATCACCCCCATCCGTCTCCCAGCTAGAAAACAGGCTTGTCTTATCCTTTAACAAAACCTCTTTGTGATCCATAAATCTAGGATTGTGTCTCACTAATGGCTTAATGGGCTCTTTGAATTACATCATATAGGATTTCAGCGCACCAACGCACACACACACATACACAAACACACACTCAAACACGATTGTATGTTATTGGTGGTACTGGCCATTTATGTAGAAGCATGCTTAGTCAACTTGAATTAATAATAAAATATAGCCAACTACACAAATTTCTAAAACGGCAATAAAAATGAAGTCTTCTGTTTCCCCATCATATTTCCTGTGTTTTTGAGAACTTCTGGACTTTTCCATATTCGGGCAGGAAACAGACGGCTTCCTGGGAGCCTTAGTGTCCACTCCGTCCTTGAACCCGACGCCATGGCAGCCAGAACAGGAAGTGAAGAGGCAGTGATGTCACATGTGGGGCAGGAAGTGCTGGAACATGAGCATCACCGGCCTTTTAGTTCCCAGGTGCGGCTCTGATTTAAATCCATCATCATCGGCCGCCACCTCACATGTCCCTGTCTTGTCAGGGCTAAGCCGCCATGGCACCACTTCCCGTGGGAACGGCCCAGCGACGCATCACATCCTGTTTGTCAGACATGCAGTTGGTGAGTCAATCGTTTTGTTATGTGTAGCCAATTAAACATTTATATTTGCCAAAATATAACAGAGAAGTGGGCAGTTTCTCTCAGAAAGAAGCAACAGTGAAATGATAATTTCTGTGGTGTATGAATGGTCATTGTTAAGTTAATGATGCATAAAGAGTAAATCAATTATCTTCTAAGACTCCTAGGATCATATGGTTCACATGACGCACAAAACATACCATAATATACATGTCTACCATACTACATCATATACATACCACATATATATACTGTATGTATGTGTATATGTATATACACACACACACACACACACATATATATATACTTAATATACATACTATACATCATATACTACGTCATATACATATATCATTATGTTTTGGCATATAAACCTGATACTGAATCAACTTTAAAAAATAAAGTCTTTCAGTTTACTCCAGCTAACCAATGCTACTAACACTTTAGCATACACTATGTTGAGTGATAGTAGGCTGCTAGCATTATCTAAAGTAAGGAGACTGACCTTTTAGTAATAAAAAGCTGTTATTAAGTTTTTATTATATGGCCTGTAGATTTTAAAAAATGAATTACCATTAACTCAATATAGCTGATATAGTCAGGTTTATTTGTCGAACTATTTCAGGTGAGCGAGTGTTCATCTGCTGCTGATTTTTAGCTGTACACAGTCTCACATCGATTGATCTTTTCACGCTCATTGAAGTGTGAAATCCCGATATCACTCAATATAGTTCTACGCTAAAGTGTTAGCATGGAGCCTACTATCAGTCAACATCAAAGGCACCAGCTCTGTGGGTGCTGAGGAGCTTGAGCACCCCCGATATCCTACCCGCCTGAAAATAAATAAATACATATATATATATATATATATATATATTAGATTTATATATATAAATCTGTGCAATTACGCACACCTCTTCCAATGTGGGTACCTAGATTAAATCTTGCGCAACCTCAAATCTTGCTCAACCTCTTGCAAAGTAGGTACACAATTCTGTGTTTTTGTGCACACCAAACTGGTTGGTTATCCCGAACAGCTTCCAAGTTTCCACAGTCATCAGGAATACAGGAGACGGACAGTGACAAAGTTGGATTTCCGTACAATCATGTACAATCATGGCTGTAATTGTTTTGGTTTCATTTGAAAGTGGGAGGACAGGAAACAAGCTAATTTTATCACAAAAAAAAAAATGTATATATGCCATTTCCACAATTCTCTGTCTATAATCGAAATAAATACTTTACTACTATTGTTGAGTAGCCTGATTGGTTGTGTTACCAACCGCCATAACATAAACCAATCACATTCCACTATGATGTGTGGCTTTAACTTCTCGTGTAGACAACACAAGACAACAAACCAAAGCCATATTTGCAGCGGTTGATATTTACTCGGTTTTGCCTCATAAAATCAGATCACCTCACTTTGATGAAAAAGTGGACAAGATCTATGACATCTCAATTAGTGGAGATGGGACACTTGCTGCC
Organism: Centroberyx gerrardi; assembly: GCF_048128805.1. Classification (NCBI taxonomy): domain Eukaryota; kingdom Metazoa; phylum Chordata; class Actinopteri; order Beryciformes; family Berycidae; genus Centroberyx; species Centroberyx gerrardi. The sequence goes on along the minus strand of NC_136009.1, from coordinate 2,484,497 downwards.
TCACATCCTGATTTAGGCTGATAAGACGGCTGGATTTTTACATTAAAATTTTGCCTAGTGCAGCTTTAATTCTGTCATTGTGGGACATTTCATGTTCGTGGGATATATCATGATATATTAAAACTTTTTAAAATGCTTTGTTATTCTCATACATGATCATGTTTGAGCAAATACCTTAACTATGCATTATAGCAAAAAAAAATAAAAATAAGCTGGATATCACTGAAAACCCAGTTTTTCCCCTGTCCAATTTTAATCACATCTTTACAAGAAAAAAAAAACTGTTTTACATAAACAATAACAATAAAATGGGCTTATTTATACATTCTTTTCAGCATTTTCCTTTTATGAACATGAAATAATCATAACAGACAGACATTCATTGCTAATACACCAAACGTTAGGTGTGAAATAACAAATTGTATGTACAGTATGTCTGAGAAATCACTGTCAAATTAGTTACCTGAACAAAAACCTCCACTCAATAAGAAATGCTTTGTCCCAAAAATATGTGACCTGTACCTCATGATGTCATTTCCTCAGGAAGAACACACTGTGAGGACTGTAAGGTAAGTTCTTGCTGGCGTCTGAGCCAAGAGCAGATTTACTGAAAGTCAACAGTTTTCCTCCATTATCATTATTAAATGACATTTATTTCTTTTGGAAAAATGCCATGTGGTATTTGGTAGACTCTTCCGTGAGAAGTGCAGGCCCAAAACAACAAAAATGTCAACTACAATACCCGTAACAGCTGACAAATTAAATTTCTGTTTTCGATTATCTGAAATCATTATAGCTTGAGCTTTGCAAGTAGTAAACATACAGGCTTTCTACACAGTTTCAATTTAAAAATTCCATACTTTTTCCAGACCTTAATTTGTTGATTGGATTTGAAGATTCAATCTGATATACGCGTATCATCGTTTTGCCACTGCTAACCCACATCTTTCCATAGATGATTATTCTTCTCCAAATAATCGAGATGGCGGAGATCTAAAACCACAGAAAATATGTAGTCATATGTATATTAGGACAGTACAACAATATTTTGCATACTTTTCCACATTTTTTTTAATATGTTTTCCAGACTTTCCAGACCTGTGTAGGAACCCTGAATATCTTACGTCACAGGGATGCATTGGAAGAATTTATATAATTTGTGTGACATTTCGTTTTTTCAACTTTCAACTTTAAAAATGTGAAATGTCGCAATTATAGAATCAGCAATATACACACATTGTAGATAGCATTGTATGTGACAAATGGGTTTAAGGTCATGTTAACGTTGCTGTCAACAGGTCTCATATAGCCCCACAACCATTTAGCACTATTTGCCCTTTGTTTATGGAGGATTACAACTGTTTGACCTCTTTCTCTTTCACCTCCTCTCCTTTCCTCTCCTCTCCTCTCCTCTCCCTCCCTTCCTCTCTGTGGTTTTGACAAACTCTTTTTCTGTTTATTTTTGCAGGCCTGGTTCTGCTTAGTGTCATAGTCTTAATATGACAACTAGTCAGATATGGAGAGCATAACATATGTGTTTCCTGTGTGTGTGTGTGTGTGTGTGTGTGTGAGTGAATGTCAGCTAGGTAGATCCCTGCTCTGATTACTGGGAAGTGTTGATGTGTGTGTGGGCGTGCACGCATGTGTGAGTGAGAGAGAGAGACAGAGAGAGAGAGAGATTGTTTGCATGGACATGTGAGAGTAAAAGAAGGAATGTCTGCTTACACGTGTGTGGGGTAGAGTCCTTTCGAATGTGTGTGTGTGTGTGTGTGTGTGGGGGGGGGGGGGGGGTACCTGACTGCCTGTGTTTGTAGTGTGTGTGTAAGAGAGAAAGACAGAGAGTGTGGGGCGAGAGAGCAATAAAGCAAGGCATTGTGACTAGAGATGTGCAAGTATGTGTCGGTGTGCGTGTGTGTGTGTGTGTGTGAGAGTGTGTACGTGTGTGAGAAAACAAGAATGTGCGTCAGCGAGAGTGTGTGTGCCTAGATGAGTATGAGAGATAGAGGAGAGACAGTGGGAGTGTGTGTTTGTGTGAGGAAGTGTGAGGAATGACGAAATGTGTGTGTGTGTGTGTGTGTGTGAGAGAGAGAGAGAGGAGAGAGAGTGACAGGTTTATATGGGTGTATGTTTTTGCGTGTGTGTGGTACGTGTGTGTGTGGTGTGTGTGTGTGTGTGTGTGTGTGTGTGTGTGTGTGCGCGCATCAAGCCTGTCTCCCCTCCTGATATTTGTTTCTGTCGGGACGAAATCACCCAGAGAAATTTGTCCGACATTGGGCTTTGCCATGCCTAATTTCTGCTAATCCACAGAGACACACACACACACATACACAAACTGTCTCTCACACACACACACACACACAAATAGCATCCAAACGAAGTCGTATCAAAGAGCGCCATGCATCGCAGAGAGACGGAGCAGAACAAGTTAATTTGTAGAGCGCCAAGAAACACTAATTCCTTGTAGCGTTTATTAATTCCCATCATCAGAGGCAGAGGCAGTTCCTCTGTGAATTGTAGCTCTGGGCTCTGACAGGCTGTCAGCCATGCGTGTGTGCATGTGCTCGTGCACGTGCACAACGCATGTTTATATTTGTGCACTTATTGCTGCTGCAGTGGGATCAGCTTTCTGGTTGGAGGAATAAAGATGAAATGAATAATGAATAAATACAATAAAAAAAAAAAAGCTTGACAACACCAGTGGAGTTTAATGGTGTGTTTGTGTGTGTGAGAGACAAAAAGACAGACAGCATGCACAGGCCAACATGCATGCAATCCAAACAATATTACTGTCATATTTCAGGTGATATCTCTCATGTACTGCCAGCTGGAAGCATAACAACCAAGTTGCTGTTTATATTGTTGCCAACTAAGAATAGAAAGAGGGAGAACAGACGGACAAAAAATAAAGAGAAAAGCTTGGCATCATCGTTATATTGTACAAAGAGAACACTTTGATGGATTAAGAGTTGAGAAATATTGCATTGTTCTGCATCGCTAATGACAGCTGTGACCACTAGATGTTAGCTCTGGTGTTGTTATTCTGTATTTGCTGAAAGACGTTAACAGAGAGTTTGTGGCTCGCTCTGTACCATGCCACAAACAAATGCTTTAGTGTTCATCTAAAAAGTTATTTATGTGCAGAAAACTGTGAACTTTACAAACTGTAGCCCTGACTCACTTAGGAATGTATGCAATAGAGTGCACAGAAAGTATCAAGAAACAAGTGACAAATTATATTTACTCTTGCACTGTAACTTTGTATGTAATCATAATGTTTGATGTCACAATAATAATGAAATGCCATAATATGTGCCATTTTTAACTATTATGTGCTACTTTTTAACTGTACAGAATACATACAGAACAGAGTGTTGCGTTTTCAGCTTCGTTATCCATATTGAGGAAGGATCGCCCCCGCCGCGGGGGTAGGGCCAGGCCAACGGGTCGGTCCAAGTCCAGGTGAGCTGGTTTGAGGCGGTCCACAGAAACGTGCTCCGGCTTGCCGCCGACGTCCATGTGCTTGTCCCCGGTCTCCAGGACGCGGAATGGGCCATCATAGGGAGGTTGCAGGGGCCCACGGTGGGCGTCGTGGCGGATGAAAATGTACCCTGCCGACTGCAGACTTGTGGGGACGTGAGAGCATGGGAGGCCGTGATGCGAAGTGGGGACCGGTGCGAAAACACTGCCGTTGTCCCGGAGCGTGGCCTGTTGGCGGGCTGCAGACCAGGGAGCCGTGGTGTTAGGGATAAAATCCCCTGGGACCCGCAGCGGCTGGCCGTAAACCAGTTCGGCAGATGAGGACTGGAGGTCCTCTTTAGGGGCGGTCCTGAGGCCCAGCATGACCCACGGGAGCCTGTCAACCCAGCTGCTGTCCTTGAGGCTGGCCCGAAGAGCGGCCTTCATGGAGCGATGAAACCACTCACACAACCCGTTGGCAAACCTCCTTTCGGGCACCGGGAACTGCACCAGAGGGGCTTTGGTGTGGCGGTGCACTTTAGAGCGCTGGCACTACATGCAGGTGCCAGCCCAGTCTCTCACGTCTTTTTTGAGCCCGTGCCAGACGAACCTGGCCGCCACCAGCTTTATAGATGGCTTTTTGCCCGGGTGGGAGAGGCCATGGACGGCGTCAAACACACGCCGTCTCCACCCAGAGGGAACGACGGGCCGGGGCTGACCCATGGAGACGCCACACAGGAGTGTGGTGCGGGTGTCCTCAAAAACCACATCCTCCAACCGCAGCCCTGTGACAGCCGTCCTGTAAGCTTGCACGTCCGGGTCGGCGGCCTGATCAGCTGCCATGTGAGCGTAGTCAAGGCCCAAGTGAACGGCCCCCACGATGGCCCGGGAGAGGAAGTCGGCGACGAGGTTGGCTTTGCCAGCGACATGCTGTATGTCCGTGGTGAACTCCGAAATGTAGGAGAGTTGCCGCTGTTGGCGAGCGGACCACAGTTCGGCCACCTTAGCCATGGTGAACGTCAGCGGTTTGTGGTCCACAAACACCGGGAACTGGCGGCCCTCCAGCAGGAAACGGAAATGTTGAATGGCGAAGAAGAGGCCGAGGAGCTCCCGATCGAAGGTGCTGTACTTCCGTTCACTGGGGCGTAACTTGCGGCTGAAGAAAGCAAGCGGTTGCCAGGCACCGCCCACCCACTGCTCGTGCACCGTGCCGACGGCATAATCCGTGGTGATGGCGATCGGGGCCGTGGGTGACGGGTGCGCCAGCATTGCGGCGTTAGCCAGAGCAGTCTTAGCGTCCGTAAACGCCTTGTCCCTCTTCGCAGACCAGTCCACCGCGTGTTTGGGGGCCTTGCCTTTCAGAGCCTCGTACAGGGGTCGCATGAGTCGAGCAGCTTGGGGGATAAAGCGGTGGTAAAAGTTCACCATGCCGAGGAACTCCTGCAGGGACTTGATCATGAGCGGACGCGAGAAGTTTGTGACGGCGTCCACCTTCGACGGGAGGGGGACTGCCCCATCTTTGGTGATGCGGTGACCAAGGAAGTCGATGGTGGTCAGCCCGAACTGGCATTTGGCTGGGTTGACGATCAGCCCGTGCTGGCTGAGCCGCTTGAAGAGAGTCCGAAGGTGGGACAGGTGTTCCGCTTTGGATGTGCTGGCGACGAGGATGTCGTCCAGATAGACGAAAAGGAAAGGCAGGTCCCGTAGCACCGAGTCCATGAGGCGCTGGAAGGTCTGTGCGGCGTTCTTAAGGCCGAACGGCATGCGCAGGAACTCGAACAGTCCGAATGGGGTGATCACTGCCGTTTTGGGGACATCCAGCGGGTGGACGGGCACCTGGTGGTAACGAGGTCCACTTTGGAAAAGATGACTTTCCCCGGCAGGTGGGTGGAAAAGTCCTGGATGTGCTGAACCGGGTAGCGGTCCGGCATCGACACGTTGTTGAGATGGCGGTAATCGCCGCACGGGCGCCACCCGCCATTGGGCTTCGGGGCGATGTGGAGGGGTGCCGGGCCCGGGCATAGACCGGGGGGCCAGTGGTGGCGATGTGGTGTTCCACCCCGTGCTTGGCGGTGGATGACGAGAAGGTGGGCTGCGTGAGGTCCGGGAACTCGGCGAGAAGATGGAGAAACTCGTCCGCGGCAGAGAGCATGCTAGACAGTCTGATGGAGTCTGCTCCGCTGAGTGTACACGCGTATGAACGGAAGGTGACAGCATCGATCAAGCGACGGTGTTTGACATCCACCAGCAGTCCATAGGCGCATAGGAAATCCGCGCAGAGGAGGGAGACGGACACTTTCGCTGTGACAACGTCCCAGCCGAACCGCTGTCCGCCGAAACACAGCGCCACGTACCTCGTGCCGTAGGTGCGGATGGGGCTGCCGTTAGCGGCTTCCATGGGGGGGCCGTGTCCACCAGCCAGGATGTCCACTCCCGGCAGGAATGTGGAGACAGACAACTTCTCTCGTTGATTACACCAACTCGTGTGTCATTTATTTGAAACCCACAGAGCAAGACAATCTACATCGTGCTGCCCAAAAACACAACAACACTACGTCGAGCTGACGTCACTCAGAAAACCAGACCGTGTCTGCTTAACCCTGAGAAGCACACAATATAACTGCGTGTGTTAAACATACCCAAACCACAGATTATGGTGAATAATGTCCATAGAGTCCACCACAGGGGCATATAATTCCAACAAATGAGATTATACAATTTAAAATTAATATAAATAATATAACAGATGAGAGCACATAATTTAACACAGAGACTAAAGTGGACATCAAACATAAATATGGATGCTGACTTATTGAATTTGACGATTAAATACAAAGTAATTGGTTTAAAACAGTATTTCTACCTATTTAAAATCTTGCGCTTTTATTTTGAAGGCTAAATGCCCAAACCGGAAGTCTGTTTTCTGGTCATTCGAGCTAGTCTTACCTATCTAGTTTTCGAGGCCAGGATACGCGCAAACGTGACATTTTTTGAAAACAACAGTGGCGATTTCAGATAAATAATGGTGTAAATGTTGGTCTTTTCAAGTCACTTTGGGATTGTTTGGCTTCAGGAGACTTGGATTATGCTGGACGAGCTGTATGGAGTCATTTTATGGTTATTTTCCATTATTTTTTTAACTCAGGACAGACAGGACCCCAGCAACTTCAGTTGTTTTGGAGAAGGCCGCTACGCAGTTCCGCTGTGAAGCTCAGGGACTAACAAACTTCACCCGAGTTTCAGCTGGCATGGGGGTGAGTAGATAATGACTGAATTTTCACTTTTGGGTGAACTATTCCTTTAAGTAGGCTACATTTTTAATCATATCTGTTACAGAGCACAGATTTCTCTCAATTAATTTTGCATCAGAAACTGGCTAATCATAAATTACATCTAACCTACACAAGCGTGTGGCAGAAATGTTAAGCTAACTAACTGTAACATTAAATGCTCAAATGTATCCATGATGGTAGCTTATTTAACATACATCCAGCTATGGCATTATTGCTTTGCATTAACCTGGTTGTTGTCTAGCAAGTTAGCTAGCCTTGCTAGCCACTTGGATTTTGAAGCCAATAAGGAAGTGGTGGCAGGCGGCAATTCCTCGAACGTCCGCAAGATGCTGGCTCCAAAAAGACTCCAAACCAGGCCCAACTCCATGCAAGTCAATGGGATCACAACCCAACTTCTCACTCAAAAATACAATTTTTCAACAAGAGGTTATGGTCTCAGTTGCTAATTTTATTTCTTCTAATGTGTGTCCTTATGGCGATTGTCAAAATAATTGTGTCAATAACAGGATATAACGGATACAAAACTGGGTCACTTTTACTTAAGTAGTATTTTACACCAGTAATTTTACTTAAAGTTCAATACATTTCAGCAAAGTAACAGACAGAACTTCTAGGATATGCTTTCCACACTATACCTCAGCATTGTTGGTATCTTTATATAGCTCCTCATTATTCTGTTCTTTTTCTCCTAAGTCAGCAGAGAGCATATTTGCCATAGGTTAGCTATTCTAAATTTGGAAACAACCTGGTATTTGACATAGGGATGTCAATGGTTAACCGTTAATCTGTTAACCACCAAGAATAATTTTGACCGGTTACGCATGTCGGTCTATAGGTTAATTTGCATAAACCAGTGTTGCCAACTTGGCGACTTTGTCGCTAGACTTAGCGACTTTTCAGACCCCCCTGGCGACTTTATTTCTCAAAAGCGACTAGCGACTAGCGACAAATCTGGCAACTTTGGAAGCAATGTTAAAGTGTTGAATCCCAAAGCATTTGGCAATAAATTGGTTCGGCTGATGCCGGTTTTCTCTACTTGCCTGTCTAATCAAGAGAGGTCTGATGATCACAGCGCTTCCCACACACAGCGTAGCTCCCTCCCTCCGCTGAGAGCAGGGACTGTAGGATAGGGTCCACTTGTAATTGCTACCGGCGTACGCCGAAACTGGCCCGGGTGGGCGGAGTCAGCACTTAATATTAAAACGGGCTACACCGCGGCGTGCATAACAAGTGCAGATATTTATATGCAAATTACAGCAAATGGACAGCGCTTCGAAATGCGGCGCCAAAGCTCATCTATCTACTAAAGCAAGGAATCTCTGTCTGTCTGTGAGTCTGAGTGAGTGTGTGAGTGTGTGTGTCCTTCGCATATCTCGAGAACCGTTCGTCCGATCTACTTCACACTTGGCGGGTGTATTGCTGGGGACCAAGGACGTGCCGTGTCGGATTTGGTGCAATTTGGACACGTGACATGTTCATTATCATATTATATATTATAAACTTAAACTTATAATTATATATTATAAACTTGAATAAACATGCGAACAGCGCTCTGTGCAGCAGCGGGACTAACGGGCACTGCACTAGTTGAGTCAATGGAGTTTTTTCTTAAAAATTAACCGGTTAGTCGAAAGCAAAATTAACCGAAACTGACATCCCTAATTTGACATATTGGAGCAGCGTTTAAAATGCAAATGTTTAGCCCCCATCACGTATGATGGCACATTCAAATATTGGTTTGGCAATTTGAAAGTGATAAAGCCAAGTATAACCTAAAAACAGCCATCTTTAAGAACTGCAGGCTACTGTTGCTATAGGTTTGGCTCATGATAGGGTGGACAGGTCATTTACATTAGGATGTTGTTGGAAAGCCTGATTCTCATGCTGATATCTGTAAAGTTAGGTTTTGATACCAGATTTCAGTGGGTCAACAAGACCTCTTAGCATGAGTTGGATAGCATACAAAAGGAAATTGGAACTACGGAAAATGGGAAAATTTCCTGGAGAAAATGTGTGGGCTAGCTGTAAGGAGCTGGAAGTACAAGAAAACCTAACATTTAAATGGTTTCTAGAAATTTACTATGTGGAGAGAGGGAGGTAGATAGAAAAAAAGTTTGAACTCAGAGGGGAACACCATGTACACTCCAAATGATATATCAGCAACATTTCAAACTTTCTATAGCAACTTTTATAAACCGGATTGCACGCCTAACCTAACTACAATAAACACATTCTTTGATAACAGATCTTCCCAAGCTACCAGAACTTCATGCAAATATCTTAGGCAGAACCATTACACTAGATGACAGTGAGAAAGCACTTCAAGCCATGTCAAATAACAAAGCACCTGGATCAGATGGTTTCCCCACTGAATTTTACAAGCACTTCTGGAACACAATAACACCACTATTCATTAAGATGACAACAGAAATCTACAAATCCTCCAACATCCCACCACATATGAATTCGGCACTCATATCAGTTCTCCTCAAACCTAACAAGGATCCCACTCTCTGCTCAAGCTATCGCCCCTTGTCACTCATTAACACAGACATCAAAATTATTAGTAAAGCACTATCTATGAGATTGGAAAAAGTCATTCATATTCTAATTCACCCGGACCAAACTGGTTTCATCAAAGGTAGACACTCTTCAAATAATGCGCGCCGTCTATTCAACCTAATAAATATATCCAAAAATCAAAAGACTAACACATCCATCATATCATTAGATGCAGAGAAAGCATTT